>NC_080190.1:60317500-60652500 GCF_030028045.1 Hippopotamus amphibius kiboko | reverse complement strand
CAAATTAAACCACTATTTTAAGAGTCCCTACCCATGTGGCAAAACTATGAAGAAAACTATGGGAATTAAAAACTCAAAAGTCACAGCTGAATTTACCATCGGTGGTAGATGGAGGCAAAGAAATCTAATCTGGTGAACGCAACCCAAGAGATTTATTGATCTCTAAGCTTGGTGATGAGTACACAGATATTTTTGAAGTTATTGTTCTAATATTTCACATATGTTTTATCTCTTCCTTTGTAATGGAGCAAGGCCTGGATGATAATGGTGAGACAAAACCAAACTTTTACTGACTTACCAATTTTATATTTTCAAGAAGTAATTAACTCAAGGTAACTCTTCTCTAAAAAACAAATGTTAGTTTGAGGGACTGACTTCTTATCTAACTTGGTATCTATGCCAGTCATGTCACCTTTCCCAGTGACTGGAGGCCAGCTGCCTTCCAGTGTTTCATCTGGGCAGATGGCAGTGGGGACCAGGGATAGCACAGAAGAGAGGCGGGCTTGTATAGCTGCTGTAGGGTCATTTGAGTTCCCCATCTTAAGGAGAACAAGCATCGTCTTTGGCCTAGGACAGAATGTGGTCAAATTCCTCCCTGTCACTCAGCAAGTGATTCCACTGCTGTCTGTATATTATTCCAGTCATCTGGGTTTACAGGGACACTGTGTAGTGGTTTTGTGGTGTGGAAGCTATTGCTACCTAATTTTTTTCTTTCTTGAATATCACTTTGTAGTGTCATGATTACAAGGCTTGGAAGAAGATAAACTCTCTGTCCATTCCGAGTATAAATGGGCACTTGAGATGAAACCACCTAGTTAATTTCCCCTTGTTGCTGCAAGAGAATCTGAATCCAAACCACAGCACAACCTAGCCCCTAAATCTCTATTAAAAACCACCTTGGGTAGTCTGGCAAAGCTTTATTTAAAGTCTGCAGAGAATTATAAAGTCAAAAGTGAAAAATGGTGCAACAAGAAAGAATCATAAAAAAATACTAGATCAGTTAAATGTAGTCAAAGGCAATTTAGTGTGTTCTGGCACCAGTCCTTACTGATGCCGAGAATGTGATGTGTCAGGGGTCGGCAAGAACATGCAGGAAATGCAGAATGGAGGATGCAGCTCCACACTTGAATCTGGGGCAGCCACACAGGCTGTGAAGGCTGCATTGCTCTTCTTTTGTACAAGGAATTTCAGGGAGAATATTCTGATTATCCCAGTCTGGACCTCTGTTCATTCCTTCTTGATCTCTCATGGGGATAAGCCAAGCCACAGGCTGCGTACGTTGGGTCAGACCAGGAAGGTAGGTATTCCTCATAAGTACTTTTTAGTGTCCTAGTTTCTTTGGGGTCACCATTTTGATCTGCATGTTCATATCCACATCCCAAGCTATGATTGTTTCTGCATGATCTTCTCCAGCTCCCTTGGTGAATATTTGCTAATCTGATTAGTAATACCACAACTACCATGTTTTGCAGCTGCCATGTCTAGGCACTGTGTCAGGGCCTGTACATGCATTATCTTACCAACCCCACTAAAACCCTACAAGGTAGCTTTATATATCTCTCTCCTTATCGAATTATAACTGCTTTACAACGTTGTGTTAGTTGGTGCTGTACAACAAAGTGAATCAGCTATATGTATACATATATCCCCTCCCTATTGAACCTCCCTCCCACCCTCCCCATCCCGTACCTCCAGGTCATCACAAAGCACAGAGCTCATCTTCCTAATTTTACAGGTGAGACCAACTAAGGCTCAGAGACTCAGAACTCATTTGAGGTTAAACGAGTAGCAGAAACAGGATTCACCAGGCCTGACTCCTATGTGGGTGCTATGCTAGAAGGACTGCTTCTCTAGCCTCATCAACAGTGGTGCGTGGGGACCATACCTCTAGAGCAGTGGTCCCCAACTTTTTTGGCACCAGAGACCGGTTTCATGGAAGACAATTTTCCACAGACCGGGGGGTCAAGGGGAGGATGGTTCAGGCAGTAATATGAGCGATGGGGGTTGGGGGGAGTTGATAGGGAGCAGCAGAGGAAGCTTTGCTCAGTCACTGCTCATCTCCTGCTGTGCAGCCCAGTTCCTAACAGGCCATGGACCAGTACCGATCTGAGGCCCAGGGGTTGGGGACCCCTGCTCTAGAGAACATAGCTGCACTATAGGATAGTATTAAGAATGAGACCAGTGTCTGAATCCTCACCTTACCACTTATTGGCTTTGTGACCTTGGACAAGTTACCTGACTCCTCTGTATCTCCCTCTCTATAAAATGGGTATAATAGTAATACCTACCTTAGTAAGGATCATATGAGTTGATATAAACAAACTGTTTCAAAGAGTTCCTGGCCCATAGTAAGTGCTATATACAGGTATGTTATTATTGCAGTTGACACAGTTCTGTTATTAGTGCTACTGTTGTTGTTCTTGTTCTTGTTTTTGATATGTCTCCTGGAGATAGGATGCCTTCCCAGAGAGAAATGGGATAGGCTAAAGGGGAAGTGAAGGGTCAGCCCCCGTGGTAGGTCCATGGGGTGGATGTTCGTAGGCAAGGCACTCAGTACCTTTCCAGTCGTACCTTGTGGGGGGCCACGTCCACTCTCAGTAGACCACTTTGTCACAAGTGAAGCGGTTTTGGAAGGTCAAATGAGGAAACTGGAGTCTTTGGGTACCCCTCTTGGGTACTTGTTCATTCAGAATCAGGTTCTGGGGCACCCGTCTTTCTTTCCCATCTACAGATTCACTCCAGGAGACAGGGAGAGAGGTTTGGAGATTTCCTTGGTTCTAGCAGGTCTTATCAGAATCTCAGTTGTAGATTCAGGAGGAGTGATTGGTTTAATGTAAATGCTTTAGAGGATCTGAAAGAGATTAGAGAAACCTATTCCAGAGGATAAAGGCAGGACAGGAGGGAACCATTAATCTCATGGACATTCAATTCCCTAAGAACTTTTTGGGGAGTGACCAGAAACTAGCCAGGCCATATGCTGTCCATTTGCAGTCCTCCAAGCTGCGGACTCTTTTTTTTTTTTTTTTTGACAGACCGAGGCCAAAGCCATTGCCTCATTTGGATGGTTCTTAAACTTGAAAAGGAACTGAAAGGTTGAGGCTTGCATGCAGAGTTGAAACAGATGATTTGACGAAAGTAGTCCTGACAAACACCAGGGCTCTCCCGATTGTCAGAAACAGTCTGATGATGACACGTTCGAAGCTTCCCAGACTGGCTTGCGTTTTGGTAAATAGGAGCAATCAGGGAAGACATAGTTATACTGTGGAGCGCTCTGAGACATGGAGAGAACAAGTTAATTGTTCAGCTTCAACTGAGACCTTTCACTCAAGTCATTAATCACAGTGCACGGTCCGGAGCCCTGGCCCCAAAGTTCAATTCTTTAGGCTGCTCTCCCATTCCAGATGAAGGCTCATTCCAGGTGCTGGCCGTTTGCGTATCCCTCCAACTGGGCTGATTTATGGACCCGGAGATGTTTCCTGGTTTTTCCAAATTTTGTTCCATTACTTTGTAATAAAGGGGACGTGTGATTTCTGGTTTTGTGCAGATCCTCGGTTTTAACATCCCTAATACCAAAGATTTTTTCAATTAGTCTGTGGCCTGCCTTCTGTGACCTAAAGAGTGGAAATGCTGTTCTGTGTTCTGAATATCAAAAAGAAGACTTTTAGAAACTCTCTCATTTCTTCCCCCCTTGGCTAGAGTTGAAGATGTGCAAGACCTGCAGGAGGTTTTGTTCCTGCATTCAACATCTCAAAGCAAATTAAGACTTGGGAAACCTTAGTGACAATAGCTCACCACAGCCTTGGGAGCTATTCCCACCCCACCCCAGACACATATGGTTCAGGATATATCAGGCCTTCCACACTTGGGCCAGGTCTCCGGTGACAGCGTAAGCCAATATTGAAGACTTCACAAGAGAATCTGAGTGTCAGAGGAGGACACTGTAATATTGAGGCTAAATAGGGCACTGCCGAGTGTTACCTGTTTGACTGAAAGGTAAACCCAATCTGAGCGGATAAGGGGCAACAGATCCCTTGGGAGTTGTCCCAAGTGGCAGAAATGTGTCACAGAAAAGTAATTGGAAATTGATATTTGACATATCCCTGGGTTACTCTTTATTCCTGATAACACCAAAGGGTTTGGCTAAGAGTCCTAAGTGACTAATATGTGAAATCCTGCAATCCAAGGCTGAAATACGATCTCTTCTTTGTTGAAAGTAAACAGCTGCTCTCTGATCCTTTGTTTCCTAACTAGCACTGCAAGTGTAGATGCCCATGGGCTTAGTTTGGGTGAAATGAATGGTGAATCTAGGCAATCCTACCTTTCAATACTTCTGAAAGAAAGTCATCACTGGCAGTGGAGTAAGGTCCACAAAATGCAGCTCAATTTTACAGGTACTCGTTTCGAGCCTGCTATGGGTTCTATATAGTGTTGTGTGCCATGGGACATACAAAATAAATATCAGATATGGCCTTTGCCCTCGAGGAACTTATAGGCTCCCGGGAAGGATGATGTGTTTATGAAACACATTTTACATGGCAAGATAAGATATCGCATGTGTGCCAAAGTGAACGGAACCTGGAGTGAGTACAACAAGGAGTCAGAAAAAGGAGAGTAGTGTAGACTAGCGTTGTCAGGGAAGGCTTTGTGGATGAGGTGGGACACAAGACATCAATATCACAAACCCAGAACTCGCCCTTAAAGAAACTGCAAGGAGCACAGGATCAGGTTGCCAAGAGATTGTGGATCCCCCTTTAAGTGAAAGTAAATTTGTTCAATATGAGGTTGGATAATTTAGTTCAATAAATATTTATCGAGTACATGCTTAGTGCCAACAACTGTATCTGATGAGGTAAGGAATGAATAATCCCTACGAAGAACACATGTGGGTAATTCTCAGATGCTACCTTCTCTTAACCTAGGTATTTAAAGTTATTGCTGGTCTGTGTGATTCCAAAACCTGTGATTTTCACCACTTATCATTCTCTCTCTCAAAAAGACTTACCCATGCTTCCTTCAGCAACATGCTTACTAAAACTGGAACGACACAGAAGAGATTAGTGTGGCTTTTGCCAAGAAATCTTTGGGTTGAGGAGCTGAGTCTAAGTTTTTGGTGTAGTGGGGGAATGGCATGTCCAACTTCATAAGTTGTTTACAGTGTAAAGAGTTTCATGAATGCTGATTGTGACAGGAAGGGACACTGAGTTAGCATTTGAGTAGCCCCAGATTATTGGGTTAGGGAATATTTGGAATAGCATTTGAAAAGTCTGAACCTGGCCCAAACTCTCAATCATAAGCAGAGCCCAAGCTCTCTGAAGATCAAGTTTTCTTGGAATTTCCATTATTCCCCTTGACAGCTGCTTTGGAAACCCAGTTAGAAGGGTCTTCCATCATTAGCATTTGAGAGAGTCTTGCACAGGGCTCTTTGGCACTCGTAAAGTTTGAACTTGGCACTACCCAGATATATTGGTTAAGTCACTTGTGAAATGAAGATCTCTATTATTTGTTCACTTCTTAAGGTACGGGTATAACTAGGCAATACAAATTGGTCTGGAAAGAAAAGAAGTCAGGATGACAGTGGTGGTGGCAGTGGTGGTCGTCACGGACATGGTAATCATTATTCCAAATATCCACATAATTTTTAAATAATATAACCACAGAACACTAGTAAACCCTGGAAAGAATCTAAGATATCAAGCATCAAGGCACAGAGGTGTCAGAGTTTATTTAGCTAAGCAATACCAGAAAAGGACTAGAAAATCCCCCTTTCTAGCTAGCAATCATTCTCATACCACAGTGAGACCCCTGCTTTGTAACCCCTGCATTTCTGCCACCCATGTGACTGCATTTTGAAGCTCATTTAGGTATCAAATTTAAATGGAATTCTGAGAAACCTTTTTTTTTTTTTTTGGAGGGACTGATGGAAGGAAAAGCTAGAAGAAATTTGAAAACACTCGTGATTCCTGTCATTTTCCTTAGTATTCAGCCACTCGGTTCATCTGAAGGCCCCCATGGGTAGATACATACACATGTGCTCACTCACTCATCTGTATGCATGTGTGTATACTGATATGCATTCCTCTTCGTCATCTGTAGGCATTTTACAAATAATGGCTTGTGTGTGTGTGTGTTTTATCATCTTATTTTTAAAATGAAAATGACAACTTCAAAATTCTTTGCAGAAATAGTTCTTTTATGGTAAAAAAAAAAATCCTGTATGTGGGCCAGGGTCATCTTTGGGTCACACAATTCCATGGAGGGAGTTGGCATGGGGAGGGTATAAGCAGTGGCTTTGGAATTTTTGTTCTTCCATTCTGGGGCAGATGGGCCAAGTTGGTAACAAAGAAGTTAATGGAGAGCTAGTGAAATAGAGTCAAATGAGAAAGGTAGAACAAGGTTGAGCGTGCAGACAAAGAAATGGTAGGATGTAGAAAGAGGCAAGAGGAGGTATGGATACCCTCCCCACCTCTTCCAATCCCTTTCTCGTCTGTGAGGTCATCACTGGGCTGGGGGTGGGGCTGAGAGTATAAAAAGAGCTTAAGACTTTTGAGTTGGAACTGTTGTTTTTGATGAAGATGTCTTGGGAGCTTTCTTGTTTTTTTTTTTTTTTTTTTTTGGTTTGTTTGGTTTTTTTTTTAGCTTTCTTCTTGAATAGAGCCAAGGGGATTTTGTAGAGCTTGGGACATCAGAGTGGGACTCAGAAGAGAGGAGATAGATTCTTCAGAACCTGATCCAGGTTCTGGGTTTGAGGATGAGAAAGTACTACAAGGTTTCTGAAAACCAAGGACGGCAAGTCGGCAGGATCAAAATCTGGCGTAGGCTCCACTCACCAAACTCTGTGTCTGTAGCTGCATCTACCCAGCAGGGTGGCTTTTTTGAAATCATCCAAAGCACTGGCTAGAACAGCATGGCCCCCAGATATGGAAATTTTAAACTGTCTTCTAGTTTGTCCAGGCCTGTGAGGAAAGTGCTCTTAATGTGCTTTCCCTTGACTGAGCATGGACAGTGAGGAAGCCCTGTGTCTCCCTGAGCAGACTGGCTGTAGAAACCACCCTCTCTGGGGGGCAGGGGAGGTGTAGAAGGGAACTGACTGTGGAGCCCTATACCAAAGTCACAAGTCGGAGTTAATTCCTGACCTAGCAACTCAAAGCTGGAGTTAGCTCGACCCCCATAGCAACTTTTGTTTCCTCACTTATGCTGTGTTTCCTGACTTAGGCTAGCTGATAACACGACCCCATGTTAGGGAAGGTATTCAACATATAGGATCCTGGCCCCTATCACCTAACGACACCCTTTGCCTTATGGCACACTGGCCAATCTGTTAGTACCATTTTCTTAGCAGGAATTTTCTTTGTCTTGGGGTTATAAAAGCTGGCTGTGAGCCCATGAGAGGTCGGCTCTCCCTGGTCTGCCAGGAAGTCGTCCCACTGTCTTTACAGCATCCTTTCTCTCTAATTAACTCTATCTTCCTTACATCCTGCCTTGTGTCTGGAAATCCTTTTCCAACCCGCGCTCAGACCATGACACTGACCAAAGGATCCTCAATTTCCCACTCTTGAGGAGGGAACCACAAAGCCTAGGGTGTGGAGACACTAATTTCCAGACTTCCCCACCTCCAATCTCCTTCTAGGAAGATTACAAGTAAGCCTGGCCTTAACGGTTCCCTCTTCCCCCGTCTACAAACACAGTATCATAATTACTGTGTACATCTTGTGCTCGGTGTGATGGGGTGTGAGGCCTCAGTTGAGGCGCTTAGAGGCCATCATGGGAGCAGGACAGACAAGCACAACCATGCCCATTGAAATGTGTACAGAGCCTCTTGACAACAGCTACGGGGCCTTGACAAATCAGAGACGACCATCACATACGGAGAGGTGCGCCCACCTTCACTTCAGTGGCTGTTTCTTCTCATTGAAGAATGAGAACAGAGAATGGCCTAAAGCAAGCTAAAAGCAAATCCCTAGACTTTGTTCATTTCATGACCACGGTACTTGATAGTATTATCAGTAAAGGCCTTGGCAGTCCTCATAGGAGAAATGCCAGACATGAAGCAACTGAATGTTCATTCACCTGCTTTAAGTTCTTTCAGAAATAACCTGATATACAAAAGAATGAGGGATCATCAATCAAGATGTCACTGTCACTTTAGGATGTCCAGAAACAAAGGGATATCATATCCTTTGTTCTCAGAGCACCGCAGGTGCCAAATTATGCACAGGGTTCCCTCTTGGCCTTGAGCCTGGAGGCAACCAAACACTGATTTCAGAAGGATGTTGCCTCTGGTGGTGTTCTCACCTGAATATCTCCCTGGAGGAGTGGGAGGAAGCACGGCCCTCCTAGCTCCCCTGCATTCTGATGGAGCGGAAGACAGCAAGAGGCATGGAAGTCCTAGAAATGGTAGGAGGCTTGGGGCAAACTTTTCTCAGCCTCCATCTAGGGAGCTTGACAAGGGGACCACTAAAGGAGTGGAGAAATAATTCATAACTTTTGGTTTTGTCTGCACATCAACATACACCAACAGGTGCTCAGTTCGAAACATGAATATTTGATTAACACGGTATCAGGCATCTGGAACAGAGAGCAGTGGAATTTGCGGTTTGAGTAGAACTTAAATGCCGTTCAGTTAATTTTAACCACAGCTGTCTAGATGCACATAGTAGGCATTGGAAATATTTGTTGATTAGATTTTCTTTGATTGGAATGACACAGTTGCTTGGATTTGAGTCCAGATGTTGGGCATCCAGCCAGAGTTGTGTGCTCTGCATCTGTCATCAGCCTCCCACCACGGAGATGGTTGGCAAGGGGCAGCATTCCTCCTGTCCCCACGGTGAGGTCGCATCTCGCCTCTCTCAGCCCATGCATGCTGGCTCACGTGACTGTGGGCCACAGAACATACTGCAGGTGGCCCATGGAGCTGGCTAGCTGCAGAAACTGTCCTCCACACCCCCATTTTCCCCGGAGTCATGGTGGTTGTATTTTATGACAAAGAACATTGGCGTCTCAGCTAACAAAACACAGCAGTGCTGGTGACGAGGACTAGAGCAGCCATGTATCCATCCATTCCACTGGTCCTTGCAGAAGTGTTGCAGACAGGTCTGTTAGTTCCCAGCACTGACCTGGAAGCTGAGGAGGAAATGTGAGAAGACCTGTGGTAGGGGAAGTAGAAGTTTAAAAGGTGAGTGGGAATGTGAGACTTTCATTACCTCCTAGGCGACAGTGACAGGACGGGTGTTTCCATTAGTGCTGATGGCATGTGCCGCAGAGGGGAAAGGATGCTCCACGGTAGAGTGGATACATGGTGCGCTAGACCTGAGTCTGCATTTCAAATCTGCCTCATAACTCCAGCGTGTGATTTTAAGCTCAGGACTCAATTCCCTGCCCTGTAAGACAAAGACAGTGTACCAGGTTGTTCTTCAGATCCACCTTTCTGTGATACTTTGATCAGGAATTTTGAGATGTTCATTTTCCCATAATTTAATATCCCCAAAGGCCTAGAACTTACTACTTTCATAGATAACCAAGTAGACGTATCATACGCTAGGGACCCTAGGAATGAAAAGTAGCAAAAGAAGGTACAGACGATGCCCTAACGGATTGGTTAAAGGACAGCAGCAATTGAAGGTCTGTGAAGATCCATTTTGGATAAAAAAATGTTAAGATTTGTTATGGTTGGGAATGGAGCTCTCATTCAAAATGAAACAGTAGCAAGTTTTATCTTTCTTCATGGGTCACATCCTTGGTTCAGTTATTTATCTCAGGACCAAGAGCATCTTGTTGCCCTTGAACTGGTCCACACATTGCCTTGGTTCATCATTGTTAGTGTGGCAACCTTATAAGTAGGTACCAGAAAATGTCTGCTACCAGTGTTAAAACTGATTTCTCTTCATGCCACCCGAGAAACAGGGGTTGAATTTTTGTGGGTAGTGGCGAAACTAGACATAGGATAATCTGGAGTTGAACCCAGCAAGTAGTGTAGACACAAGTTGTACTCCTGTCTATGAAAGATAGATTCACTACCTAGGTGGTTTCCAGTCTCTTCTGACTCTCTGGGGTGAGACCAAGTATGTCACCTATATAAAGGACAAAGCACAGAAGTCATTAGAAATCTCTCACTTGTGTGTGGTTTCTGAGAGGTTTATAACAATTATTAACCAACTTGATCATTCCCCACAATAATCTTATGAGGTCAGTATTATATTCCTAAATGACCAAAGGAAACTGAGGTCTAAGTATATTGATGGGGTTAGCTGTTTCTCACAGGACAGTTTTGATGGATGCTGGAAAATGTCCCACCCTGAAGCTGCACAGAGCCCTCTCTCCATAGCTGAATTTATTCTATAGATTAAAGCACACCTCATTCTGTGTGTACTCCTTGTTAAAATACAGACACCCCTGGGAAAGAAGTCATATCAAGCTTACTATCACTTTAATAATTGCCTGAGTACTTTTTTAAATAATCATTTTCATCTGACATAGTTGAGCACAGAATACTAGCTTGTTAAAATTAGGATAAGTGCGAGAGGACGGGATAGATTGGGGTTTTGAGAATTTGTTTGGAGCAACCATCCTAGAAGGGGTGTAATAATGAGGACCTCAGGACTCCAATTCTGAATGAGGGGTGTCCCCAAGTAGGGCATAGTGATACAGGGTGTGGAGCAAGAGGATGATGAAAGCAGAGTAACTGTTCGTGTTTCAGGCTTGGTTGGTCTCTCTGTGTTGGACCCACCCCTGGTGAGTGGGACTGGATTGTGACGGATGGGGTCAAATCCATCTGCTATTACTGGCCAAATACCTGGCTTTGGGCATTGGTCCATTTCATATGCTCTCTTATTCTACTCACTACTGAAGGCAGAAAAAAATCATTCCCCTGTTCGACTCCAATATGTGCCAGGTGAAAGTGAAATCTTCATACTGAACAAATGTACCAGAGAACACTCTATAAACTTAATGAGGGAGATGAAGAGATACGTGCCAGAAACCTAGAAAATTTAACACTGATGAGGTTATGACTATTATATGTTTAGTTAAATTGTTGACACTGACAGGACGTGGGTGAGGAAATCTACCGTCCGTTTTCTCCTTGTATCAGTGGTAATGGTTCCTTGGTGTGCTCTTTCCAGTTAACAAAAATATTTCGGAAGTTAAATGCGGAGAGAAGTGACATAAGGAATACCTGTATTATCTCTGCTCTTCTGGGAGTTCCCTCCAGGCACATTATTTAAAGCAGGGCTTCTCCCGACTGACATGTGAGTTTGGAAGGAAGGACTCACAGGTTCCAAGGTGGACTGTAGAGCCTCCTGAGACATGGGAGCCTCCTAACCTCTGTGCTTACAGACATGCCCCAGCTAGCACCACGCTGCCCTCATCTTCCCCAAATACCTCTTCTCCCTTCTACATTTTCCCTCCTCTCAAAAACTGATAAAGGTGCTCCTTTGCCTAGTGAATAAAATATCGATTCCTTTAACTGGCAGTTAAGGCATAAATGTGACCATGATTTTTGTAAACTGCAAAGTACTGTATAAATATCAGCTCTTTGAAGAAAAATTGGGGTGGTGGAAAAAATATTGAATTCAGAGGCAAAATGTTTCAGTTTGAGGCTTGTGCTGGTTGAATGACCTTGGACAGGTCACTTCAACCCTCTGAAGCTCAGTTCCTTCATTTATAAGACAAGATTATTGTGATAGTTAAATTAATTGAAAGTGACACAGTAATTAGCAATGAGTAGACACTCAATACCTATTAATGAAGACATGGTACCTGAAGGCAGTTTAGTCCAGCTCTTGAGAACACTGGCTGTGGAGATACAAGTTACCCGTCTTCCTGTGTCTCTTATTCCCTACCTATAGAATGGGGATAAGGTGGAAGAGTCAAATGAGTTAGCACTTATCAGGAGCTTTCGACAGTGCCTGGCCCATAGAAGTCCTTCTGTGAGTATTGAGGCTCCTGTTACTGATGTTGTGTTATTCAAGGACCTGTTCTGGCCTTCTCTTTCCAGGCTTATCTGGTTTTCTGTCTTACCAGTAGAGAGAGCTCCTTCACTACGTCAGGATATCCTTAGGGTGGAGACTGATTCTTACCTTTAACTGGTGTGAACTTTACTCAGTGCCTGAAAAACACTCAGTCATTTGTTGTTAAAAAAAAAATGTACAAATACATGCTTGTTACTTCTATTCAGCATTGTACTGGAGGTTTTAGCCAATGCAGTAAGGCAAGAAAACAAGAAAGAAAAAGCATTCAGGTTAGAAAGGAAGAAGAAAAGCTCTAGTCACAAATGACGTGATCATCTGTGTAGAAAATACAATGGAATCTACAAAAAGCTATGAGAAGTAATAAGTGAATTAGCAAGGTTGAAGAAAATAAGATCAATATAAGAATCAATTTGTTTTTAGTTGCTTATCCTCAATATTGTCACAACTAGCCCAGTTTAACTGGAGCACAGGATGAGTGGGGTGTAGTGGTGGTGAATAAAACTGGAAAGGCAGGTTGAAACTCAGTTTGATGACATAAGTTAACATGGAATGCTTTTGTTCACTCTTTTTGTCCATCTCTCCCCTTCCTCCCTCCCTTCCTCCCTCCCTTTGCTTTCTTTCCTTTTTCCTTCTTTCCTTTTTTTCATTCTTTCTTTTCTTTTCCCCTTCTTTCTTTCTCATAAGATTGTTGGCATAAACAACTTTTCTCCATGAAAAAAGGTAGAATTTTGTTTCTTAGAGACAAAGGTTTTTATTCATTGGCTTAAATAAACAAAATGACCATAGCTAAGTTGTTTTTTAGCTTACAGGGACCATTCTGTGAAAGGAGTTCCAAAGACAGGGAGTCTAATATCAGTACATGGATTCTGGAACTGCGGGTATCTGGACTCAAGTTCTGTCTTTCTCGTAACAAGATCTCAGGATCTCTGACTTTGGCAAGATCCCTTCATCTTTTTGAGGCTAGCTTTGCTGTGTTAAAAAAGGGATAATGATTACATCACCCCCTTCTGTACAGGCTTGTGGATAGCTCACCTCAGCAACACTTCCTGAGTTCCTAAGAATTGGACCAGAACTTGGAGATGAAGAGTCTTTCCCTTCAAGGAATATTTAGTGAAGCTATGTGTGAAAATAACCTCAATGGCATGAGATAGGCTATTATAGCTGTATAAACAGAGACCTAGGAGGTGCAAAGAAGGGATTAATTAGCTGTGCGTATGGGGTGGAGGACTGTTTCACTGTGCTGATATCTAAACCCAACCTCAAAGTTTAAGTGGGATTTTTGACAGTTAGAGGAAGGGACAACTTTAATACAAATACAATCTTACATTTGTTTAGCACTTTATCATTTTGCTTGACATACATTAGAGTGGTATAAAAAATAATTTATAGCTATAAGGGATTATTATTGCTATTCCAGGGGCAGTTGTTACTACTTTAAGCTGCTCTTTCTGTAAGGCTGGGGAATTTTTGACCCCAAATTGCAGCAACTTAGCAAAGTTTGTTTCCACAAAAATTCCCAGGGAATTTTTCCATGTTGGAGAAACCAGGAGCCTTAAGAGCTTAGCTCCTACTGAGGCAAAGGCAAAAGTAGGATGACAAAGATTAGGAGAGAGCCATTGAGAAGAAGAAAGGGGGGGTGTTAATTAAGTCTTTGCAAAAAGATGGCCCAGGGACTTCTCTGATGGTGCAGTGGTTAAGAATCCACCTGCCAATGCAGGAGATGCAGGTTCAAGCCCTGCTCTGGGAAGATCCCACATGCCTGCTGAACAACTAAGCCAATGTGCCACAACTACTGAGCCTGTGCTCTAGAGCCCTCGAGCCACAACTACTGAGCCCGCATACCACAACTATTGACACTCACATGCCTAGAGACCATGCTCTGCAACAAGAGAAGCCACCATAATGAGAAGCCTGCGAACCGCAATGAAGAGTAGCCCCAACTCTCCACAACTAGAGAAAGCCCACGCACAGCAACGAAGACCCAACGCAGACAAAAAAATAATAAATAAAAGTTCTTTAAAAAAAAAAAAAAAAAGAAGAAGATGGCCCGTTTTATAGTTAAGGCACAACTGGCTAAGTAAAAATGTAAAAATATAGAAACCTAGACATTTCAATGCTAGTCCAACATGGAGCCAAAGGACTCAATCTTTGTGAAATGTTACAACCTGAGAATTTTCCCTTATAATCCTGATAAGACATGTGGCACGTCCCCCATGAGAGAACTGGGCTCGCAGCTCTGGGTTAAATTACTCGGTTCCACAGATCCTTGCCTTGGTCTAACACATCATCTATGTGATGTTGAATGTTTGATGAAGTATTGAAGATTATTTGGAAATAGATAGATAAAAACAGTATTTGGGGGTTTGCAGAAGAATGGAAAGTGGAGCCAAGAATGTAACTATAATTTAGGGTAAAGAGGAATAATGAAGTCTCATAAAAATAAATAACCATGATGTTAAATAGACTGCAGATCATTTGCACCTTGAGGCTTTTCTTAGATTTTGTGCCAATTTGAAAAAAAAAAAGAAAGAAAAGAAAGTGATAATAGGCCTTATGCTTTGTGCCAAAAGAATTACTAATACACAATATTTTGTTTTCATATAGTCAAAAAGATGCCCCCCTCCCCAATTTTTTAAGGGAAGAAAAACAAAATCCATCCAGCTATCTAAAGCAACAAGCCCGGGGTTTGGAAAAAGACTTTAAGTCGCTCTGCCTGGAGTTATACTGTTTTACGCTGCTCTTGACTTTACTTTAAAGTTGATGTTGTTATCTAGAAAACCTAACAGCTGTAATTATTTCAATTTTATTTGCTGAGAAGTCATTTACAATCACATTGGAGAAATGGATTCTAGTGTTTGCAATTGGCCTGTCCTATTTTAGCATGTGTGTTGGAAAAAGCACTGAACAAGGAGTTTGGATGACCAGAGTTCTAAAACTTGCATCTGCTACTGCCTGAGTTTTTAGACTTTAGATGAGTCAAGTCAGGGACTTCCGTGGTGGCACAGTGGTTAAGAATCTGCCTGCCAGTGCAGGGGATACGGGTTCAAGCCCTGGTCCAGGAAGATTTCCACATGCCGTGGAGCAACTAAGCCCATGCACCACAGCTACTGAGCCTATGCTCTAGAGCCTGTGAGCCACAACTACTGAGCCCATTTGCCGCAACTACTGAAGTCCGTGTACCTAGAGTCCATGCTTTGCAACAGGAGAAGCCACTGCAATGAGAAGCCTGCGCACAGCAATGAAGAGTAGCCCCCGCTTGCAGCAACTAGAGAAAGTCCATGAGCAGCAATGAAGACCCAATGCAGCCAATAAAGAAATAAATAAAATAAATTAAAAAAAAAAGATAAGTTAAGTCACAGGTATGATCCTCAGTTTTTCTCCTCTGTAAAATAGGAACAGCCATACCTACCCCGCTACCTTGTAGAGCTGTGTCTATTGAGAAGCTGGATGTGGAATTACCATGCAAATGCAAGGAGGTGTAGTGTCCTCCTCCTTGCAGTGGGCCTCTGAGTCACAGAATGACAGGATGGTCCTCAGGTACTTTATATGAAGCCATTGGTGCTTTTAACAAAAATGGTACATGCTAGTGTGCAACACAGCTTTATTATTTTTCTTACAACTGCCCCTGTGTGTCTGCTCTGTGGGACTAGATCTTCCTCTGCCTCTGAATAAAATCTCAGTTAGTGCCCAGAGCTTACTGCTCACTCTTAGAAAATAAGTCCACTGTTTACTGAGTCTTGAAACACTTTGGGTTCAGTTATAAATGTGACAAGTCTAGGGTAAGAATGAAAACTGAAATTCATCCACAGGTAATGCCTCTTCTGTGGGCTGAGGAATGTCTTCTTCCTTTATTCTTTCATCTTCTCCTTGTTCTCACTCTCCAGGTGGGTCTGGTGGGGAGAGGGAAGAGAAGGAGGAGGCAGAAGTAGACTTGCCACCAGTCTGGCCCTGGCTTGCTCTTCCAGGAGCAGATGTGTAGCCGGGCCCTTCTCCTTGGGCTGTTGCATGAACAGCTGGAGTCCTCTCACTGGCAGTTCTCTTGAAGACAGTAAATCCATCTCCTGAGGCTGTTAATTTGTTATTACTCTTTCAAGCCCTGGACATCTGGGGACTTCTCTCTTTTGAGATATCTCTACCTCCAGCAGGGCAGGATCCGAGATTAACCCAGGGTGCTTTGTCTTGCACTTGGTCCTGATTTCCATTTATATTATGGAAATGTAAATCTTTGACTTACTAATAGTGGGCTATGTCTACATACTCAAAACAGGCCTCTTTTACTGAGCCACCTAGAAAGCAGCCTCAGCCATGGTCTTTTTTTCACCTGTTAAATTTTTTAGGAATAAGTCAGAAATCAGTTCACTGTGACCCTGAAAATGCAAGGGACACATACCAAGCTGTCTAAGTGATCCACTGAACTCCCTCACCCTCCAACCCCTCTCCATGGAGGTAAAGCATTGCAGGCAAAGCTAAACATTCTCTTCAAAGAAATCTCCACTTCCCAATTTCAAACTCCTCTCCTACCCCATCCAGCAAATTTTTTTTTTTTTTTTTTTTTTTTTTTTTTTTGGTAACAGAGAGAGATGTGGTCAGCTAAGGGCTGCAAATCCCAGTTCTTAGATTCCTCCATCACAGATCCTGTCTGGATGATCTAGCTCCCCCTCTTGGAATGTGGGTCTATTTGGTTTCTATTGTCTTCAGCTGAACTTAAAAAAGAATCCCATTTTAACATTTTGCTATATTTATATCCATGTATCCCAGATTGCAGTTTGTAGAACATTACTTTAGCAAAGTGTTCCAAGATTTTAAAAGTTCCTGATCAAATAAACTAGGGAAACAAATGCAAGATTTCCAGCTCTGAAGGTGCTCATTGCACATAAGCCCATGAAATAAAATGTGGAATCTATAATTTGGAACCCTGTTTGACACTTTTCAGTGTTCTTCAAATATATTTATCTACATAGTTGATTAACATAGTGTCTCTTTGTTTGCATTTCGGGCAGTACTGTTGCAGATACAACCTAGAGCTTTTTTTGATGAGTGAGCAAGGATAGTCCCTGATGAGGCTTCCACTGGGCATAGCTAAGTATATTTGTACATTCCTCCAAGTTTTCCTTATTAATAGTAATGGGATCATGTCATGTGAAAATATATCTTGGAAACAGCCAAACAGCATTGGCCATGTGGGGGAAAAAAAGAGGTATTAATAGACGTTTCCTATTTATGATAAACAGCAAAAATTTTAAAAATCAGATAGTACAGCCCATTAGAATAGGGGTTTAGAGTATTCCAGTATTTGGGTTCGACTTTGTGAGTGTAGCTTTGAAGAGTCAGGAGAGTGCTAGTTTAATTTTTACACTGTGAATATTGTGACCATATTTTCTAAGAGTTCAGATCATAAACATGAGGATGATTATAACACCAGTGCCAGCGTGACCAGGCATCCTAGAGAAAGAAGGTTAAATGGCTGTTGTTTTAATGAAAGATGGAAGGACTCATACAGCTGAACTCGGCCAATAAATAATCAAACAGAGCATTTTGCACAGCATGTAGAAAAGAATTTTTAAAAATTAAAAAAAAAGAATTTGGAACTGGGCACAGAGGAGAAATTGTGAAGAAAATGTGAAGACTGAATCTCACAGTCTTGGGATGAGACATAGAAGTACTTCTAAATTGGTCAAAAGCTTTGTTGTCTTCCAAGAAGATACCAGCACTTAGCAGAAAATAGTCCACGCTGAGTTAGCCCGGGTATATCACATAAACAAACTGCATTATCGTATTGTTTTCATGATTGTTCTATGAAACGGATTTAAGTTGTATTTCCTGATTCACAGGTTGCCGTTAAAATGTCCTATGAGTGAACAAAAGGGGAAATTTGGGGTAACAAATGGGTTGGCCTCCTAGAGAGTAGAACTAATTTTCTCAGATCTGACCAACAACCATGCTTTCCATGGTAGATCAAGTGACCCTTCAAATCACAGCAACACAATCATATTCCCTCTGCCTCTTCAGTATTTGGACTTGAAAAATGGAGTTTCAAATGATCTTCTTGGTTTTTTTGTTTGTTTTTGTTTTTATCTTTTTATTTGTTTATTTTTTACAATAAACTGCATATATTTAGAGTGTACAATTTGGTATCCCAGTCTGATCTTCTTGTTTTTGATGAAGATGTTAATGAAACTGCAGAAAACATAAAACAAAAAAGATTGTTATCTTGTCTAAATATAAGCTATACTTCCCTCATCTATCTGCATATTTGCAGACAATACAAATGTAAATATTGGCAAATTCCATTCAGTGTTTAAAGTTCTTACCCAGGAAAATGAAGTGATCTCACCAGCTAAATATCCTGTCCACCCTGTCTACAACACTGCTAAAAAGGGGCGTGATTTGCTTCCCTGTGATTTTTTTTTTTATGATTATTATTTTATTTATTTTTTTGTTTGGCTTCTTCCCTGTGATTTTGAAGCTTTCATAATGGAAGTTTTTGGTTACTTTCAGCTTCCTCAAAACAGGCAGAAACACTTGAAATTTTTGACGTTACAGAAATGGAAGGAGGCAGCCCTTTTAGATATGTGCCTACAACATGGCTATCATTCTTGCCAGCCACAGAAAAGATGTTAAAATGTTGGCCCACTGTAAATCATATTTTCAAAGTATGAGACAAGAAGAATGTCCTTCTCTAATCTGGAATACTTTGAGGAGGGGAATGAAGAAAAGGATTACAGTAAAACAGAAATTTATATGCTGTTTCTCCAGAGCTCTTTGATAATTTATGAAGAGGTCACAAGGACCCTAGAAAAGAATTACCCGAGTTGTTTGATGTTATGTGTAGGATATGACAAAAGATGATACAAAAGAAAAAAAAAAACTCAGTTTTTGGAAATAAGGATGCTTCTGAACGCAAAAAAAAAAAATCACCACAGAACAGTCAAGTCAAATAGATCTTTCTCAATTTCTTTACTAAAACTATAACTTACTTGGAATCCAACTGCGATTTCACAAGTTTGAATTACGTCTGTGCCTTAAAACGATTTTCCCTCAGAAAAAGAAGTTTAACTTGTAATGGCATCAAATTTCCTTCCTAATGTTTTAAAAACAATGGACATGGACATGGACCATCTCTATGATGAATTCATAGAGGCAACGATCTGATTGACAAACTGCTGGTCTGTCAAAACAAGCACGTAGATACAAAGTGGAAGAACATTTTTGGAGAGCTGGAAACGAATTTCTATGCCTAAGATCCGGTTCTTGCTAGTAAGTAAACGCTGAAGTGTTCCACGCTGAATTGCTTTCACTGACATGGTGTTTAGTTTGATGTCTCCACATTGGACTGACACCAGAACACTGTAATGTGGGCTTGATAAGAGCACAGCCACAAGTCAAACAGAATTTTACATTTGACTATATTCAGTTACTACTGCATAAGGGAAAAGAAGGTATCCTAAAGGCTACAGGTAGTTCAGAGAAGTATTATTGGAAAAGGGAATAGCAGGAGTAAACATGTCCTATTATATCATAAGACAGAAAGAAACATGTCATTGTTATTTTTTATTAAATATAGATGATATCTGTTTCTGTTGTATTTTCATTCTCCCTTTAAAAAGCCATATATTTATGTATTTTAAGAATATAGACTAAGATAGTAAAATTAAATATCTAATAAAGAGTTTAAAAAGTTAAAATAAATTGCTGTATCAGAGGACAAGAAACATTATAAAAATATTGTTAAATTTTTCTCACATATATTACCAATTTGGTTAGTCCTGCTATTAGTTATTATTAACTGCCACTATTAACTAGTCCTCCTTTTTGTTTAAATAATAGGATATATGTCAATGAAGGGTAAATCATATAGACTAACAGTATGATTTCAAATAAAAATGGATTTTTCATATTTTTATGCTACAGTAATTACATGTGTGCATAGTGACTTGTGTGTTATTTTGGGAGGTGTATTCTTGGATGGACGCACCCTGGGCTGGCTCTCTAAAAAGTCATCCTACTTGTCACCAGCATGCTTTTTATGAGCCTGTCTTGTTTTAAGGCAGGAAAGCAAATCGAATTCTCATTAATTGCCTTTTACCTGTTACAAATAATCCCTCACGTTGGCCACTGACTGTAAAATAAGTCATCTTTGTGTTGTCCTTATTGATTACACAGAAGAATGGAGGCAATGTTTCTAAAACCATTTGTATGTCACTTAGAAATCTTTTTATGCCATTTTAAAATGTCATTTATTTGAGATTGGTTGTCTTCATTTTTTTTTGTTTATGTTAATTAAAAAAAGGGGAAAATATAAAGTTTTTAATTCTCTTAATGAGAAGCCACAGTAGAATCGACAATTGTCCACGTGTATCACTCATGTAATGTGTATCACCTACCTGCAATTTCTCTTAAAATATATCTAAGTAGTTGAGAAGTTAAACTTTTATTTTCATTGTGGTCCTCACCTCTCCTCTCTTAGTACCCCATAAAGATTCTCTGTTCAGCTCTTCTTTCTGATGTTCCAAGCCCTTGTGATGTGTTGCTTTCTTATCACCTAGTCCTTCTCACGTGGAAACCCATACGCTGCTTCCCTGCCCTCACCTCCCATGTCACTTTAGCTTTTCCGATCTTGTCTTACTCCTACCTGTACTTCAAGGTCCATGAAGATGCCCCGTACTTCACACAATCTTTTCTTCCCAGACCATTTTCTAGCTATGTACTTTGACGTCTCACCTTCCTACTTACCTACCATCTTGTAGTGCTCTGTGAATTTCCACATACGCTCCTGGCTGGATTGTGAGTTAGGGAGCGTGCCCTGTGCTCTCCTTGTATCGCCAAGAAATACCTAGAACAGGGCTAGGCAGATTGCAATTGTTCAAGAAAGATGATGGATGGGTTCATATATGTGATGGTTCACCCACAATGTGATGTGGGGGTAGGCAAGTAATAACCTCTCTTCTCATGGAAGCATTGTGCATAATGTTTAACAAGATGTGAAAGAATAAGGCCTTGTTAAGATGGAGAAATGGGGGAGGGTAGAAAAAACATCATCGTCCTGACTCCTGGGCTCAGGTTTTAGCTTGTGCCTTCCTACTTCTGGGTAGGGAGTTTACACTATGTAAAATATACACATATGTGCGCGCACACACACACACACACACAGGCGCACACAGATGGGGTTTGACCTTGACATACATTTTTAATTTGTTGTCAGTACTTTTTAGCAGCCTGGGATAAAGTTAGAAAAATAGTCACTCAGTGTCTAGTTGAGTTATGAGTTGAGAATGAATTTCACAACAAACCTCAATGATTTTCCACCAAGTGTACCAACCCAAAGACAATTTCTAAGCACTTGGTGGCCATCGTATTGCAAAAAAAGCAGAACACAGACGTGCTGCCTGTTTCGCTTCAATTTATGGAAACCCACTGGAAGGGGAATGTAGAAAGTAAACGATCCATGGTAAAGCACTGTGAATGAAGGCAGAGGTGCTGTGGGCAGCTGGGCTTCTCAATCCCTCAGATTCTCAAAGCCAGGAGAAAATTTATCCTCTTCCACTGAGACATAAACTAAACTCTTTTGGTCGTTAATCTGCAGAGCTGATGCCTGCCATGGTCATTCATCAAACATTTTTGTGGAGTGAGTCTGGTGGGGCCTCTGGGGCATCCGCCTTTGAAATTCATAGCACTGTTTTGTCCCCTGAGGACGGAGTGACTTTCTCCCCTCATTGCACATCTGGAAGGGAAGTTTCTGCTTCTGCTCTTCCCTGGGCTGAGTCAGGGCCTGGAAGGGGCAGCCACCTTTATTGAATCATGTGTTTGGACCGTAAGGTTCTGAATACTCCTCCCTGGGCTGTTGGGGGAGGAGAGAGAAGAGAACTACCGCAGTCACGGCACTGTTTATAAGCCACTCTTTTTCCAGGATTACAGTTCACCACAGAAAAAGGACAATTACTATTTGCAGCGATTTTTATAAAGGCAAGAGTCTCTACATTAACCATTGTGAGAAATGAGTAGAATCCTCGAGCTACAAGTCTCAACTGTCTATAAATAAATCAGGGAATGGCTCTGGAACCTTGAGGTCTGATCTGAATTACAGCCATGTCTCCAGGCTCAGAGGCTAATAGACGATTTGATGAGAGTGGGCATTTCTTACGGAGACCGTGCCCCACGGGTGCTGGGATGTCTTCTTTCTCTCCAGTAACTGAGCCTGCTAATGCTTTGAGCTTAGCTGGAGGTCTTCTGGAACCTTCCAGGCCTCCGATGAATTGGCCCTGCTCCCTTCCCAGGCTCCTGTTCTCTGTCCCCAGCTCTGCATCACATTCCAGACACAGTGGCCACTTTCCTGTGGCTTGAGCACCAAGCTGTCTTCACCACATAGGGCTGTCCACCCTGACTAGCAGTCCCTTCCCTAAAATCTTCATGAGACTGGGTTCTTTTTGTCATTGATGTTTCAGCTCTAGTATCAACTCCTCGAAGAGGTCTTCTCAGGCCGCTCACTTTATTTTTGTTTGTTTTATTTTTTAATTTTTATTGAAGTGTAGTTGATTTACAATGTTGTGTTTAATTTCTGCTGGACAGCAAAGTGACTCAGTTATACATGTATATTCTTTTTAATATTCTTTTCCATTACAGTTTATCACAGGATATCAAATGTAGTTCCCTGTGCTGTACAGTAGGACCTTGTTGTTTATCCATTCTATATATAACAGTTTGCATCTGCTAATCCCAAGCTCCCAATCCTTCCCCCCACCGGCAACCACAAGTCTGTTGTCTATATCTGTGAGTCTGTTTTTGTTTCATAGATATGTTCATTTTTGTTGTATTTTAGATTCTACATGTAAATCATATGGTATTTGTCTTTTTCTTACTTCTCTTAGTATGATAACCTCTAGGTTCATTCATGTTGCTGCAAATGGCATTATTTCATTATTTCTAATGGCTGAGTAGTATTCCAGAGTGTGTGTGTGTGTGTGTGTGTGTGTGTATACACACATACACCCAGACACACCACATCTTCTTTATCCATTCATCTGTCAATGGACATTTAGATTGTTTCCATGTCTTGGCTGTTGTAAATGGTGCTGCTATGAACATAGGGGTGCATGTATCTTTTCAAATTATAGTTTTGTCTGGGTATATGTCCAGTAGTGGGATTGCTGGATCATATGGTAACTCTATTTTTAGTTATTTAAGGAACCACCATACTGTTCTCCATAATGACTCTACCAATTTACATTCTCATCAACAGTGTAGGAGGGTTCCTTTTTCTCCACATCCTCTCCAGCATTTGTTATTTGTAGACTTTTCAATGATGGCCGTTCTGACTGGTGTAAGGTGATAACTCCTTGTAGTTTTTTTTTTTTTAAACTCTTTATTGGAATATATTTGCTTTACACTCTTGTACCCGTCTCTGAGGTACATCAAAGTGAATCAGCTGCATCTACACACATATCCCCATATCCCCTCCCTCCCGCGACTCCCCCCCACCCTCCCCGTCCTGGCCCTCCAAGGCATCTCCCATGAAGTTGATCTCCTTTTGTTATACAGCAACTTCCCACTAGCTATCTATTTTACAGCTGGTGGTGTAAATATGTCTATGCTACTCTCTCACCTCGTCCCAACTTCCTTGTAGTTTTGATTTGCGTTTCTCTAATAACTAGCAACAATGAGCATCTTTTCATGAGGTCACCCACTTTAAAGCCAAAGCCACCTAACACCGTAATCACTTTCCATCACTCTCAGTGTGTTCCTCCTTTTCTTCCTCCCTCCTTCTTCCCCTTCCTCCCTCCTCTTGTGTTTTTTCCCCTCCCACCACTACCTTCACTCAGTTGTAAACTCCTAAAGAGAAAAGTCCTGTCCATCTTGTTCACTGGGATGTATCTGTGGTGTGTGTTCATTCTTTTGGAACAGACGGTTTCTTTGTTCTTTGGGTGTTTTGTTGAGGGTAGTATGATATTTACCCAGAAAATTTTGTTACTTTTCATATTAAAAAAATACTTGGATCCATGTCTCTTAGGTATAATTTACTCTTAGACATCTTCTCTTAATTTATTCATTTGTTAACTTGATATTTCTTAAGTATTTACTATTCGCTAGATACCTTGGCAAGATACAACAGATGTCAGAAGTGTTTCAGCCATCCAAAATGATATCATTAAATGGAGAGAGACACATGTGAAAACAAATCTTCGTCTTTTATATCAAATGTTATATGCAGTTCTATCTTTCTAACTTCCAATTTTCTTTTTCTGACCGAACTGATTTCTTACTTCTCCCACTCTATTCTTTCCAGTAAGGCTCAGTCTTCATCATCCCACAGCTGTAACTCATCTTTGCTTAAATGGTTACTTTATTCTTGAACTGACTTCCATCTGCTGTTTTCTTATTCACATTTTGTGCATCCTTCGAGACATGTTCAGGAGTTTCCTCTCCACTACGGGCTCCATAACCCCATCAGCTCTCATTGCTTCACTAGAGCTCTTCCTTTTAGCCTGCGCAATATGAGCCTTCTAAAATTGAGAGCTTTCTATTGACAATGCTTTTGTTTGGATCTGTATTTGTTCTATGTATGTTCATATTAAAAACCCAACTCAATTCTAACTTCTTTGAGAAAATGAACATGTTTAGTAATTCTTTGAAGTCTCTGCCAGTATCATAGGTAGTGTGGGGAACATGGTAGCAGTCCGTAAATTCTCACTGATTGATTGGTGTCGAAATTGGGTTGTCAGTTCCAGATGGGGTGCTGAATGAGAGTAGGTCTGGTAAAAGACTCTTCAGCATTCAGCATCCCTGTAGATCAAGTACACACAAAGCTTACGGTGAAAGGTGGTGAAAGGCAAAATTCCAATAGCACGGCTATTATTAATCTACTTAAGCCATTAAGTGTTGTCCAGTATTAGATTGGACCGGAAATCCTGGTTTTCAACTCTTTCCTATTTGAATGCCCGAGAGGCTGTCAGCAAGTAAGAGGAAATGCGGAATTGGCTTTCAGTTGCCTGAGGAGAGGAGCTTAAATTCCTAGATTTATGGCTCTGCTTTACCTGAAACTTTTATTTTGCTTTTACTTTTATGTAGCAATTGAGTGTACTGTATTTCAGTTGGTGCTTCTTAAACATTCTAAGGGAGCTCTAAAAGTAAATATCAACCAATGTATACAGTAATGTTCGCAGTGGTCTTTATTGAATGCTTCACCACACGAGTGCAACCTAGAAGCCCCCCAAAGGCATGATACTTTCACAAGGGGTCTTAGAGTGAAGGGGTTAGAATTTCTAGTGTGAATGGTCTGTTTGCAATCTCTGAACTCAATTATTCTAGCTTTTCAAATTCTAGTAGTAGAGGAAAAGATGGGCGGAGTAGGGTAGCAGGCTTTTGTCTTGATTTCAATAACATGCCCTCTTAGGGTGCATGTGGCTTCTTTGGCCTGAGTTTTTAGATTAACATATACACACTAGTATATATAAAATAGATAACCACAAGGCCCTTCTGTATAGCACAGGGAACTACTCAATATTTTGTAGTAACCTATAAGGGAAAAGAATCTGAAAAAAATAGATATATACGTATGTATAAATGAATCACTTTGCTGTCCACCAGGAACTAAAACAACATTGTAAATCAACTGTGCTTCAATATATTTATAATAAATAAGTAGATTGAACTAAATATCCTCAGAAACACTTGCTACCTCTAAACTCCTATGCATTGACCACTATTCAGACAATAAAAATGTACTTAGTACCCAAAGATTGCTCGAGCCAAGAAGAAATTTTATGTCAATGTCACCAAAAATGCCCCACACTGTTAAGAAGGCCCCAGGGTCTTCTTTCCATTGAGCTTCCTGGTCTCACCGATACCCTATCTTACCTTCGTTGCCCAAAGTGGTCTCTCTCTCCTTTGACTCTCCATCGTACTCATTTCCTTCTCCGTTCATGTGCCTTTTATCAAAATTATTTAATGTGTATGTATACATTTTAGGTTCCTCATTTGACTTTAAGCTAGAATTGGGTGAGACCCACACCTCGCACTTTTTAATGTCTCTAGAACACCCATGGAAAGTGCTCAGTGAATTCTTGCTGCTACCAATGCACCTTAGCTGACTCCTCTTGTCTCTGGTGAATTTTACTCCAGCAAGTGTGCAACAGAAGAACTCCAAACAAAGGAGACAAAATCTAGAGGGACTGTGGGCACTTAAATTAGAACTCTCAAGTGGGAAAATTCTTCCAGTTTGGTCAGTAACATGAAAATTTTATTTTGAATGACTTTATTAATTTGTCATCTCTTCCTATTGTTACAACAAGTGTTTGTTTACATGTTAACCTCCTCTAAACTTGACAAGTTTAGGGTCTTCTTAAGGATAATTATATGTTATTCTCCTTTATGTTCTCAGCGTTAGTTGGGTTACAGAATGAATGGTCAATAAATGCTTATTGAGAAAGCATATATGAATGAATGATCTTCAGGGCCAAAGCTAGGAATTCTGTTAAAGAAAATGTTTAGACCGTGCGACCTCACCCTTACAGGTTGCTAATGCCGCTCCCCCATTTTAAGGTAATATTCGCTAATGGGTCTATCTTCTATACCAAGAAGAGTTTTAGACTAAATAAAACATGATTACAGAGATCTATAAATTGATGCTTTTGCATTGGTTACCCTAGGAATAGCTTCTCAGAAGATAAAATGTAGTTTCTATTCAGTTTCATTTGGCAGCCTTGATCTTTGTGGAGAAGCATGTCTTAACACTTGTAAGAAGAAAGGATGGCTTAATTAGTACTATTTGACACTCCATATCTGAGATTTGGGATAGGCTTTGTATAGGGTCAGTGCCCTAATTTGTCAAAACTGTTAAAGTAGTATCAAACTTCCATAAAATAAATTATTCATCTATTTTGTAAGATAAAAATGTTTGTTTTCTGTATCTATAACGTTATAAGCGAAAGCAAGACAAAAGACAAGCTAGGATATAATATGTAAAAATATAAGTAAAGATTTAATCCCCTTAGTGTAGGAAGAGCTTTTGCAAGTTTAACCAAAAAATCCCGCAGACAAAAATGGACTAAAGAGTTAACTAGGCAATATTAGATGTGCAGTTGAACATTGAAAATTCAAACTTACTAGCAATGAAATATTTGTAAAAAAAAAATATTTGGAGTTAAAAATAGTGATACTTGTTGACTATGAGAGTGTGATCATACTATCTTTCTTATTTCTTCCTTACAGAAGCTATTTCAATATTTCTAAAAATCAATTTTGCAGTTTTTATTGTAGATATGAAAATACAGTAGCTTCTCTTTGGTTTAGCAATTATAATTTTAGGAATCTATTCTAAAGACACGATGAAAGATAAGCCAAATATTTATTTGAAAGGCTAAAGTAATTATTATAAACACTTTGTTTTCACAGTAGTTTTAGGTTCACAACAAAACTGAGAGGAAGGTACAAAGATTTCCCATATTCCTCTGCCCCTATGCATGGGTAGCCTCCCTCATCATCAACATCGCCTACCACCGTGGTACATCTGTTACAACTGATGAACCTACACTGACATATCAGTATCACCCAGGGTCTATAGTTTACTAAACATTGCAGTTCTCTCTTGGTTTTGTATATTCTTTGGGTTTGGACAAATGTATAATAACATGTATCTACCATTGTTATCTCATACGGAGTATTTGTATTTTCACTGCCCTAAAACTTCTCTGTGCTCTATTCTTCCTTTGTTCCATTCCCCATTCTACACCTGGCAACCACTGATGTTTTTAATGTCTCCATAGTTTTGCCGTTTTTAGAATGTTGTATAGAATCATACAGTATGTAGCCTTCTCAGATTGGCGTCTTTCACTAAGCAGTATGTATTTAAGGTTCTTCCAAGTCTTTTCATGACTTGATAGCTTGTTCTTTTTCAGTGCTGAATAACATTCCATTGTCTGAATGTACTACAGTTTATTTATCCATTCACCACAGAATGACATCTTGATTGCTTGTAGGTTTTGTTAGTTACAAATAAAGCTGCTATAAACATGTGTAGGTTTTCTGTGGATATAAGTTTTCAGCTTTTTTGAGTAAGTAATAAGGAGTCTGATTGTTGGATCATATGGAAAGACTATGTTTAATTTTGTAAGAAGCCACAAGCTGTCTTTCAAAATGGCTGTGCCATTTTGCGTTTCCACCAGCGATGAGTGAGAGTTCCCGTTACTACATATACTCACCAGTATTTGATGTTGTCAGTGTTGTCAGATTTTGGTCATTTTAATAGGGGTGTATGGTATCTCTAATGTAGTGTTGTTTTAATTTGCATTTCTTTGATGGCATGTGATGTGGATCAACTTCTTATGTGCTTGTTTGCCACCTGTATATCTATTTTTACTCACATGTCTGTTGATGTCTTTGGCCCAATTTTTAATTAGGTTGTTTGTTTTCTTATTCTTGAGTTTTATGACTTCTTTGTATATTTTGGAGAACAGTCCTTTATTAGATGTGTCTTTTGCAGATATTTTCTTCCAGTCTATCATTTGTTTTCTAATTCTCTTGACGTTATCCTTCACAGCGCAGAAGTTTTTAATTGTAGTGTGGTCCAGCTTATCATTTATTTCTTTCACAGGTCGTACACTTGGTGTTGTATTGAAAAAGGCATCACCATACCCAGGGTCATCTAGGTTTTCTCTTATGGTATCATCTAGGAGTTTTATAGTTTTGCATTTTACACTTAGGTCTATGATCCAGTTTGGGTTAATTTTTGAGAAAGGTGTAAAGTCTATGTCTAGATTTTTTTTTCTCTCCTTTTTTTTTAATGAGCATGTCCATTTGTCTCAGTACCACTTTTTTAAAAGACTTTTTGCTTCATTGTATCGCCTTTGCTCCTTTGTCAAAGATTAGTTGACTATATTTATAGGGATGTATTTCTTAGCTCTTTATTCTGTTCCATTTTTCTAACTGTCTCTTCTTTCACACTGCTTTTCATATACCACATTGTCTTGATTACTATAGCTTTATAGTAAGTCTTCAGGTTGAATAGTGTAAGTCCTCCAGCTTTGTTGTTCTTCAATAGTGTGCTGGCTCTTCTGGGTCTTTTGACTCTCCATATAAACTTCAGAATCGTTTTGTTGATATCCACAAGATACCTTGTATAACTTACTGGGATTTTGATTGGAATTGCACAGAATCTCCAGATGAAGTTGGGAAGAATTGATATCTTGACAATGGTGAATCTTCCTATCCATGAACATGGAGTAACTCTCTAGTTATTTAGCTCCTCTTTGATTTCATTGGTCAGAGTTTTGTAGTTTTCTTTGTATAGATCTTCTATATATTTTGTAGAATTTACACCTAAGTATTTCATTTATTGAGAGCTAATGTAAATGGTATTGTGTGTGTGTGTGTTTTGTTTAATTGAAGCGTAGTTGATTTACAATATTATATTTCAGGTATACAACATAGTGATTCAATATTTTATAGGCTATACTGCATTTAAAGTTGTTATAAAGTTGCTATATTCCCTGTGGTATTGCTTTTAATTTCAAATTCCATTTGTTGATTGTTGGTATGTAGGAAAACAATGGACTTTGTATATTAACCTTGTATCCCACAACCTTGCTACGACTGCTTGTTAGTTCCAGGAGTTTTTTTGGTTGATTCTGTAAGATTTTCTACATAGATTATCATGGCATCTGTGAGCAAAGATGATTTTATATCTCTCTTCCTAATCTTATACCTTTTATTTCCTTTTTTTTTTTTTTTTTGCCTTATTCCATTAGTAAGGATTTCCAGTAAGATGCTGAAAAAGGAATGGTGAGAAGGGACATCCTTGCCTTATACTTCATGTTAGTGGGAAAGTTTGAGTTTCTCACCCTTAAGTATGATGTTAAAAGTAATTCTTCATGACATACAGATGGCCAACAAACACATGAAAAGATGCTCAACATCACTCATCATTAGAGAAATGCAAGTCAAAGCCACAATGAGGTATCACCTCGCACGAGTCAGAATGGCCATCATCAAAACATCTAGAAACAATAAATGTTGGAGAGGGTGTGGAGAAAAGGGAACTCTCCTGCACTGTTGGTGGGATTGTAAGTTGCTATAGCCACTATGGAAAACAGTTTGAAGGTTCCTTAAAAAACTACAAATAGAACTACCATATGATCCAGTAATCCCACTACTGGGCATATACCCATGGAAAATCATAATCCAAAAAGAACTATGTACCATAATGTTCATTGCAGCACTATTTACAATAGCCAGGACATGGAAGCAACCTAAATGCCCATCAACAGATGAATGGATAAAGAAGATGTGGCATATATATACAATGGAATATTACTGAGCTATAAAAAGGAATGAAATTGAGCTATATGCATTGAGGTGGATAGACCTAGAGTCTGTCATACAGAGTGAAGTAAGCCAGAAAGAGAAAAACAAATGTTGTATGCTAACTCATATATACAGAATCTAAAAAAAAATAAATAAATAAAAATAATTGGTACTGATGAACCCAGTGACAGGACAAGAATAAGGATGCAGATGCAGAGAATGGACTGGAGGACATGGGGTTTGGGGCAGGGGGTGAGGGTGAAGGGGAAGCTGGGATGAAGTGAGAGAGTAGCATAGACATATATACACTACCAAGTGTAAAATAGATAGCTAGTGGGAAGTTGCTGTATAACAAAGGGAGATCAACTCGATAATGGGTCATGCCTTACAGGGCCAGGACAGGGAGAGTGGGAGGGAGTCATGGGAGGGAGGAGATATGGGGATGTATGTATAAATACAGCTGCTTCACTTTGGTGTACCTCAAAAGCTGGTACAAGAGTGTAAAGCAATTATATTCCAATAAAGAGCTTAAAAAAAAGTAATTCTTCATTGTTTATATTAAGGAAAATTGAAAACACCCTAAATAGCAATAGGTGAAATGTTTAAAAGTATGGTATATTCAGATGGTAGCCTATTAAGTTTTTCAAGAATAACATGAACTTATGTTTATAAAATTGTTTTTAAAAATTAAGTTTTTAAAAGAATAACCTGCAATTATGCTTATGGTATTATAGGTAGGAACAAGTATGAAAACTCATAGAACATCTCAATTTAATGAACACATACAAGAGTTGGAGGAAGTTCACTACAATATCAGCAGTTGTCTCATTGTGTGGTAAGACAGACTATGAGTGGTTTTTATGACTGGGCTAAATATCATTATTCTGTCATCTTGTTTGTTTCACTGATAGGCAGACTTTGTGTCAGAGCACTGGAGATCCAGTTGGTTTGAAGGAGTTCATTAGTTCTTTGAACCAAAAATTTAGTATATATTATGAGTCTGGTACTATGCTAGATCCTGAAGCACAGAGCTTACAGAATCTAGTGAGGGCCACAGATATGTAAGTAGACATTTATGGTGTAAGTATTTTATTAAGTTCTATAATAATATAATGAGAATATTAATGATGATAGTGGTGATGACTGAGTAGATAGAAACCACTTATATAGCTGTTTTAGTTTCTGTCGGTGCATAACAAATGACGCCAAAACTTTAGTGACTAAACAGCCATTTTATTATGATCCATGGATTCTGTGGCTCAGGGACTCAAGCAGGATAAGGGGGTGGCTTTTCTCTCCCCCGTGGTGTTTGCAGCCTCAGATGGGAAGACTTGAAGGCTGGGGATCAATTGCCTGGATGTTGGAATTATCTGAATGCTCATACCCCCATATGGCCGGGCCTGGGCTTAGGGGACCCCACAGACCAAGTTTGCTGACTGAGTGCCTATATCTTGTAGCTTCCTCGTGGTATCACAGCTGAAAGGTTGTTGGAGTTACCTGCTATTCAGGACTCCAAGCCCATGTTGACTGTTGTCCCAGTCAACAAGGTTGAAGCTAAATCAGAAGTGTTTCTGATTTAGCCTTGAAAGTCAGGCACATTTGTGTCCCTTGGATCCTGTTCCAACTCCATGGCCAGTGTCCTGATTGGTCAGGCCCCCTTCCCACTGATTGGTAAGTCTTTTTATGCTACCGCTGGGTTGTAGTGCCGTTCACTGACATGTCCCAACGTGGAAAAGATTTTCAGGAGATATGAAGGAGGTTCACCAGAGGTGATGAGTTCCATTTTAGGGCCTGTTTGTCTGTTCCTGTGGAGATAGTTAATATTCTTGGCTCTAGAGAAAGACATTTAGGAATTTTTGACATATGGTCCTAGAATCCAAGAACTTACCATCGAAAAGAAACACTTTTTCTCTGCAGTAACTCCATTCTTTGATAAAGTTATCCACAAATTGGCAACTATGAAGAGGAATAAAACCCGTAACCAGTATCCTGTGGAGGTCATCTGTACTGCAGACGTGTATTGGCAGAGTATCATACCATCCCCGGAATTTCAGCAAGCCAGGGGCCTGGGAAGGAGCGTTCTTCTTTCACTACGGCAACTGAAGCTTATTCCAGAGAAGGTGGTTGTTCACTTGCTCCTTGAGTGCTATTAGCTGCAGACAACAAGTCTGGTCGTATGCCACCCTCTCCATGGTGAGCAGCCTACAGTTTTACTAGAAGCTGACAAGGCTTTAAATTTCTTTTCCGGACTTCCCTGGTGGTGCAGTGGTTAAGAATCCACCTGCCAATTCAGGGGACACGGGTTCGAGCCCTGGTCCAGGAAGATCCCACATGCTGTGGAGCAACTAAGCCCGTGCATCACAACTACTGAGCCTGCATGCCACAACCAACTACTGAAGCCTGCGTGCCTAGAGCCCATGCTCCACAACAAGAGAAGCCACTGCACTGAGAAGCGTGTGCACCGCAACAAAGAGTAGACCCTGCTCGCCACAGTTAGAGAAAGCCCGCGCACAGCAACGAAGACCCAATGCAGTCAATAAAAATATAAAATAAATAAATAAATTTCTAAAAAAGTAAATAAATACATTTCTTTTCTTCTTCTTCTTCTTTGTGGAAGACAAGAAGTGATGTCAGCATTTCTGCCTACAGGATAAGTAAGGATATCCTACTATGCGTTTTATTGGCAATCCTGGTAGCATTTTCTCCATTGGTGGTTTATGTGTAATAGAGACCGACCTGCAATTTTCTGACCTGCCAAGATCCATTATGTCTGGTAAATATAGTTTATGCTTGACAGGATCCACACTTAGGGTGGAAAGCCATGCAAATTGAACTAAGGTTTAGGCTAATTTTTGGTAGTGAAAAGTATCCTCCCTTGGTGACCTTATTCAGCATGGAATAAAACAACCAGAAAGCTATTCATGCAGTCCAGTCTTCTTTCTTTAATCCAAATAATAAAAGCCTTTGCATCAGCCCAGCTCCTATTCTCATCGCTCTCATGTCTTTCATGAAGCCTATCTTTTATGGTCATAAGAAGCTTTTCATGTGAATAGATTGGAAGTCAGGTAACAAAAATACTTTCTTCAGAATAAATGCTCTTGCTCTGATTTGAGATCTATGCAGATTCCATCTGTGGGTTTATAGAGGCTATACCGCCACCAAGTCTTGGTACTTTGGCACAAATGATATTTAAGAAAAAAATTTTCTCCACTGTCTTGGTTATTAAAGTTAGTCTTATGTCAGAATGATGTCTCACTGTTGACAGTATGCGTATTGACAGGGAACTCTAGTAGTATTGATAATAAGTTAGGAGCAATCTCAGTTGATTGTTTAGTATATTTAACAGCCCATTCTGGTGATGACTTGTGTTAACATACCTAGTTCATATAGCTTGGTCTCCAGTATTGTTCTGATATCCCATCTTCACTCACAGTGGAAAAGAAAAGGCAGCTTTATCCCATTTTATGGTTGAGAAATTGGAAGACTCTTTAGGTCAAGGTAACAGACTTGTCCTAGTTGATGACTCTCGAATTTTCTGGGACAGAAGATCACACAGGCCGTACCCTGCATAGAATTGCCATTTAGAGTCCAACACAGTCAGAATTAATAGGGTGTTACTGGGTGTGATGCAACAGCAAGGACGTGGTATTTTATTTTAATTTAAAAAGGCATTCTCAGAAACTGTAGTTTAAAAAATGCCCCTTGTAGATGTGGACACTCGAGGAGACAAAGTTACAGGGCACTGGGAGATTCCAGTTCATTCTCTGAGAATCTGCCTTTGGAAAGCTGAAGGCAGGCAGGCAGCCAAGTGGAACCTAAGAATCCAAACCTCTCGGATCACTGTCCTTTTTCTGAAAAGAATGAGATTCTTCTGTTTTTCATGGACGATCCTATTTTGTCAACCGTTAAAAAAGTATTCCACAAAGATTAAAACTGACCTTACAAAGATTCTTCACAGGCATCATGTCGGAGGAGAATGTGTGTTCTGTCTAAGGATTGAGCATCTTGCTTTGGTTTATTCACACTGGGGTTGGATGACAGCCAGTTGGGGCTCCTTGGATGAAGATCCTGTGTTAGTTCTGAGTCAGCTCACCCAGCTTTATCATGGACAGCTATGAAAGGATATTCCAGGAAACAGACTGTTGTTTTTGACCAAGTATGGGAGAGGCACGTGTAACTCTTCACAAGAAACTAAAAGGAGGATTACCATCATCACCACTATTACCACTCCACCTCCTCCACTACTGTAATTTTTTAAATTAATTAATTAATTAATTTTTTGGCTGTATTGGGTCTTCGATGCCACACATGGGTGGAGGCTACTCTTCGTTGCAGTGCACAGGCTTCTCACTGCAATGGCTTCTCTTGTGGAGCACGGGCTCTAGGCAGATGGGCTTCAGTAGTTGTGGCACACAGGTTCAATAGTTGTGGCACATGGGCTTAATTGCTCTGCGGCATGTGGGATCTTCCTGGATCAGGGATTCAACCTGTGTCCCCTGCATTGGCAGGCAGATTCTTAACCACTGCACCACCAGGGAAGTCCCACTACTGTTACTATTATTAGTTTTAGGAAGGGAGGATGTCATTGTTAACCTTTATCTGCTCTCCTTGTATTTTATTAATTGGTTGGATAAGAGTGTGCCCAAGTTTGTATTAATCACTGGAAGGGCATGAAGGCCTAACCTCCCCAAGGGTTTCTCCCATTGTCACTTCCTGAGAGGTGTTAGGCATCAGCCACATGACATACAAAATAAAATTCAAATCAATCAATGAAAGAGGTGAGATTCATCTCTTTGCCTTCTTTTGGGCTTAATTCCCAAAAAGAGAGCAAATCTAAGAAAAGAAATGGGTTTTTGAGTTCTAGTCATGCTACTTCTAAACTCTCTGCTGAAAGCTGGCACATCCCCCTGACCTTGAAAAGGGGAATAGATCCACATCATTGAGGTTAAATAAAGCACCGGAGAAGAATAAATACAGGAGGAGCAAGTAAGTGCAATCTCTGCTGGGGTGAAGTGTGACCCACCTGAGTGAATCAAACCGTATTTCTAGTCCATGATCAGCTCCAAACATTCAGTGCTCCTGCTCCATTATGCCACTCCAGTGTATCCTTGACTGGCTCTCATAATTGCCTTGTTATTGCTGGTTTAAAAAAAAAAATATATATATATATATATGTATATATAATATACATCTTTGAATTCACAGCTCAACTATCTCAGCTGGAACTTCTCCTCTAGTTTCTTTAGCAGAGAAATGTAGCCATTGCCCCTCTGCCTATTCAATATGGGTGATCAGGGTGGGAGTGAAATGCAGACTTGCCTTATAAGAAGGCAGCTTTGGCATCACTTCTCTGCCACAGATGTTGTCACCTTGTAGCACTGACGACAGTCACTGATGAGTATATTCTAATTCATCCCCAAAAGTGTGCTGCTTCCATACCATGCGAATTAGTCATTTGTGTTCTTTTGCTTCTGTGTTCTTTTTCTTTCCTTTTCTCTGGTGTATATTTAGATCATATTCCCATATTTTTGCCACTTGGTTTAAGACTTACATTAGATTAGTTTAGATAGATTGTCAAATTCTTTGAAAACTATTTGTAGGTCTAAATCTAGTTTAGTGCCTGGTAATCATTGATTACTTATCACATGAATGAATGAGTGTTTTCCGACACTTACAGGCAATCAAGAAATGAGTATTTTCCTAAAACAGTGTAAAAACATGATGTGTAATGGAACTGGTGGGAATAAAATATAAACCACATATCTGTAAGAGCATCATTCAAGAATAGCACCAACAGCATTTTATTTTATGCTATTTTGTGGGCTGCCTAATACAAAAAATTCCTTGTGAAAAGAGAAAATTAGAACTCAGTCAGTAGATTGGGGTTGATGAGTCAGTTGTTTTTCCCCCTGAAACTCATGGCCATTTCTGATTCAAGAGTACTCTGGAAGCTGTCATGTTTGAAGGGCTAGAAAAAGAGGGCATTCCACACTTCTTGTGAGTTGATTAACAGGTCCCCCAATTTGTATCCTTCTTCCTAATTGATTGTTAGCTTTTTGTGGGGGAACCACTGGAGAATAGTATGGCTGTGAATATACAAGAGCATCACTAAATATATGGCTTTTGAGTATTTTTTACTCTATCGAGCTGCTTTTCTGGCAAATGTAATCCCAACTTGTCTTGCTTTAAAGATCAGATAAGGAAACAGAATCAGTTTGGGTTTCCTGTTCCAGATGATTAAAACAAAACTAGAACCACTGCATGGTGTGGTGGCAGTGGGGAACAAAAGTAAGGACACCATTATTCTTTGTCTCTTCATTTCCCTGGGGAGATATTGGCACCCAAATATTCAGCAGTAAGAAGACATTTGGAAAGCAGCCTAGCCAAAGGATCTGTGGTAATCGGGAGTCATAAATCAGATATGAGAGTGAGAGACCATATGGTAGGGGAGGAAAGTGACGATGCAGTTCTTTCAGCTGTAGCTGTTCAGATGCGGTCTCTTACCCAGTAGAGTAAGGAACTCCATCCCATCCTTTTCTGCTCCCCCACTGAACCTTCAAGAATGTCAGATGAAACACTGTGCTTTTTTCTAAACACTTCTGAACCGGCAAGATGTCAATGACCTGGAGGGGATTCGGGCGAGAGCCAAAGAAATGATTAAAGAGCTGGCGATGCCAGTGATCCAGTGGGCGTTTCCTCTCTACACCTCTAGACCTGACTTATGAGAAGACAGTCACAAAACTAGATGTGTATAGTCAGTGGGAAGTTGTTGTATAACAAAGGGAGTCCAACTCGAGGATGAAAGATGCCTTAGAGGACTGGGGCGGGGAGGGTGGGGGTGACTCGGGGTGGGGAGTCAAGGAAGGGAGGGATTATGGGGATATGTGTATAAAAACAGATGATTGAACCTGGTGTACCCCCAAAAGAATAAAAAAAAAAAAAAAGGAATAAAAAAACAAAACAAAAACTAGATGTGTGTTGTTTGGCCCAGGGCAGACAAGAAGGTATGGGCTAACTTGTCTCCAATTGAGTTGCCAACAGCCAATAAATTACTGTGTCTTTTCCTCACCACATGGACTGTCAGTATATATTTTTTAAAAGTTTTTTTGAAAATAGTTACCTCAAATTTATTTGCACTCATTTCCCGGAGCACCCAAGTCATTGCGGACTCTGCTCCAGGCCCCCATGAGTTTTAAAATGGCCTCCACTGCCCCATGCAGCTCTGCTTCCCAGGGAAGGTGCCTCTGCAGACAGAGATGGGCCTCCTCTTTACCCCCAACTTGTCTGGACATCAAGAGGTGAGACTGAAACCTTTCTCATTGGCGACATGTCACCTCCCATGGTTATTTCTGGTTCCCCTTTTGGGTGTGTGAGCAAAATCATTTAATCAAACCACCCCCCAGGGGGCAGATGGGAAATCCATCTTTCCCGTTAGTCATCAGAAAGTGACCCAGGCAGCAGTGGAGGGAATTGGTCAAATTGCTGCAACCAGTCAGACCAGAGTGCTTTACTCAGTGGTCACAGGGTCCCAGGCAGCTCCCCGGGAGACCTGGAGCCACCGAGGCCCTGTTTTTATTGGCCACCTCACTCTCTTAGGCTGGGATCCTTCATGCTGAGCTTCAGATCCAGTGTGGGTGGTGGAGCTATGTGTCTGGCCCGGGAAGAGGGGCGGGGGCTGCCAGCATTGGGAGTCTTAGTACCTTGCCCTTGACACTCCATATTCATGTTTGTTTAATTTCCTAACTTTGTGGGGGAAAAGATGAAATAAATAAGGCCAACTGACCACTCCATAAATTGTTCCTGAAATTTGGCTGGACATAAAAGTCTACCTTCCCAAGCCGCACAACATGATTTATTTTACGACTCCCTCTCGGCATCAGGTCCGGGCTAACCTTGAGTTTAGAGGCTGTGCCTTTGCGTCCTGGTGCTGGTGGTCACAGTGTGTCCTTTCTTGGCAGTGGCCGTGGGCCCAGCAAAACAGACCTCTGAAAGGCGAATGGATTAATCATTCTGAAGGCATGCTTGCCTCGACAGTTGCCCTGCAGGATGTCTGAGAACCAGAGAGAAGAGACTGTTGTAGTTCACAAATGGCAGAGAGAGATGTCCGAAGGCTCACAAAAAGAAGGGCGGCAGGGCGGGGCGGGGTGGGGGGGGGGAGCGAAGAGAATGAAGGCTTTTAAATTGTACACTAAACCACAGAGTATTACAAAAAAATATATCGCCACTCCTATAACATAAACTGTGATGAGTCCAACCTTTTTTATTACAATCAGGTTTTCTCTAAATATATTATGCCCTGCAGGTCAAAATGATTTACTTCTCTATTTTGGGACATCTGAGTTCTATTCTACCGTTGCCAGTATGTTTTCAGCTGTGCCAAAACTGAGCAGGTCTGCGGTTCCTTTGTAACATCAAAACGGAGACATTTATCATTGAGATTTATCATGGGACAGCCCGCCAGATGGTTTGGGTATTTTAAAGGTGAACTGCATGGGCCTTGATTAGCTCATGTGGACTTCTAGCTAAAGACAACTCTATCAGCTGCTCAGTGAAAAGACACTGGATTCCTCTCCCCCAACCCCCTCCCTCTGTTCTTCTAGTAATGCGGAAAATATTAATGTAATGGCAGAAGTGGCGTAGATTGTCATTTGAGGGAAAAAACCAAGCCATAACCAATTCCACTGATTGCATTCTAATTACAATGTGACCTCCTGTTGCTTTGCATAGAGCCAGTATTCATTTCAGTGCACCACTGTAAAACTTGCCGAGTCAACGACCCTCAAAGGGGCAATTGTAAGATTTAAGCTTGGATTTTTTTGCTCATACCAAAGACCTTTATCCTGCCAAGTCTCTGCTGATTGGGCCAGAAAGAATGCATTTGATTATATAGACTAAACTTATTGGGAACAGAACCTTTGTGCTTTGAAATGCTTTTCATTCAAATTACATTCAGACATTCAATCAACATTGATTACAATATGGATTGGCAATGGGGAATGTCTTGGGTTTTTGGTCTGGCTTGAAAGTTTGCTCAGCTCCTCACTAGATAACTGCAACCAGGAAGTCAGCTGAGGTTCTTTAACCTTAAACTTGAGTTTCCCACAAGAGGAGGGTTTCTCTACGAAAACCAGGGTTTTCTTATTCCCATCTAATTCAGTATCCCAAGATCATTTCTTTACTTGGAGATTGTGGTTCTTCTGGGCTTCCAGATTTAATTAATCTCTGGGCGTTATGGAGTATATGTGCACATTGTTGTTTGTATTAAACAAAACACGTCCTTGACTTTGTACATGAAAAGCTGGAAGAATCCATCTTAGACTCAGGTTCTAGGTCATGGATTTTGTATGGTGGAAAGATGTAAGCACTGGGTGAGGATTCAGGAAGCAAAGATTCTATTCTTAAATGCTGTCTGTATAACCTAGGACAAACCTCAGTTTTCTCATCTGCAGAATGAAATAATAATAATAGGTGGTCCTGAGGTTCAATTCATAATATAGGTGATTTCAAAATACTAAGAAGCAATGTAAAATTATTCTTCTTATCATTATTATTTACAAGTCAGTGTAGATATGTGTGTTTCTTCCAAACCTTGGGATCATCTTTTACTTTCTTCCTCTCCCTTACCACCCACATAGAACTCATTGCCAAGATCTATGTGCTGTGAATTCTACCCCTGAGAATGCCCTTGAAAATACTCATTCTCCCTAAAGTTACTCCTTTCTATTTGGGTCTAATTCTTTCCCTCCTGGCCTGTGTAATAGCCTCTTAGATGGTTTCTTCACCGTTGGTCTCTCTAGCAATCCATTCTTTTCTACCCCAGCATGGTAGGCAACTTCTCAGATGGCCCTGATGATACCATTTTCCTTGGTATTCTCACGTCTTGTGAAATTCCCTCACCTTGTGTGTGGGCAGGGTCTGTCACATGCTTGTAACCAATAGATTGTGAAAGTGTTGATGGACTGTCACTCCCATGACTAGGCTACCTAAGATTGTGACTTCTTCCTTCCTGGAAGACTGTCTCCCTGCCTGCCTCGATGAAGCAAGATGCCATGTTTGAGAGACCCACATGGCAAGCAACTGGGGGTGGTCTCTGGTCCACAGTGAGGAGCTGTGGCCCTCCATCCTCCAGGAAGTGCATCCTGCCAACAACCTTGTGAGCTTGGAAGCTTCCCCAGTGGAGCCTCAGATGAGACCTCAGCCTGGCTTATACTTTGAGGGCAGCCTTGTAAGATACCTGAAGCAGAACGGACAACCCAGCTAAGGTGTAACCATATTCCTGACTCACAGAAACTGTGAGGCAATAAATATGTGTTGTTTGCAGCTGCCAAGTTTGTGGTACTTTGTTATACAGTAATAGGTAACTATTATACCAGGGTGGCCAGATTACCACCTGACAATGTCAATTCTTTGCTCACAAATACTAAGTGGCTCCAGGATTTTCTGTATTTGGTCCTGAACTACCTCTCCATGCTACTTCCTGGCTCCTCTTCCTGAGAACCATGAGCTCTGTTCTATACATAACTCTGGCTTTCTGCTTTTTACCCTCTGTTGACATTGTGACCGTTTCCTGGGTTCTCTTTATAACTAAATCCCGTATCTTTTTTAAAGGGCTACTAAACTGCCACCTCTTCCATAAAACATTTTGTGATCCCTGCAGCTATATAGATCTTTGAGCTGCATCGTTCTGTACTTTGAGTCACTTTTCAGTTTTTACCTCCTAGAGGTGTTGTTTGAGTGCACTGTCTTACCTCTACTACTAGACTGCAGATTTGATGAAGAAGGAAGCTGCTCCCCATTTATCTTCTCATCCTCTCAGGGCTCCCAGTATAATGACTTGTGGATGGTGTGCTGTCAAGGAAGAGTTACTCATTCATGAAGAGCAAGCCAGTTTGCCCACACGATAGGTAAAATAGGTGTGGGTGTGGAATTACTGGGTTATTTACATACCTATGCTTTCAGACATTCTTTCACTCTACCATATGCCAGGCATTGTCCTAGGGACTGGGGACAAGACTGGACTCATTGGTACTGTGCTTGAGGTTTAATGTTCTGTGGTTACTATTTTGAGATTTTTAACAATTTTGTCTTTGGATCTGTATTTTGTAGAGTGCAGTACAGTAGGACAGTGAGGTATGTGCTGGAGGTTCAGAATCCTTCCATGCCTTCTTGCTTCCCTGGAACAGGTCCTCTTAACTCTGACCCGGATGGGCCCCTGGGCACAGACACAGGGAGAGTCAGCATTAGGTGTGTGTGCTTTGCACACCATGTCACTGGGTGAGCGTCTGTACTTTCCCCATGGTCAAAACATGACATGTAAATAAAAAATACAGGTTGAAAGGTCAAGACCACAGAGGAAAAGAAAAGGGGAACTTCTGTTGCCTTTTGAACAAGGAGCCCCACAATGTTTTTTTGTTGTTGTGAAGCCTGCAAATTAGGTAGGTGGCCCTAGTTTATTGAAAAACCAGACAGGCAGGAGCCCATTTCTAGCAGCAGCAGCAGCAACAGACAATGGACAGCAAACAAGATGACTCCAGAGAGTCTTACGTGCTGTGAAGAGAATAAAGTGAGGTTGATGTCTGGCGAGTACCTGAGTGTGGTATGGGGAGCCTCATCCCTTAAATAGGATGGTTAGGGAACCCTCCAGGCGAAGGTGACATTTGAGCTGATATATGAAGGAGGAAAAGGATTAGGTCAAGTGAGGAATATAAGGCAGGTTCCAGCAGAGGAAAGTGCTAGATCAAATTCCTTGGGGCTGGAACAAGCTTGGGATGGTCAAGGACCAGACACAAAAGCCAGTGCAGGAGATGCCTCATGACCACAGAGGAGAGGAGATGCAGTGAGTTTACAAAGGTAGGATGCAGCTGAACCCTTTAATGCTTTGCTGGCCATGGTGAGGAGAGGTTCCCCCTGAGCCTGCCCAGGTCTGTGGTCCTGTATTTTCTCACTGAAAGATCACTGAAGAGGGTTTATTACAATGGGCATTTCCTGCAGTTTTTACTTTAATTCCTTCTTCTGTATCAACACAGCTATCTTAGATTCTTTAAAACAGAGATATTTTTCACAAAGATATGTAACTTAGGATGTAAATAATCATTTATATATGTAAATGTGGGCCAAGGAATTTGGCATTCCCATTTTGCAAATGGGACTGTCAGATTTGTTCTAAAGGTCACAAACTGACACCTCATGGCCTAAATCTAGGATCCAGAACTGTTTTATCTGCTCTGCAAGTTGCTCTTGATTAAACTGGGGCGTCCCTCCAAGGGCTCTGGGGTCCGCTGATGCTGGGTCCTCATTTCTCCTGTTGTCCCCTGTTTGCTCTTCCCTTCATGCCTGGTCTCATCTCTTTGATTGTTTCTCATTAAAACATGACAGTCCACAGGACAGTGCGGACCTAGGAATGCTGGTGTGTAGCAGGACCATGGAGCCAAATATCCAGAAGAATCACAGCCCCTGAGGTGTTTCCTCCTTATCTCCTTTGCCAGCCTCTTCACTAAGCTTGGAAGTCAGAGGTGGGGAAAGGCAGGTGAGGGGGCCAAGAGTTCCTGTGCCCTTGGGCCCACCTGTCTGCTGCCCCCGTGGTGTCTGGCTCCACATAAATGATCCTCTGGCAGACCCCCGAGGGCCAGTGGTCCATCCCTTGCTCGCTACCTGAAGGCTGTTCCTTTAAAGACTTGGGACTTTGGCTGAGCAGGAAATTAAGTAATTTTGTTCTTTTTCCTTGATAATGCTAAAATTATTAATCTTCGAAGATAAGTACCGTTCAGAGCATAATGAGCCAGAATTGTTGATAATTATAATTTTGAAGAGTTTGAGCTTGCTGTCAGCCAAGTAATTAAAGGGGTGGGACCAGGGTTCTACTTCGTTCCTGATGGTTGTGCTTCTGCTAAGAACTCTTCTCTGCAGGACAAAAATGCCCTCTTTCTAGGCTTGTGCTGCTGTGAAAGGGTTAATTAAATCAATGGAAGTAGTCCACTGGCTTGTGAAGAGGTCTCTTTGCCTTCTGTGTTTTCCTTACAATACTCCCATTGTTCTGGAAAAGCTGAACAGGCTGACAGATCCCGCTCTCCACTGTTTGAACAGAGCCAGAGGCTCTGGTGCCGCAGGCCAAGGGAAGAGGCACCACTTCTTTCCTTCTTCAGCAGCTGTTCCCTTCACCCCATTGCCCCTGAGCCACCATTTTTATAAACTTCTTGTGTATACTTGTGCAGGACTAAAAAAATTGAACAAAAAGAAAAGAGGAAGAGAAAATGGAAAACTAATGATTCAAGAAATCACATAGCACGAGATAATTCTATTTTGAAATCACAGCAGTGGCACCCAGAGGCGGACGCTCCCCAAATTACTAGTGAAAACCCTTTGATGTATCCAGTTGTAAGAAAGCCCAAGGCACTTTTTTATTATTATTATAAGAAAGCCTCACATTCCCCCAAAGAAGCATTTAGCATCTATTTTTTAAATGTCTATATGTGAAACAAGCTAAAAAAAAAAAAAAAAAGATTCCTAAAAATCTCTAATCCTAAATGTGCTTATTTGACTGCTGGCTTTTACTTAGAATAAAAGCTGAGCTCTCACATGGGCATTTGAAGTCCTCGGAGACCTCTCCGACCTCATCTGCCAACCTCGCTTCTCCCCTCACTCACTCTGTTGTAGCCCTCTGCCCTCCTTGCTGTCACAGGCACGCTGGGGAACTCATGCTTAGCCCAAGCCATGCTGGCTTCCCTGCCTGGATCTCCTGCCTGGATATCTGGGGGGCTTAGTCCCTCCCTTCCTTCGGGTGTTTCCTCCAAGTCTCCTTCCCTTGCCATGGCATATGCAACCACAACTTCCTACCTTGGACGTGGTAAAAGGGACTTTGCAGGAGTGATTAAGTTAAGGATCCTGCGATGGTGAGGTTATCCTGGAGTATCCAGGTGGGCCCAGTGAGACCTTTGTAAGGATCTTTGTAAGAGGGAGGCAGCAGGATCAAGATGGGAAAAGGAGAGGTGACAGCAAAAGTAGACATTCAGTAATTTGCTTTGAAGATGGAGAAAAGGGCCACAAGCTAAGAAATGTTGGCAGCTTCTAGAATTTGGCAAAGGCAAGGAAACGACTCTTCACTGGGGTCTCTAGAGGGAATCAGCCCTCCTGACACCTTGGCTTTAGCTGGGTGAGGCCCATTTCAGACTTCTGATCTGCAGAACTGAAGGTAATAAATCTGTGCTGTTGGTTTTTTTTTTTTTTTAAGTTCATCATTTTTTAAAAAATTTTATTGGAATATAATTACTTTACAGTATTGTGTTAGTTTCTGCTGTACAACAAAGCGAACCAGTCATATGTATACATATATCCCCATATCCCCTCCCAACCTCCCTCTCCCACCCCTTTAGGTCTTCACAAAGCATCAAGCTGATTTCCCTGCTCTGTAGCAGCTTCCCACTAGCTATCTGTTTTACATTTGGTAGTGTGTATATGTCAATGCTACTCTCTCACTGTGTCTCAGCTTCCCCTCCCCAGCCGACCCCACAGTGTCCTCAAGTCCGTTCTCTATGTCTGCATCTCTATTCCTGCCCTGCCACTAGGTTCATCAGTACCATTTTTCTACATTCCATATATATGCGTTAGCATATGGTATTTGTTTTTCTCTTTCTGATTTACTTCACGCTGTATGACAGACTCTAGGTCCATCTACCTCACTACAAATAGCTCAGTTTCATTCCTTTTTATGACTGAATCTGTGCTGTTTTAAGCTACTATGTTTGTGGGGTTTTTTACAGTAGCGATTAGAAATAGGACCCAGAGCGACGAGACCCCAAACAATATGACCATCTTGGACTCTGGTTGCTTTGTGACATCTACAAAGCTTCTCTTTTTTTCAGTATTTTCTTTATGGCTCAAAGACAGAGGGAACCTTGTAGTACCTGCACTCTGGTGTCCTTTGGTACCTGAGGCCAGCTTTTGACACTTGGCAAAATAAAAGCTGCATTGTGTTTTGGGACGGAGTGGTGCCCAGGTGTTTCCAGATAGTTCAGCTGAAGGTGAGGAAAGTGGTGAGAAGCAAAATCATCCCTGCCAGGAGCAGTGGGATGGTGTGCCTACATCCATTTAAAAGCCCATCATCATTTTAAGCCAAATAGATAATTCTCTCCAGTTTAAGAATGTGATCGGCTGGTGGGTTTTGAAAGCAGTGTCTTTTTATGGGCATTCAGAAGAGTGAACTTCAGAAGTCAGAGCTCACAGCCGATGAGAAGAATATGTCATTTTACCTGTTAAGGTCTGGGTCCAAACAGAAAGAACAGTGGGGAAAGTCGCACCATGGCCTGTTCCTATTCATTTATTCGTGGAGTTTTCATCCAGGGGGATTAAAACATTTTAAAAAATAATTTATTCAAATAGTCTTTGCATTCCCTGTGCCCTCTTCCTGTCTCTTCTTTTTCTGTCTCTAACTTTACCTTTCCCTCTCTCTCACACTGTCCCCTGACCCTCCATCTCCTGAAATGTCCTGTATTTGTGAGGGTAACCTTAACACCTAAAACTTTTCCAGCTTTACTTACAAATGATGATAATTTAATCCAGTGATCAGAAAATTCAAAAGTACTCTCCACCTCAAATGTCTTTTTATTTAACTGACCAGTGAGGAAAGCCTAGGAATTACCAAACAAGAGAAACAACAAGAAGAGCCAGCAGGGCTCATTTCCATCTGCATATGTTATTTATTTAAAAGTTGGAGAAGTGCTGAGTGGATGGGCTTGGGAAATATGGATGCTATTCTAGAAAGGGCACTGTGCACAGTACACACATACTGCAGTATTAACTTGACATGTGTGAAGGGAGCATACCGGTGTTTTGGTCACAATGCCATCTTTCACTGAATGTCCTGTACGTGGAAAGGGGTAAAGTTTCAATGGCATCTTCATTGGAACCCACCGTGATTCGCAAACTCTTAACATCTGAAACGGAGTCGGCAGAGAGATGTTACTATTGTAAAGGAGTTTTTGATGAACTTTTGTATTTTCTTGTATTCTCAGTACCTGGCCCAGACAAGATGGAATGGGAACTCATTTGGCTTTTATTAAAAAAATAAAAACAGAAATGAGATCGATACATAGCCAGTTAGAGCGAGTTTCTGAGAATCTTATGTTGCAAAGAAGAAAGTGCCAGCCTCTTACGGTCTCTTAGTTGCTTGCTTTTTGTTCCCCTTGAGAAGTTAAAGGGCACTCAGTGGCTCTTCTCACCTTGGTATGCCCCTGTGGTTGTCACAGGAGCGGACTGCACTATGACATCTGTCCTCCATTGATCTTGGAGGTTGATTCAGTTTGGATTGTCAGGTGCCCTTTCATCCATCATGACCCTGAGTGTGTCCCTTCTGAAAGAGAGACATACTTGGTTCAAGAGGGGCTTTCCCTGGAGCAGATTTGTGAAGCAAAAAGTGAAACCATCATTATTGAGTCCATAGAACCTGGCAATTCTTTGATTCTACCTACTTTTAAGGTACAATACCTTTAAAGTTTAAAAAAGCTCAGAAAGGCTGAAGGAACTTTTCAAAATTTCAGTACAGTTAGCTTCAGTTCACTCAGTCATCCACCCTATCATCCAAACTTTGATCCTTCTATCCATGCCCAAATGGTTGTGAGTACGCATGATTCAGAGTCAGTCCATGACTGAAAAAACTCATAATGCTCATTGGAAGGACAGCAGTGCAGGGTTGTGGACCAGGTGCTCCTGTAGAGATGTGGCAGGTGGAGGGTCCACGGGAGAGGGAGGGTGCACCTTGGCCTGGGCTTCGCTGTGGAGAGTAGAGGAGGGCAGGAAAAGATCCTTGGACTTGTTGGTATATCCCAAGGAAGAATAGTCATTTTTCAGGCACTTAAGTTGTGGGAAGTCCTCTCCTTATTCTATTTACTTTCAAATAATGTAATAAACTTAAAAATCACAGTTTTTCCATTCATCCTTGCATTCAGTCAACATTTCAGAGCTATGGATGCCTAGAGGAGTTCAACACACACCCTCTACTCACAGGGTAACTTGGCAGAATAACCAATGAATAGATGTGCTAAAAGTCACTTGGCTCAGGTTTAATCCAATCCAAGAATAACTCCTAAGTCCTCCATAATCTTGAGGTTTGGTTAATTAAAATAACTCATCACATTATCTTATGTAAACCACAACAACACTGCAAATTAGATTTTATTAGCATTTTCATTTTTGTAGATGAATAAAAAGAGGCACAAGAGAGGGAAAGAGCTGTGTTCAAGATCTCACAGCAAAAAGGTGAACAAATGAAGGTCAAAGCCATCTGCCTTTAAATCCTGGGTGGTTTGCATCACATCACTGTGCCTTGCTTGCAGATAGCTGAACTCTGTAAATGACTTCATAACTGGCCAGGGCAGTCTCTCCATTTAACCAATCTCACATGATGTCCTGGAAGGGGACATAAATTAGAACATTTGTTTTGCATTAAAATATGCTCTTTAGGACATCCCTAATTAAGAAGTATGTGAACTGTAGAATTTTAGATAAGCAGACTCTAGATCTCACCAGTCGCATCACCCTCTGCCAGGTTACACATGAGCAGGAACATAGTTTCAAAATCACATGAAGAACCATAAGTTTCCCCACTTCCACCAGTGTTCGCTCAACTCACACATTGTTTTAAATTAAATAATTTTAAGTGTACAATACAGAATTGTTAACTATAGGCACAATGTTGTACCCTAGATCTCTAGAACTTACTCATTTTGCATCACTGAAACTTTAAACCCATTGATTAGCAAACTCTCCATTGCTTTTTGATTTTACCCAGCACCTGTAAAGACCATAATCTCAAGAGAACAAGATACAGATTAGTTGAGTTTGATGAGAGTCTGGGTTTAAGAAGTGTTTGGAGCATAGAATGACATTTATCTTTCCATGGTCATTTGACTGTTTGGGATGAGAACACCAGTGCAGAACCACAGTGATGATTACAGTCATGGAGACACACCTGACACCACCAGATACCAGCTGCATTGGGTGGAGATTTTGTAGAAGTAGAGAAAAGACCTTTAAATGATAGCCTAACTGCTTAAAACACTTGCCTTTGCCCAGTCCTGCTTTTTAATCATAATTCTCAGCGCTGTGAAGTTTATTTAAAAGCAGAATTCTCAATGATTGTATTTCCAAAGTCTGCAAGGAAATGGTCTATGGACATGATACTAGAAATCTAAATTATTCATGTTAATATTTACCCAAAAGACAAACTTCGTTCTTCAGACAGTAGGGCAGAGACTGCCCATTCACGGTGCCATAATTTTGATTAAATAAGAGCTGAAATGTTTGAGGAACAATGTGATCAGTTTCTTGCTTGCTCTCTACTACTACTTCTGGAGTTTGTCTGTCTTATTTCTCTTTTGTTTTTCTGCTGGGTTCTTTTTTCTTCTCAAAAGCCCCACCATTCCTGCTACATTTTTCCTTTCTAAACACCATCAGCACTGCTGGGAATTCCCTTCCTTCCTCATTCCCTTTAGGAAGTCATTCTGCTCTGGACCACATTCCTCTGAGGGTTTAAATACTCCCCTAGTGTAGCAGTCATGTTATAAACATGGGCAGGTGGCTCTGGAATCTGGGCTTTTTTCTCCCTCTTCTGGTGCGCAGCATTTAGCATTGGGTAGGAGCTCAAGAAATACATTAGGAATGAATGAATAAATGAACGAATGAATGTTAGAAGCAAACGAAAAGAACAAATATATGCATCTGGTTACTGATTTCCAGAGATTCCAAGGAGAACCCATAGTTCATAGTCTAGTTTCATTGTTTGCCACTTTGTGTCCTCTGTCCAGGTGATTTTTAGGTAAACATGTACACACATACACAGATTTACCACCAGCTCAGTAGTGGTGAGATTATAGGTGGTTTTCATATCCTTTTCTTCTGAACTTTTTGGTGATTTTATATTTTTCTACAATAAGAGTATTTTATTTTTAGTTATATATTAACATGATATTTTTAAAATTACATTTTCTAGTCTGAAATATTTATTTTATAAAATTTAGAAAATTAATGATATTGGAGAAAAAATTACCCATACTCCTGACATCGCAGAACAATCCACTATTAACATGTTAACTTTATTTACTTCTAGTCTTTTTTTCCCCAGCACATTGGTATATAACTGTGTTCATGCTGCAAGTGGATATTTTTTATTTTGCTTTTTCAGAAAACATAAATGCAAGTTTTTTCATGTTACATAATTTCCATGAATTTCACCTTTATTGACTGCATACCAGCCCATCTCTTTAAATGTGACTATCAGTTGTATAATTGACTTTAGTATTTCCCAGTGTGTAAGAGCAACACTGAAATGAACGCTTATTAAGTGCTTACTACATTCTGGGCATAGTGCTAAGAATAAACTGATAAACAAATGAACTCGATTCCAGTCATTATAGAGAGTGGAGTCCATAGAAAAGATTTGTTTACATTAATAACTGTTACTCATGATAAGAGTAGTGGATATACAGACTTAGAACATTTGAAGGAGCACAGAATCCAGTTTTAGGCAAGGATTAGGGAGGGTTTCCTGGAGAAGGTGACCTTGAAGCTGAGACCTGACAGTGCATCAAAACTAAGCAGGGAGAAATGTGGGAAGAGTGTTCAAGTTAGAGGGAACAGCATCTATGATGGCTCAGAGGACAGATGCATGGTTTGTTGAAGGAACTGAATTTTAGTTTGGCCAGAAAATGTTGTAGGGGAGGGTAGAGGGAGAAAAGAACAAGGAAGTGGATGCGGGAACTGGTAGCAGAGGTGAGTAGATCATTAAGAACTTTGTATACTATCTTCAGGAGTAGGGACTTTGTCATAAAGGCTTGGGGAAAAAAAAATCATTGAAGATCAAGTTGGCTAATTGGAAAGATCATTCTGGCTCCAGTTCTAGAGGCAGGGAGACTATGTAGCGGGGTTGGAGCAAGTAATTCATGCAAGAGGTGTTAGCCATTTACCTGGGTTTTCTTTTTTCACAATCTTAATAACCCTGAGATGAAATTTTCATGCATAGCTATCTTTCTGTGCTTGGTATTATTTTATTAGAAAAGATTGAAAGGAAAATGCTAACTGATCTTACTTTTACAACATGTCAGGACTACTTGAAGGCTGGGTTTGTTCTCATTCTCACCTGCCAAGTCGTTTCAGTAACACATGGTAGAGATGGGTGAACGGTACTTTCTTAAGGATGGCTCTCCATAGCCTATGTGGTTCAGACCAGATTTCATGCACATTTGTGCATTCCTTGAATCATTTTCCAGAAACTCAGCTGCTACACTCAAACCATTGCCAGGTCTGTGTCAGTCACTTTTAAAAAATCCAACATCATTAGGATAATTAGACACACATTACAGCTATATTTCATGGACTCCCTGCATTGAAAGTGTTTGTCTAAGGTCAACAACATCATTTCCCTAAAGGACCATTTCTATTCTGCTTCAGATAAATCCTTTGCTATTTTTAAAGTGCTTCAGGTTATAAAATTCCACTTTCCTGGCCAAATTTCTATTTATGGCATAGTATAGACCCTTGTGGGATCTCAAGGCACATTCATTATAATGTTACTGAGCTCTGTTTTCCAAGGGTAGAGAGTGCAGGCAGGGAGAAGTAAGATGTGACAGTGTCAGAGGCAGGGATGGAGTCCCACCCCAGAGGACTGCATGGTCTTCAGAACATAGCACCAGGCTCTGGGGCTTTGCCCAGGCCTCCCTGTGCTCTGTTGGGGCGGACCACTTTGGATGCATGACAGATGGAACCAGGGCAGAGCTCTGCTAGAGTGCAACAGTGGGGACAGTGATGGAAAGCAGATGGAGACTCTGGCCTTCACTTGGTGGGAAATCCAGTGAGGGAATGGAGAATGTTTGCAAAATCTTAGCGCTCCGTTGGGACATCTCTTGGTGCAGTTACAAGTCACTGGCCTCTGTTTGCCAGTGACTTAGTTTGCTTTTGATGAGACCAAATTCCCCTTTGAATTTCTCTCAAAATTTTGAACATTTCCCACATTTTGTTTGACTTGTGTGCTGGAGGCCTGGAATTAAAAATCCAGCATTAGTGCATGAGAAAAATAAATGAAATCTTGCTTTATTGGGGGCTAATGGTTGTAAAGTGCTTGTGGCTGTCTAGTTTGTGGTTTGCTCCACAAATTGTATAATCCTTGGCTTGGTACAAACTTGAGGTGTCATTTTATCTTTCCTCCTGCTTCTGGATGGGGGCTGGGAGCTCTTCCTCCTTAGAAGTACTTCAGAAAGATGGTAGTCTATTCTGAGGTGAGGGTTCAGGATGGAAGGCTCATATCCCATTTGTTCTCTGGTTCATGGTTTTAGGGTTAACCAGTCAGCCTGTGTGCCATGAATTTTTGAAATATATCCAGGGTTTTTTGTTTTTTTTTTAATTTGAAGTAGAGTTGATTTACAATGTTGTGTTTCAGGTGTACAGCGAAATGATTCAGTTATACATATACATATATTCATTCTTTTTTAGATTCTTTTCTCATGTACGTTATCACAGAATATTGTGGAACATATCCAGTTTTAACAAAGCTCCACACTCAACATTTTGCAGTCATCAGGGAGGAATACAAAATCAGAAGTCGTGTCCCCCCCCAGAGAACACTGCGTTTCCTAAGTGAGAAGTCGGTCTGTGACTCTATAGAGAAGTGTCGTAGCATGTGTTACAAAGCAGTGGATTAGCTATTTGGAGAGAAAGGTGGTGGGAAATTCAGTCAGGGATGATTCCATGCCCTGAGTCTAATAGGACTCTGAACCTGCAGCATCTTTAGTACGTGGCTCTTATTCTTCTGTGATACTCCTCTGCCCACAAACATCGTCCTGTCTCCTCAGCCTAAGAACAACGTTCCCGCAGCCTTTCTTCCTCCTCTCTCTCTGTCTCTCTCTCTCTCTCTGACATCTTTGTTTTACTGTAAGATGTTAACCAGCAGTTGAAACTTGTTGCCTTCCTTCCTGCCTCCCTCTTGCCTCCTCTCTCCCCTCCCCCCACTCCCTCCCCTTCCTTCATAATCTCTTAGTGACCGTTGCTCTTCTGAATCCACTATCCTCTTCACAGTCTTTCCTTGCTGACTGCTTGTGATGATCACCCGGAATCCTTTCATCCCTTAGCTGTCATGCTACTCTCTTGAGCTCCTCCTCCATCTGTTCCCTTTCTCGTCTCCTGACATCCCTTCAGTGTGACCTTTCCTCAAGATTCTGTCTTTGAGCCCTTTCTTTCTTTTTCAACAATCTCAGCCACTTTGGATCTTTAACCATCTCTTCTATACAGATGTCCCCACTATTATCTTTCCAGTTCTGACCTCTCCATAAGGTCCAGAACTGCATCGCCATCTGTTTCTCAAATCCAGAAGTGCTATAAAGTTGATCTATTTTATGTATTGTGTGTCCTCTCTCAGTAGAAAGTAAGCTCTCCAGGGACATGGTTGTATGTCTTCGGTACTGTTCTAAGCTCAGTGCCTAAACGTGTGCCTGGTACATGCTATTGGTTCAATAAATATATGTTGAACCGATGGAATGAATATTAACTGCAACATTTATTGAGCACTTGCCTTGGAAAGAAAGTCTCTAAGCACTTTAGGTTGATTAAGTTTAAGTTGATTACCTCACATAAACATGACAAGATCCTGTGAGATCAGCACATTATCAGCCCAATTTTAAAAAAAAGGACTATGAAGCAAAAAGAAGGCAACTCTCTTGGCTGGTGAGAGGCAGAGCAGGCTTCAAACCCAGCCAGGGCAACCAAGTCCAGTGTTTCACTGCGTTCTGCTTAGCGGTCTGTATCTGATCTCTGCCATGTATTAACTGTATGAACTTGGCCAAGCCTTTCAAGTTATCTTAGCTTGTGCTTCCTCATCTATTAAAAGAATATCACCTCTGACTCCACAGTATTATATGCCAGCATATTTTGTATATTGGCTTTGCCAACAGTGCAATTCAGCATCAATGTTATCCCTCAAATGAGGACCACTAATAGTTACAGAATAAAATAATGATAGGGGCTTTTAAGAGTTACTGAGCCATATAATAAAACAGAAACAACAAACCACAAGTGTTGAAGTTATGTTGTCACTTGTAAAGAAACTCACACCCTCACTGCCTACCTTTATTTCTTCCTTCCTTCCATCCATCCATCCATCTATCCATCCATCCATCCATCCACTGATCCATCATATATTTACTGTAGTCCTACCAGTGGAAGGCCTGGGCTGGAGACAAAAGGACAATTGGTGTGCTGGAGGAGGTGGATGTCTGCTGTGATTAATGGGACAGTATAGTGTGGAGGGTGCTATACCGCACAAGAGTAAATTGAGAGCTTTGGGGACCCTGAGGAGCTTAGATCTACCTGGTTGCAGTGTTGAGGAAGGCTTTATGGAAGGCTTAACACTTGATTTGGATTCAGAAGGATTAAGAGCTGGTCAAAGAGCTCAGAGTTTAAGGACTGATACAAAATAAGAGAGATCCCACACATAGCTTACCATCATGTGCTTTTAATGGAATATAACCAAGAGATAGAATTAGTCTAGACAAGAGAGAAGAGTATTGATTGTAGTTCTTGGAGGATGGCTATAGTAAGAGTACCGTGAAAGGGAACTGAAGGATTTGAGCAGCAGAGAGAATGGAAGAGTTTATTCCTCTGTGTCTAAGTCAGGTAACCCTGGGAAAACTGGTTGAGACATGGCTCATCTGGTTGCCCCACCTGTGGGCCCCTTAAAAGTCGTCACTTAGGTTCACCTGCCATGGGTGCCAGAGAGGGCTTTGTACGTCACTGTTAAATCACCAGCCTGGAAAAGAACCAGGGAGGCATCTGCTCACCAGAATGGGAAAGTGGCTGGGAAAGGAGTCTCGTGTTTGGTTGGGAGATTTTAGGATAGTAAAGCAAAGGCACATGTCTGTAGTTATGCAGCAGAGAGAAGAAAAGGAGGCTGAGACTATATAAGCCTGTGGTTCTTTGGCTGTGGGTCTGAAGGGATCCAAGAAGATGTGTAGTCTACCACCTCTGTCTGCTGGAATCCAGTACCTTCCCCCTTGAAGCCTATGGGAGGGAAAAGTACAAGGGGCTCCATTTGTCTCTTTCTTTGTAGTAACCTTCTCTCTTTGCTGGAGGGGACAGTTGTGCATGTTTCCAAGAGACTGGCCTGGGGACCTTCTCGTTTTCCAAGGCTGACTGATTTCTGCCCCTTCTTGGACTTCCCAAAGCTCCATTTGAGTTCTGGGGCCAAGGGTTGACATAAAGACAGTCCAGAGTCTGAGTCAGCTTTCTCATGATCTGTTTAAGACCTGCCACAGGGATGTTCTGTCCAGAAGAGCTTTAGTTCATTTCGGGAAAGAGAGATAAAGCTGGGTGCTCTCGGTTTCGGCGAAGTGACTTAGAATGGAGGAAAGGGCCCTAGATTGGGAATAGGAGACCTAGATTCTAGTTCTGGGGTTTGTCTGTGTGACCAAGAGTATATTTGTCCCATACATTCTGGGCTTCAGTTTCTTTTGCAAAATGAGGGTATTAGACCAGGTATTTTATACCTGTTTCCGTGTTAACATTCTCAAATCTTCTTTGGCTGGTGTGTGTCTGTGTATAAGTTTTTCTAAAAAGAAAGCTTAAGGATAATATCCCTTGCACGTGGTCGTCACCATATGTGCATGCATTCCTGACACAGCTGTGGGCCCCACCCCTGCCATATGCTTCCCACACTTTGTCCGCCAGGCTGTCCTTTACGGTGCATCACAACTCAGCATACGACATATTCCTGTGTGCATGAGATGCGCCGTCATAGGCTGACTCCATGTCTTGTCCTACAGGCTGCTTCTTGAGGAATCCTGAATCTAGCAGCAACCCCCACACTAGCCTAGCTCTGTGGAAGGGGAGATGGGAGAGTGGACTTCTAATCAGCTCACACACATTTTATGAAGCAGCCCTGAGAGGGCTTTGTGAGTCTGCTGTTTTCTGCACCATGTTGTAGTGTTAAGCCTAGACTTGGATGTCATGATATAGTGGGGTAACGTCTGTAAACCAGGTCAGATAAATACTGAGGCTCCAGGAGAAGCACACAAACTGCCTTTGACCATCCAAATGGTGGCATGGCCTGAGGATGAAGCATTAAACCAATATGGTGGAACTCTAGAAAGCAGAACTAGGATGGAAGCTTCAGAAAGGGAAGATGTATGGTTCTCTGAAAGTAGTCCCACAATGACCCTTGCTGTGGAATGGAATATAGTCCTTCATGAAATTAGAATAGCTTCCCCTGTTCCTGTTGGGGTTCTCATGGATGAGTATCAAGTCTTTCAGAGATTTTAAGTGAGTAATACACTTGATTCAAGTCTCAGCTCTACCACTTGTATGTGGTCATGGGCAAGTCATTTAACTTCTTTGAGCTTTACTGTCTTAATCTTTAGAAGATGATGTTGCCTACTAGGTTGTGTCTTTCACAAGGTAGTTATGGTAGTTATGAGATTCAAAGAAGATCACATTTTTGAAAGTAATTTGTAAACAATAAATTCTTAACCAGTGGTTATGGTTTGTAGTAGGTTAAGGGCCCTTTGGAGGATGTGCTCAGTACTATGGCAACTAGTCAACAACAAAATAAAAAAATACTCCATGTGTATACAGTTTTGAAGTACAACTTCAAGGGGTTCACTTAGCAGAGTGTGTCAGGGTCTAACAACCCCTGATATAGAGATCAAATAATCATAATAATACTTCTGCCTCCATGATGGAGGCTACATTTCTGTTTTTCATATTCTACCCCCACCTCCCCAGTGATTAGACTTGCACCCCATTGGCTTGTAGTTAGGGAATGATTGACATGGGTGATATGTGCATGTGCGTGTGTGTTTGTACTAAATGATTGACATGGGTGTTATGTGCCTGTGCATGTGTGTTTGTACTATCCACTTGTGCCTTTCTATCTTTTGGCAGTTTCAATAAAGTGATAAAGCACTATCTATGATGGAGGAGGGACAGTGCATCTCTTGGGTCATAATGTTTCAATCACTAATGAGCCAGCAAAGGGTAGTCCCGTTGCTGTGATTTCTACTTGCCTGACCCCCTTCTGCAGGTTAATTTTGGTAATGTATCATATTGTCTCTGGCTGAGAGGGATTAACTGGGAAAATACAGATTGCATCAACAATTCGAATTCCGTGGATACAATTTGGTATCCCTGTGTATTTCAATCACAGCCTGGGTCACACCTGCTTGTTATATATTTTTAAAACAGTTTCTCTCTAGACCATTCTTTCTGGTCAGCACAGCTGAAATGGGGAAATTGTTCCTTCCTTCCTATTTTGTTAGCATGTTGCACAGGTGTTCCTTATCCTTCCAGTGTAAAGGGAAAGAGTTCTAATCATTTGGTGCCTGCTTTGCATTCACTGGGTAATTCATTTAGTGTTAAATAAACTTCTGAAGTGAACTATGACATACATAGAGAAAATGCATAAATCATAGTGCACAACTTCAAAAGTTATCATAAGCTATCACTATTCAGATTTTTAAAAAAGTAGAATATTACTAGTATTCCAACAAACCCTTCTCATACTGTATCCTGGGCACTAGTCCTTTTCCTCCTCAAAAGTAGTCAATGTATAGATCTCTAACACCATAGATCAGTTTTGCTTACTTTTGAATTTTGCATAAACATATAGTATATATTATTTTTTTCTTTTTGTTTTTGTTCTCATTCACTGTTATGTAATCTTCCATAATATCAGAGGCCAGTGTATTAATCTTTCCTTTGTGATTGGTGCTTTTGGAGTCTTATTTAAGCAACCTTTGTCTATTCAAGGATCATGAAGGTATTCTCCTAAGTTATCCTTCAGAAGTCTTAATTTTACCTTTATACTTACAGCTATAATACATTTGGCATTTATTTTCATGTATGATGTGAGGTAAGGGATCAATAATTAATTTTTCATGAGGATAGCTGAAAAGACCTTCTATTCCTCACTGCTTTTGTCGTAAATCAAATGTATGCATACCTGTGAGTTTGTTGCTGGACTCTCTTTTCAGTTCCATTCATATATTTGCCTCTTCTGGGTCAGTGCCACAATCTCTTAAATACTACAGGTTTATAATAAGGCCTAGTACCTGGGCATACATCAAGATTATATTGGCTATTGTATTTCTCTCTATATTTTACAATCATTTTACTTGTTTTAATAACAGCAATAACAATTAAAAACAATTAATGGGATTTTGATTGGGATTGCTTTGAATCTATAGACTAATTTGTGGAGAATTGATATGTTTACAATATGATATTTTCCAGTCCATGACCATGAAGATATCCATCTACTTATTTAGGTCTAATTTAACTTATCTTGATAATATTTTATAATTTGTGGGTGTGTGTAAAGGTCTTGTACATATTTCAGTATACAAGATTTATTCCTAGGTATATGATTTTTAAAATTTTTATTTACTTTTCATGTTGTTATAATTTTGTTACTTATTTTTGGCGCTAGAGATAGAAAGAATTTTTATATATTGATCTTGAAGCCAGCAGCCTTGCTAAATTTACTTATTCATTCCAAGAATTTATAGTCTTTGCATTTTTTATATACAAAATCTCATCTCCTGTAAATAATTATTTCTTCCTTTCTAGTCCTTATATCTATTTTTTTTCCTACCCTATAGCATTGGTTAGGACTTCAGAACAATATTGAATAGAAATGGTCTTGAAAGAGATCTTTGTCTCATTTTTAATCTCAATGTTTAATTTCACTACTAACTATATTGATTGGTATATTACTTCTATAGCTACTCTTAATTAATTAGGAAATCCCTTTCTGCTCTTATTTTGTTAAGAGTTAACTTGAATGAGTGTTGAATTTTGTCAAGTATCAAAAATTTGTGGTGCATTTATTTAGATGATTGTTTGCTTTTTCTCCTTTATTCTGTTAATGTAATGAATTATATTGATTTTTAATAGACTTTATTTTTAGAGCAGTTTTAGGCTCATAACAAAATTGAGTAGAAAACACAGTTAATTCTCATATACCCCCATACAAGCATAGCCTCTCCAACTATCAACATCCCCTACCAGAGTGGAACATTTGTTATAATTGATGAACGTACATTGACACATCATTATCACCCAAAGTCCATAGTTTACATTATTGTTTGCTCTTGGTGTTTTACATTTTATGAATTTTGACAAATATGTAATGACCTGTATCTACTACTGCAGTATCAAACAGAATAGTTTCACTGCCTGAAAAAATTCTCTTTGCTTCACCTATTCATCCTTCTCTCTCCTCTAGTCCTTGACAAGCACTGATCTTTTTACTGCGTCTATAGAAATTTTGCCTTTTTCAGAATGTTGTATAGTTGGACTCATATGAAATGTAACCTTTTCTAATAGGTGTCTAATGGTATCTCATTAGTGCTTAATTTTCAGTTCCCTGATGACATGATGTTTAACATCTTTTCATGTGCTTATCTCCTACCTGTGTATCTTTTTTGGTGAGATGTCTGTTTAGGTCTTTTGCCTATATTTTAATTCGGGTTGTTCTTTTTCTTGTTTTGAGTTTTAAGGGTTCTTTGTATATTTTCATTAACAGTCCTTTATCAGATGTGTCTTTTGCGGGTATTTTCTCCCAGTCTGTACTTGTCTTGTCATTCTCTTGATGAATTACATTGATTTTAAACATTACAGCAACTTGTGTTCTGAAATTTGCCCAAGTTGCTTGTATTATATTAATACACACATATATGTACATACAGAATTTACATGCTAATATTATGTTTATGAATTTTGAATCTTTATTTATGAGATAGATTGTCCTACGTTTTTTCTTATAATTCTGTTGTCAAATATTAATACCAAATTTTACTGTCTTCTGTAGAGAACAGACTTGAGGACAAGGGGAGGAGGGGAAGGAAGAGTTGGGAAAAAGTGAAAGAGTAGCATTGACATTTATAAACTACCAAATGTAAAATAGATAGCTAGTGGGAAGCAACTGCATAACACAGGGAGATCAACTCAATGATTGGTGATGAGCTAGAGGGGTGAGATAGGGAGGGTGGGAGGGAAGGAGGCTCAAGAGGGAGGGGATATGGGAATATATGTATAAATACAGCTGATTCGCTTTGTTGTACAGCAGAAACTGGCACAACAGTGTAAAGCTATTATACTCCAATAAAGATCAAAGGGAAAAAAATTTTAATATCTTCAAAAAATAAGTTGGGAAAAATTATTTTACTCTTCTCTGGAAGACTTCATTTAAAATTGGCATTATTTTTTTTCTTAATTATTTGGAAAAATGCATGACTAGAACCATCTAAACATTTCTTTGTGAGAATGTTTTTAATTATAGGCTTAATTTCTTTAAGATACAGAACTATTCTGTTTTTTATTATGTCTGTTTTGGTAAGGTTTTTTTCCACAAGGATTTTTAAAAATTGAACTTAAATGTCAAATTTATTTCCATAAAATTATTCATAGTATCCTCTTATCTCTTTGGGGGGCACTGTATTGATGTCTCTCTTTTTATTTCTGATATTATAATTTGGTAACTACTCTATTATTCTTTTGAAAGATCTTACCACAACTCTCATACCAGGATTTCTCATTTGGTAAGCCCTCTTAAAAAAAACAAATTTTTGCTTTGTTGATTATTTTAATGTACATTTTATTTATTTTACTATTTTTCAATTTCCTTTTTTACTATTTTCTTCATTTGTTGAATTTTATTTGCGTTCTTTGCTCTCTTGAGATGGGTAATTTGATCAGTAATTTTTTAGCTTTCTTCTTTTCTAATGTACACATTTGAGGATAAAAATGTTCCTCTAATTATGGCTTTAGGTGTATCCTGCAAATTTTTTGTCATATTTGCATAGTCATTAAATTCAAGATTTGTTCTAATTTCCACTGTGAGTTTTTTCTTTTTTTTCTTTTTTTGGTCCTGGAATTATTTGAGATGCATTGCTTTATTTCTAACCAGTTAGACGTTCTCACTTTTTGTGAATAAATTCTAGGTAATTCCACTGTGGCCATAGAATATGCTCTGCATTATTTCAGTCTTTTCAAATTTGTTGACTCTTGCTTTATAGCCTGGCGTATGTTTGATTTGAGTGAACATTTTGTGTTGTGCAATGTCTGCAGTTTTTATGTGCAGTGTTCTTCCAATATTCTTGGGTGTGTGTATGTGTGTGTTTGTATATGATCATATTTCTTAATTGTACTGTTCAAATCTTTTATATAACTCTTGAATTTTTCTTTCACTTACTGAGAGGTATGTTTAGCTTCCCACTATGATTATGAAGTTGTCCTTTTTCCCCTTTACTTCTGTTGATTTTTGCTTCATGTGTATTTTAGATTATTTGATACATATAACTTTAGAATTTTTGTACCTTCCTGAACAACTGACTCCTTTATCATTATAAAACTTTTTCTCTTTATTTTTAGTAATGTTTCTTGCATTTAAGTCTAATTGACTTGATATATGTATATGTACACTTTCCTCTTATAGTTAGTACTTTTATTATATTCTTCTTCCACTCCTTTACCTTCAAATTATCTGAGTTTTTATATTTAATTTCTTAGTTTTTTGTAAGTAGCATAGCATATTTTAACCCATTGTGAAATATTTCCTTTTGAGATATATAGGCTATTTAGCATTTAAAATAGTGACTTCTTAATTTATATTTAATATAAATTCCTTTTGATCCATCCTCTCTTTTCCTAATCATCTTTTCTGTTGTGTCTACTCTTCTGTTAAATACATCAGTTGAATCCTTAGTGTGAGCTATTATGTTTCACCCTTGAATTTTCATTTGATTCTATCTTACAATTTTCAATTCTTTCCTAAATTCTGGTTTTGTCCTCTAACATCTTTAAATATATATGGTTGATGTGTTCAAGACCCTGGCTAATAACTCCAATATCTGGGTCTCTGGTAGCTCTGTATTTTTTCTTTTTATTGATTTTTTTTTCTGGATTTGGGGGCATTTGATCTTATCTCTTGGTATGACACATGATATTTCATAGAATACCTTATACTGAGTACAAAATTATGGAGGTCATTGAGACTGTGAATAGTTTTATTTTCATCCAGAGGGGATTTATTTTGTTTCTGGGAGGCAGTTAGGATTAGGGAAAAATTACGTCAATCCAGTTAATGATGGAGCAGATGGAAAGATGGGTTATAAACTTGGTGAGGCAAGATCTATTTCCAGTCACCCCTCCACCTGAGATACACTTCTTCAGCGTCCCAAGTGGAAGTCTGGGGTGTCTGTTTGGACCCCTTCTTTTTGGCATACTTCAAATTTAATTTTGTCCTTCAAGACCTATAGGACTGTTTAAAGTTTAGTTCAGCTTCTCCGCCTCTAAATTGCAGCTTGAGAATTGAAAATTGCCTCAAGGGAAAAAGTGGCACTGGATATTAGGGATGTATCTCTGTACTTTCACCTTCTGTATTCCCTTTCTCTCCAGTATTCTATGCCCTCCTATCCTCACAGCCTTAATAGATCTATGAGGGCTTCAAATAAAATTTTCTATACATATTTTTCTCCTAGTTTTTCTCATTAGGCGTGTTGGTCTACAACCAGCTCGTCTACCTCACTCATCAAATTATTTCATTCATACTTCACCCATCTTGAATTTGAGGCTAAATGACAAAGCTCAATAATAAGGACCATGAAAAAAAAAATCCAGCCCCACCTCTTTCTCTTCTCAGTCTTTCTAATCCTAAAGCTAAGCCTCTTTCTACTCAGGCTCCTATTTTCATGTCTCACTTTTGGGTAATTGTCAAAAAATCCTGATAACAAAGTACTAATTATTAAGGTGAAAGTCTTCCTAAGAGATGCCTGCATTTTACTAATAGAGCAGATCTGAAGGCTAGCAACCTTTGGCAGAAGTATGTATGGTGGAAAAATAGAAGAGGCAAAGTTGCCATTGTTTGCATGGCTCTCAGTAATACAGTGGGGACTTCTACCTACACCACAGCCAGCTTTGCTTTCAGATCTCCACTCTCCATTTGAAACTCTTCTTTTTTTTCAAGGCATCTATAGCAGGTTGCTTCCTCATATGAAAAGGGGTTTGCCCTCCTGAACCTCTGCACTAAGCTGAAGGGTTTAACCATCCAACTCAACACTGCCCACCAGCTGGATAAATTCAACACCGTTTTATTTTTTATTTATTTATTTTTTTCAATACCCTTTTAGAAAGAGATGACCTGTTTTATCTACTAATGGTCAAGAGGCAAAAGAGATCAATTTCTTCTCTTTCATGCTATAAAGCAAGTACCAAAAACTCTATGAAGATGGGGGATTTAAACAATGTAAAATTAAGTCATTGGGTAGCTGTTTGACCTGGAGAATTTCATTTAATTTCTCTCAACCTTGATTTCTTCACCAGCAAAATGGGGCTGGCAATCATATTCGTTTCATAAAATCATTGTGAAGATTACAGAAAATAATGTGTGTGATTATTAATTAACTGATTTTTCGGATTCCACATAGGGTTTGAAATAAATACTTAAAAATTAAGGAGAATGAAGTTCCTTCTAAAATGAAAGAAAGGCACTGCTGAAAGCTTTTACTGTTGCTTTTTAGCAGTAGATCATAGTCCCCTTTTGACTCAAAGCAAAATCTCATGTCCTAACTTGACTAGAATGCTCACTTCCATTCCTCCTGTGTTTGCTTTTCTTAAATAGTGGACCTTAATCACCTGAGGAGGTATTGCAGGAAATCAGCTACCGGAAGTCACTTTCACAGATGCAGAATATGAGGCCTCAAGGGGTGAAGGGATGTGTCTAAGACCACCAGACCTGAGGGTTTCCTGACTGCTAGGCTGGGAGGGAGGATGTTACAGACTATGCTCTGATTCTGAAGAAGGAGGAATTGTTTGCTTCTCCAGACTCTTGGTCTCACATCTTCTGGATGAATGTGAGGACAGGTATGTAGAGTTGATAACCAAATGGGCTCCTTTGTGATCCCAGGTCCTGGCCCACTTTCTGTGTGGAATTGTCTTCTGGTCTTCAGTGACTCCTTTCTCTATCATATCACTTTCTGCCATCACCGCTTTATTTTCTGTTTTCTGAGAAGCATGACCAATGACTCTGGATGGTCAAGGACTGTCTGATGAAGTGATTTTTGACATTGAAAATCCAAATCCTATTCGAGAATGTGGTCTGGTGATACCTTGACTAACACTCACACATTATGTTACTGGGGTGGGGGGAGGGTCTTACTCTTCACAGTCTATGTTTACTTATATCATTGACCTGCAAAACAGTTTAAAATGGGGTAGGACTGAAATAGTAGCCATAACTGCCATTTACCAAGTATATTTTGTTTCCAAAGTGTCTTCACTTTTATTTCTCATCATTTAATTTTCATACTAATCCTTTGAAGTGGACACTATCATCACCCATTTTAAAGACGGGCAGTTGAGGCTCAGAAGGCAAAGAATTTGTTTCAGATCATGAAGCCAATAAATGATGTGGCCGAGTTTTTAGCCCAGTTTGAAATCAGGCAATACCATAGTCCTTTAACATAGTCCTCACCGTCACTCTCAAGTGCTTTCTTTTAACATATAAAATGAGATTATACCTCACATAAGGACCTATGTCAAGTATGATGTGTGGTTGAGTCAGGAGTAGATTTTTAAATCTCCTAAACCTTAGCACAGCTGTCTTTCTACTGACCATATAGTTTGATCCCAAATAGTATCTCAGCTTTTGGAAATGGGTACTTTGTGAACCTCCCTATTTCAGAAAGGCTTTTGAGATGATGGAGGCAGAGATGCAATGCATTAAACCTTCTAACGCAAAATAGCCAATAAAAAATTCTGCTATCCAAAGAGTTACCATTTCTACTGTTCACGGATCACCATCAAATTTACTTAATGTCAACCTCATATTATGCACAATTTAATTTCCAACTTAGAAAAAAAAGTCTGGGTCTCTTGGTGGCTGTGTTATCCATGTCACCATTATTTTTGAGCTATTAGTGTCAGAAATAGAAAAGTTTGAGTTACTAGAGTATTAAATAAGAGAGAACCAGGACAACCTCAGTTTCTTATTCTGCTCTGGGCTGCTTGTGGCTGAGCCAAAGCACTCATGTTATAAGATTAAAGCAGTTTGGGTGCTTAGATGGCTTTAGCTCTTTGTTCTCCTTTATTGAATTAGCTTTGTTGAGGGAGAGGGAACCTAGAAGCCAGCCTACCTTGGATTGTAGTGATGCTTTGAATGGCTCCTTTACTCATCTTTAAAAGCTCATAAACCTGTCCTAAAGTAGAGCATGTGTCCAAGGCTTAAGCTCAGATGCTGGCCCAGGCCCATCCACGGAGGCTGACCTGATTTTGATTTCATGACTCATCACGGACCCCTCCACGCTGCTTTTCCTTCCAGGTCCCTGTGAACTGTGACAAGGTTGGAAAGCTCAAGGATTTGGCCCAGATTCCTCTCCCTGAGCTCCTTTCTTGCAAAATTGCCACGCCTCATTTTGGCCCCTCAATATGAAATACACCTGGGATGAATGGGGATGCTACATAGGCTGAGGATACAGAGAAGAGAATGACTGCCTAGCTGTGTATCTTAGCAATACACAGAACTTTCCAGCACCTGTCTGATGGTGAATGCTTAAATAACCTGGTATGTCTGAACAAAGAAACCACATGCAGGAGCAGTAAATCTTAGCACAATAAGGCTCTGTCAGAGAGACCAAGAGAAGGAAACTGGCAAAGATCTGAGAAGGGGTTAATTGAGGGTGAGGGGAAGTTTTACTCTGTTACCAAATTGACCCATTTGTATCCCTTTACCTTTTTCCTTTGAGTCACTCTCATTTCATTTGCTGGGAAATGGACTGAACCTTGGTGTTAGACGGGGGAATAACTGTGCAGATCACACAGAGGCACACATAAACCCCCCTTCCCCCCGCCCCACACACAGAGCACAAGTATGCTGGCTCCCTTCCCTGAGATCTGAGGAATCTACTAACCAGTTCCTTCCTTGTCCACCACAACATAAATGTAAAAATATAGGGGGTTAAAAAAGTTATAGCCTCCAAGCCGAAGTTGCGTTATTTTTTCACCAAACCATGATGTCATGGACGTACCTCACCTTTAGTGCAGCCAAGCGAATAATGTGTACTGAGCTTTCTATCATGTACCATTATAATTAGCTCTGTCAGGTCTTAGCCCTGCAACCCTCATGCAGATAATATGATAATATGTCTTCATAACCAAGTGACCTTACATGCACAATATTTCTCCCCTTATGAAGATTGCATGTCAATAAAGTAATTGAGTCTCAGAGGCTGCAGCGAGGGAAGATTTAGATGATTGGACATGCAGAGCAGTGATGTATGACCATTATTATTCCTCTTGTCAGGGAGGCGCGTACAAGCGAGGATGGCCAGAAGATGACAGGGATGACAGGTTGCGTTTCATTAAAAAAAATATTGCTGTTAATCACCACTCTATTCTTTTCAAAGTCACTGAGGAAAGAAACTCTTTTTTTCAATTTAGCTCATGACGAACATCCCAGATGGGAGCACATCATAAGATTTCCAGCCTCAGCCCCTCACATGGCATCTTTCTTCCCTTGCAGAGGGGCAAAGTTAAGATTGTAGTGACAAGATCAGCAATGGGGGTGTGGGCGGGGGCCACCCCACTTCCCTGCGTTAGGGCTCCTTGGATTTCCACGTGCAGAAGGACGCCAGCGGAGATGGAAGATCAATTCTCCTGCTCTCCTTGAGAGAAGCGTGCTCACCAGCTCTATAAACAGAAAGCAAATGTGAGAGAACCAAATCTGAGACAACTATTTTTACTTGAATTAATTTGTTTGGACAGTTTTAACACTTGGAACATTTATATTTCCATACTTTATAAAAGCAAACATGCTGTTTCTCTAGCTGTAAATTTATCTTATGATATCATAACAGCTGGAAACTTGTAGCCTGGTAGGATTTTGTTTCATATTTAAACAGCTTGAGAAATATGTCGGAAACAAGGTCTATTTTTCCCTTTCTCTGTGTGTTTCCCTATCTCGTCTTGTATTAGGCTACCCTAGGAGTGTAGGCAGTGTCACTTGTAGGGTATTGAGGCGCCAGGATTTCGATTAGGCTGCCCCCTCGTAAACATCCTTCCTATAAATGCTGAGAACGCTTTAAAGCTCCTTCCAGGGGTGCTGGAGAGTCTTTCCAAGAGGAAAGAAAAGCTAATAGCAGAAGCATCTTTTGTTGGCAGAGGGGCTTCTGAAGTCTTTAAATCTTCGTTCATAAGTAATTGACTAAGATCTAGCAGCCTTGAAGGAAAAGAAGCTGATGGTATCACTTTTTAGTCATAGTATTAGCCTTATGATTTATGGTGTAAAATTAGCCACTGCATCCTCTCATTACGAGTGCTGAGTGATTTCTCCAGGCCAGCAGGGTGAGAGTAGTATGGAATCGAGAGCAGGGTTTCTGTGTCTCATTGAGCCCTACCATTTCCTCCTAGGGAGCCCCAGTGAATGTTTTTGGAGAAGGGGATGTTATTTTTCTTTGGTTTTGCTCTACCCTGTGAAAGAAAAGACCAAACATAAATAAATAACTTGAAGGAGCTTGAATGTTCAGAGGAGGTGTTAACCCGTGGGTGACCCAGGAGTAGAGGTATCTAATAGAATTTTATGTGGGTTCATTAAGTAATTTCAATCTCCTCATCGTCCCACAACCCCTCACCCTCCCTGCAAATCCAAGGCCAAAACTTTCTGACATTTTTTCCATTGAATAGTATCTGGACTAGAGATGATATTCATTTTCCCATTTGGACAGGCTTTCCCTGATGAATTCAAAACCACCTAATAGATTTCAGGAGCACTAGGAAGACTGATGATTTCAAGACTCCATAATCCCTATTCAGATGCTGACATTGAAATTTTACAAGTGAATTTCAGCTCTTCAGTTCAAGGCTTTGGTTGCTGGTAAAAAACACAACTCACTCTGGGAGAACAGATTAACCTGTTATCAGTGATTTTTTATCTGAGTGAGAAAAAAGAATCTAAATATTTTGTGATAATGTAAGAAGAGAATAAGTGAGATAATAACCAGGTATCTTGGGGTATGAATTTACTGGCTAAGGTGGGATGATTCAGAAAGGGGCATAGATGCAAAAAGAACCTGTAACGAGGAGCTTTATGCTATTGAAAACAAACCTTGCTGACTTCACAGTTTGCTCGAGTCCTACCATAGCCCAGCTCTCTCCTTACCCCCATTAGCCTTCTTTCCTGGATGGCAATTCTGTCAAGAGCACAGACTTCAGAATCAGACTGCATGAGTTCAAATCCCAGCTCTTCTACTTACCAACTCTGGGACTTGAGGAAGTTACTTAACCTCCTGGAGCTGGGTTTTCTCACTTTTTCAAAGCAAGATAACAGCATTGATACCTTTCTCTAGGGATGTAATAAATGTAACAGTCCTAGAATGGCACATAATGAAATATTATCAATGTTATCTGCACTAGTATCACCCTGGCAATACCTGCCTTGTATTGGTGGTTGGTGGTGGTGGTCATGATGATGATAAAGAGATAACAAATCCTAAATATATCAAGTATATTGGGAAATATTTCCAGTATATAATTTCCTTTTGTAAAACTTGAGTCTAGACTGCTTTCGAGTGATTGTTTTAAATCTAATATGTGTAAAAATCTGAGCCCTGGTCACATGCTCCTCCTTTACCTATTCTGTCACCCTACAGACATCCATGGAGCTCTAGGGCCATTGATGAAAAAATAAAACAACATGGGAGAGAGAAGATTATTCTAACTGGGTGCAAATCCCCATCCCCTCCCTCCAAGTTTCCTCACTGCCATGCTTTACTCCAAATAACCTTTGGGTTAGAAGGGAACTTAGAAATGATCTGCCCCAAGGTTTCCACACTGAGCTCCTTGGAGCTCTAGCATGCTGAAAGATGCATCAGTGGTGTAAGGGGAACATGTAAGTGACCCAGCAGGACTGAGCTATGGTTTCAGCCATCTCAACACTTTTACTTACTTTATATACTTGGGTCTAATTAAAATATCATTTAACTAAAAGAAATTATTGCTAACATAACAACAAAAGTTTTTAAGATCAGTGGCCTAGTCAATCTTGTTTGTTTTATAGATGAGACCCAAGTTAGGCTTGTTAAATGTCACTGCTGGTTACTCACAGACCCTATCTTTAGAATCTAGCCCTTCCCACATCTGTGCCTATATAGGTTCTTCCAGGGATTGAAGGCTTTCACCTTGACCTTCCCTTCTGCTCCACCCTGGATAGTCTCTTGAATGATTACAGCACTAACACGTGGTTGTTGTGGCAGTTCAGCATCTATGTCCACCAACCCAGTGACAGCTCTGAGTGTAGTCCCAGAGGCCCAGGAAGTAGGAACAAAAAAGATGAATGAGGTGCCAGGGAAATAGAAGAAATAGGTGAAGGGCAGAAGTTGAGCCACATTAAACTCCAAAGTGTAGGTGACGAACCCACTGTCATTTTACACAGGGAGGGTCTTGACCACCAGAGGAAGACTGATCTCTCTCAGCCCGAAGGAGCTCTTATGTGAGTGATCTGACCCTTCCATCAGTGGAGCCTGGGCTCCTGCTAACAGATATCCTAGCTGATGGGCACTCCTGCCTGGAGCTGCCAGCGCAGCAGCTTGGATCCCTTGGTCTTTATTTCCATCCCCTCTTCCTGTTTTTTGTCACTGTGTCATGTCAAATCATTGTCAGGTGGCAGACTGCACGCCCCCCAAGTACACAGGTATCGGGTTTCAGGACGCAGGCTGAGATGAATATAATAATGGGAGCCAGAGCTCGGCACAGCCACTTATCAGGCAAGGAAACAGGCTAATAAGTGTTGTTAGTGGTTTCCATGGGGGAGGCCCTGGAGTATATTTCCTGGGCAGGCAGGTGTAGCACAGCCTGTCCCGGGTCCAGTTACAGACAGACTTGTGTGATTCGTATTGATGCCTGTCACTTCGTGGCTGCCAAGCTGTTGTTCTGTGAAAGACCAAAGGCTCTAGTTATCTGGTAATCAACACTGCTCTCAAGAACAGCGTGGGGGGAATTGGAGAAACAGAAATAGCCTTTCCTGAGGAGTGACCGAGGCCATGGATCATGTTGCTGGTTTGTGTTTTCCTTTTGCCCTGACCCTTAGATTGCTCCAGCCTGTCCTTCCCCTGCATCACCAGGTAGCCATTCTCATTTGTCACAGCGTCAAATTCTCACCCACTGGTCTACACTCCCTGTCCTGTGATAAACACAGATGTAGCTAGGATGGCTTGCATGACAGCAGAGGAAATAAGAATGCTTTTGCGTATCTAGGCAGAAATTCAATCTGTTACTTCTGACAAATTCCCAAATCCAAACGCACGGTTGATGCTTAAGCTTATTGTTAACCCCACTCCACCTCACCTGTGCTGAAGGTTTAAGTCCCTTTAAAAACGTAAAATTAAAATCCTAAAGGATGAGTAACAGAAGAATAAAAAACATAATTTATTTCTTTGCATAATTCATTTCTTTGATAACTCAGCTCCTTTTCTTTTTCACTTTCTAGAACTTTAATATCTTACTTCTCCAAACCATCAATGCCTTGATCATAGAGAACTCTGAAGAGACAGCCTTCTGCCCACTGAAAAAGGCACCACTCTTGGCTCTTTGGCTTTGTTACAATTTTAATATCTCTCTCTCCCTCTCTCTCTCTCTTTCCCTCCCAACCTCCCTCCCCCTCTCTCTCCCACTGTGTTCACTCCATTCTCTTGTCCTCTGTATTTCTCCCCCCCCCAAAAAAAAACCACTACAAAAAGAAGAAGCATACTTTATTTTCCTATTTGCACAGAATCAGAATATTTCACAAAGTGCATACCACCACTTTGTTAACTCATCAACCCAACCATTCATCCATCCATCTACCCGTCCACCCAATAAACTCTACTGAACATTCACCATCAATGAGGCTCTAGTTAGATGCTCAGGAAACAACAATGAAGATGAGATCTCCTTCCACAAAGAGCTCACCATCTAGTAGAAGAAAGTTACAACCAGTACTGGGTCCTAAGTGATATGTGATAAGTGATATGGGTGTATGCATTGTGTATTGTGTATGTGTGTGCCTGGATATACACAAGCACACACAGGCACATGCACGCATGCACACACACACACACACACACACAGAGAAGGATGTGCAACTGTCACCCAACCTTTAGTGTCTGCTTGGCTTTTGGGTTTTTCATTCATTCATGGATTAATCCAGCAGATCTTTATCACATAATAATAGCAAGGTACTGTGTTAGCTCTTGGGTTTATAAAGATAAAACATAGACCCTGCTTGTTCTTAAGCTTCTTATGAAAAGCAGCCTGGAATGGGCCCACCCTGATCTTTCTGCCCATGGGCTGGACCACTCTCTTACAGTCTGTTTAACTTTATGGATAAATTAAGAATCATTTACGCTACACATTTTTTCCTCGTTTTCAAGGAAGGGTAGGTATCATCAAATATCCACTTGCAGTGGAATGTAGAGATTTTCTGGCCCAAGTCCCTCTTTTTGCAAATGAGAACACTGAGGCTCTGGTGGAGGTGAAGTGGCTTCTCCAGGTCACATGGGGAGTCACTGGCAGAACTGTAACTTGGCCCTTGGTCAGGTAACACATTTCTTCCCACGTGTGGTGTCCCAGTCCCCCGCAGCATCCTCACCAGAAGTCCATTTTTCATGAGGTCCTAGAACTGCATGAATTTATTCAGGCTGCTAGAGGATGACTCAGTGAGCTGAGGATGTTGTGTGACACTTTTCAGAGCAAGAGGGAGAGGGTACCACAGGGAAGGGGCTGGAAAGGCCAACCAAAATTGTGGGTCAGGAACAGTTACACAGGTCAGGCACTTGACCTTCCTGCTCTTCAGAAAGGCAAAAACAAAAAACAAACAAACAGGAGATTTAATGCCCTGGTCGGCTGCTGATTACATTTTCAATATCACACTTCCTTCTGTTGGAAGGCTCTGTACTGTCACCCCTGCTCATCTTGTCTTTGTTAAACTCTTTTCACCTGTCATCAGAGCACTGCCCCAAGAGGATTTAGTCCTGGGGTCATCAGTTCATTAGGCCATGCCAGTTCTCAGAAGCTGTTACCCGGAAGCAAAATTCAAGAATGATGATTTCTTTCTTAGGTCCTTCTAACACTCTTCTTTCTGGCAAAGGCAGTGGGGATAAAAAAGACTAAACAGATCATGAAAAGAAACATTATACTCCAGATGGCTTGTTAGGCCTTGGGAGAAACTGGGTGGACCAAGCAAATGCTTTGACTACTGGGATATTATTTATTTCCTCAGTTTTCACTTTCATTCCATCTGTTGCCTCGGAAATAAGAGAAAGTGCTAGGCTTTAGTTACACTGAAACATCAGATGGGTTCTGTATGCTGAGAGGAGCCTCAGCTGCGTTGAGTCCCTATTTCTGTGGTTTCGTACCACCAGTGTCTCTAACGTTCCCATTTTAGAAGCCAGTGAGCTGAGTGCTGCAGTGGCAGAGTTGGTGAAATGGGCTCTCAGGGACGCATAGGAGAGCATTCATGAACACTGTGTGTAAGTGAAGAACAAGTTTGTGAAGCAAAGGTTGCATTGTTGTTGGGCTGCGAATGGTGACAGTGAGGAGAATCAGACTAGGTTTGCAGTCCCTCCGATGACTTCCGGTCACTTGGGGTTTCGGCAGAATGTGGGACGTGCCGACTGCAGGGCTGACCCTTCCCTCTGCTGCCTTCACCTTCTCTGTGTGTTTCAGAGCAGACCCTTGGGCACTGAGGTGGGGTAAGCAGCGTGCTTCCACGTTTGCTTCTTGCGACACAGGCTGCTGGGTGCCGGTGACACGATGCTGGCTCTGCAGCAGGCACCTCGGGGCCCTGTGTAAGAGCATCTGTGTTCAGGGGAGGGAAATCCAGCCTCTGTGCTCTTTGCATCCAGACACAGTTTCCAGACATAAACAGGGACATTTCTAAATCTGTCTTGGATCTTCACTCACTTTATCTTTGGCCATGGAATGTTGACAAATACTCAATACGGTTGAGTGACCTTCTGTAGGTCAGAGCAGGCTCCGTTCTGATTGAGTTTAGAAAACTCATAAATCTGGCCAAGCCTTCAATTTGTCAGGGGGACGGTGCTTTGTGGGGAGGGGGGGACTCCAGCCAAAACCAGAGCCCATGTGGACCCACGTTCTTTTCCTCTCCATATCTGCTACCTGAGCTGCCGGTTCCTCCCACTCCTCCAAGTGATAGCCACTGGTTTATAAGCACATTTTCTCCTCTTTGTGGACAGAGCTTTTGGGTTAAGCCCTACAGGATTGCGATGACACAGACCCAGTGGTGTTTCAGGCCTAGCAGTGGGCTCATTGCCTTGAACTTTCACAAGCTAAGTAAATAAATAGATAAATTCATAAATTAAACAGGACGGGTGAGAACAGCTGAAAGAGCAAGAAGGAATTCGAGTTTTAAAACTTGAACTAAGGGACCAGGCTCAGCTGGTCTCCTTCTTCTGCTCTAACAGCTTAGCAGACCAGATAACAAAGGATCCTTTTGCAGCTGTTTTTCTTCAAGTTAGAGAATTTTAAAGCAACAAAGGAAATCGGAGATTATCTTTACAGATGAGGAAACTGATGTCCAAAGAAATTAAGTGACTTTCCCAAGGTTAAAGAGATATTTGTTGCCAGAGCCAAGATAAAAGTAAAGCATTTCTTAATACCTTAGTTTTTTGTTTTTTGTTTTTTTCTCTTTTCATTTAGCTCCCCCCAACCCCACACCCACCCTGCAAGAAATGTTTATTGTGGACCTATTGTGCACAAAGTTCTAGGCAGTTTTCTCTGGGTCCGAGGACCTGAGTAAATCATGATTCATGCACTCACGTGATGTTCACTTGGTGAGGAAAACAGACATAGCAACAGGTAACTGTAAAAGAAGACAGAAAGATGAGAAGATGATGTGTAGAATTTGGTGACTTGAGAACCAGGCCTCAAAGTCTGATGGAAAATGTGAGAGCAAAGGTAGCAGGGTAAGCCTTTCGAGGAGCCACAGGAAAAGCAGAATAGGTGCCTTTGCCTCTTTTCGTTGCCTTCTTTATGATGCTCTTTTGATTGAATTTCTATCAGGCAAGACCTCTGGGCTGAGTCCCACTTCTACCACCCACGTAAGGAATGATAATAATCACTGATACTTACTCTGGGCCAGTCCTCCACTACGTGTTTTACCTGCTCACTTTCTTTGGTCCTCACAGCAACCGTGAAGTTGGCTCTGTCACTCATTTTCAGATGAGGAAACTGTGGATCAGGGAAGTGAGTTGTCCAAAGGTACCCAACTAGTCCGAGGCAGCAGTCTGTTCCGAATGGGGCTGCACTTTCCCATAGTGCAAAACCATGATGTCCTTGTGATCACGTGCTTCCAAAGACATGGTCACAATGCAGAATCACAGAGGAGCAGGTGTGGGCACCTTTTGGCCACTCTGTGCTCTTCATGTTTAGATCTGAGGACTTCCTCGCTTGAACAGGAGTGGAGATGCAGTGGGGCAGGGCCAGGCCAGGGTTTTCAAAGGAGTGCCATGCAGAATGGGGTTCCAGAAGGCTTAGAGGACCCTAGTCAGGGGCTCTTTGTGCTTTTTTGGTTGGTTGAGCTTTATGACCCCAAAGAATCCATTCTTTGTTTTATTTATTGCAGACCTGAAACACCAGGCTTTGCTTTCTTTTCAAACTTACGATGCGTATTGCATGACAGAATTATTTTTCATTTTTCTTTTTCTTTCAGAGCCTTGGAATCCTGTTAGAAAATTTCTAGTACAAGCATTTGGGGGAGATACCACTACTCAGGTTGGGCATCTGGGAGAGATAGACAAGCTCTTATTACAGCACGGAGGACAGGGAGATTACCTGGCCAAGTATCATTTCAGGTTGTGGCAGAAAGAGATTAGCTCCAATTTATCGCCGCTCACATTTTCCTCTTTTCCCCCAGTTTTCTGAGTGTCATGGAAATGATATTTGTGAATCCCAGGGGCCTCTCACAGTGGTGTCAGTTTAGAGATCTTCCCAGATACATCTAAATGTGGACATAAAATGTAATGGGAAGAAATTGAAAAAATATCTGTTTCCTGATTCTTTATTACTGTGGAGTTAAGAAAGCTATTTCTCATGCTGTTTCATAAATTTGAATCCAAATGTGTATGTTAATTTGTATTCAGATGGTTTGGGGATGATTCAAACATGGAGATTTTTTTTTTATAAAGTTCGTCAATTTTTGGCAATTTATAGACATATATTTAGACAATGTATCTGTGCACACTGGCTGTATACACATATACTGTGTTGTCAGAATTGAGCCTAACTGAACTATGATGGAAAGTTAATAAAAGTACATTAGAATAAATAAATACAAAATGAATGCTTTGTATTTGAACTCAGTATTTGATTTGAAAAATATAAACGAGTGAAATTCATTTTCAGCTGCTTACTCCATTAATATTTTGCCTAAATTAAATTTGAGTATGTCAAAGGCAAACATACAAATTTTTCTCTCAGTCTGGTACTATCTCTGTGACACAAAAGCACACAGGTAGATTTCAGACTGTAAAAGGAATTACTGCAAGCCCCAAAGCGAACGTTTTTAATTTCAGGGAAAATTTTGTGAGACAGAAAAACTCAAATAGAGCTATGTGTGGCATTACCTTGTTTCTTAATATTGATAGTAATTTTACTAATTAGGGCCAATTGCATAATTTTTGCCTGGGTTGTGGTCGACTGGGTTTGGGGTGCATCACTGTTTACGCATAATCTATTCTTCTGACTTAGAAACACTGTTCTCCCCATTGCACTGCTCAGTCCTTAGCAGAGAGAGGGTCCAGCTGGAAGATATGGCCTAAGCCAATAAGAAGCAAAGATCTTGTTCTACAGTTTGGAAGGAATCCGCTGAGCTCCCTAATTTCATCCAAGTGGGTGTAAGTTGGTAGGACTAACCCCTACCAACTTCAGAATAAGACTCTTCTTGCCTGGAGGACAGGAGGGTTAGAAGTGCATCTTGATCCTAAGTGCTGAATGTAGGCTTTCAAAGTGTCTTGCCTTACTCAGCACACCTGAGAGGTGCCTGCAGAGATGACCAGAACCATGGCTTGATGCAGGGTGTGGGAGGAGGGGTGTCTTTTGGAGCTCTCTCCAAATATTATGTCATCTAAAAATCTCAGAGATGTAAGATCAGCTAGCATCATGTCTTCTGAACAAACTCTAACCAAAAGGTAGGTTCTTGAAGGCAGAGGTCTTCAAACCATAAGGTGCAGAAGAACCTCTTTGGGGAGGTCTTTAAAAATCTTGCCCACTGCCAACCAGAATTTCTGATCTCCAAGGAGTAAAGCGTATGAATACTCCCCAATATTAGGAGCTTCTCGTGAGCTGTAGTCCTCAAGCTCAAGTGACTGACTCTTAGATAATTAAATTAAAGATAGAAGAGTGGTTAAAGAATCCAGTATACTTCATGAGCCAGTGATACCAAGGTTGTAGTAGGCTATGGCTGTGCACACTGCAGAGGGAAAGAGAACAGCATAGTCTGGAAAGGTTTCTAGGAAGTGTTAGAACTTGGGCAAAGCTCATTGGCCGTGTAAGATTTAGATGATGTCAGCTAATATGGAATGGGATGAATCCTATCATTTGTGGACAAACTGACTAAACAATACTTATTCCTTCAAATATCTGAATAAATCATCTTCTGTAGTCCTGGTTCAGAGTGAGAAACAAATCAAGGGTATTAGTTTTCACCCCAGAATGGCCTCAGTTTCCCTACTACCCCTTCTAGACATGAAGTCAGCTCTCTTGTAGTTTCATTGAGTTCAGCAGAACTGTCTTTAACCAGCTTTATGACTGATCTTGGACAAGGCAATTAACTTCACTTAGTCTTATTTCCCTCATTTATACAATGGGAGGGTAGTGGTGGATGATTTCAGATCCCTTTTAGCTCTAACATTCCATCTGACCCAGTTAAACACTTCTCATTATTACATGACTGGAAGTAGGCCAGGTCAAATGATGTCCCTTCAAGCATAACCATCAAATACAGCTGTATGCTGTAAGGATGGATATTATACTGTTCAACTTATCATCATTAGTTCCCTAGTCTTAGAGTGGGAATGCACTGCAGTTCATATCTGTCATAGTTAGTGTTTGGAAGTCTCAAAGCCTGTGAGATTATTCACATATTTATTCCTGTGTACTGCATATGCTATCCAACATCACCCCTACATCATGTGTCTATGGCAATATATTGAACAGAAAATCTCCATCAGCTGACTCCGACAGAAGTGTATTATTTACAGAGGTGTCAAAATGTGCTGCTTATAATTGACTGGGCTCATAATAAACCAACCTAAGAATCTTTTCTTCTCATGTTCCTTCTCACTGGTAAATCCTCCACTTGTGTTCCTTCCATCAACAGCATCTTCATTATTTACACAGGAGGAACTACTACCCCAGATGGTGCATGAGTTATGTTATAGCGTGACTCTTTCATCTTGGGAAGGTGTCTCTCTCTCTCTTTCTGTGACTTAGGATTTTACTTATGACAATTAAAGGTGAGGGATGTCAAGTCAACCGGAATCAGTTTCTAAACCACACAAAATACACTTCTCAGTTTCTCCCAACTTTGGGAGACAGCGTGGAATAAAAATAGTGACACAGCTGATTTCATTTTCTATCCTCATTTATCCTCTAACTGTCTGCAAGAACTTGAGAAAATTACTGAACTTCTGAGTGTGGCAGTTATGTCATCTGTAAAATGGGGATACCAATAATATCTAACTCACAGGAGTATGGGGACTATCAGTCAGGTAATGCATATATATAAGGAGCTAAATCCAAATTGAAGGAAAAAACAACAACAAACATACTCAGGCCAAAACAACATAAAGCCCTATCTTTCATGTACTAAGCATCTACCAATAGAGAGCTCCCTAAAACCTTCCTCTACCAGAAAGCCTTCAGAATTTAATGGGGGGAGTTGCCTGCTTCTCTGGTTTATCCAGCAGGATGGGGACCTGCACTGTTTGCAGCTCCACGCCTCTGCCCAGTTATGCACTTCCTCTTGCTCTGCTTCCAATGACTCCTTAACTTTTATATGCACGTGCCAGGCCTGGTTCTTGCCCAACCTGAAGTAGGCTTTCTGTTTTTATTTTAAGGCCAAAATGTTCACATGTACTAAGTCTTATTCCTTGATTCTCCTAGATTCTAAACTGAAAAAGCCAGAGGTGGGCGTCCCTGGTGGCAAAGTGGTTAAGAATCCACCTGCCAATGCAGGCGACACGGGTTGGATCACTGGTCCAGGAAGATCCCACATACCACGGAGCAACAAAGCCCATGCGCCACAACTACTAATCTTGTGCTCTATAGCCCGTGAGCCACAACTGTTGAGCCCACGTGCCACAGCTACTGAAGCCCCTGAACCTAGAGCCCTTGCTTGGCAACAAGAAAAGCCACAGCAATAAGAAGCCCATGTACCACAATGAAGAGTAGCCCCCACTCACCGCAAGTAGAGAAAGCCCACGTGCAGCAACAAAGACCCAATACAGCCAAAAAATTAATTAATTAAAAAAAAAAAGCCAGAGGTGATGTGGCAGTCATGCTCCTTGGTATTTACCCAAGTGAGTTAAAAACTTATGTTCACGCAAAAACCTGCACATAGATGTTTACAGCAGTTTGTTCAATTGCCAAAATTTGAATGCAACCAAAATGTCCCTCAATAAGGGAATGGGTATATAAACTTTACTCATCCAGACCGTGGAATATTATTCAGCACTAAAAGGAAATGAACTATCAAGCCATGAAAAAAATATGGTGGAAACTTAAATGTGTATTGCTAAGTGAAGGAAGCCAATACGAGAAGGCTACATACTGTATGATTTCAACCATATGACATCTGGAAAAGGTAAAGCTATGGAGACAGTTAAAAAGATCTGTGGTTGCCAACGGTTGGGCATCCAAACGAGGAATAGGTAGGCAGAGCACAGAGGATCTTTAGGGAAGTGAAAATGCTTTATATGATAGGTAATAATGGATACATGTCATTATACATTTGCCAAAACCTACAGAATATGCAACAGCAAGAGTGAACCCTAGTGTAAACTGTGGACTGTGAGTGATGATGATGTGTCAATGCAGGTTCATCAGTCATAACAAATGCACCACTCTGGTGGAGGATGCCGATAATTGGAGAGGCTGTGCATGTGTCAGGCAGGGGGTTTAATGGAAATCTCCATACCTTCCCCTCAATGTTGCTGTGAAGATTAAACTGCTCTAGAAAAACTGTCTTAATTTAAAAAAAATAGATGAGGTTTGTGTGCACCCTGCTTACTGAAGCAATGTTTTCATTGTCACGGCAGCCACATCCGTATCTGCCAGCTAGTCTATCTCTGCCTTGAACATCCTGAAACCTTTCGGAGTGCAATTCTCAAATTTCAGTGGACAAAGCGTTCAGGAAAAGCACTGATTAAAACAAGTATTTCTCTTTCATTCAATTGCTTGGGTGAAAATACCCATATCCATGAATTTCCTAAAGATTAGTATAAGGCTATTATCCTGCAAGTATTTCTAGCTTGGCATACAGAGTTAATTTGTGACTGTTAGAGCTATACCTTGATCTTATGCAAGAAAAATATCATTATCTGTCAAAGCAAAGTAACCAAAGAAAAACTGCTTGAACCTGGGAGTCTCATGACGGAGAGCTATCAAGCCTTTTACATCTTTTCTCACAACCTTGCTTCCCCTTTCAGAGGCTTATGTTCTTAACCTTAAAATGAGAGAGTAAACTAAATTATATCTAAGATATCTTTTATCTTTACCATCAGCTGATTTCTCTTTTTCAGGGTTCTTAGAACTATTTCTGAATGTTTTTGCTGAGCTTCTGAGGCAAGCCTCATGGAATGAATAAGCTCTGTGTTTGGTATTCTGTTGTCTTCTAAGGTAGAAGATTTTTACTTTTGGAAGGAAGATGCAGTCATCTTTCCTTTATTGTGATTTTTTGTTCTTTCTTTGGATGAATACAAGTGAAGATTTATCTCAGGTCTTGTAAAATTGCTTGATTTTAGAGTTTGCAGAAACTATAATGGTGACCTCATCTAACATCTCGATATAACAGGTGAAGAAACTGAGGCAAAAAGCATGGCTAAGGATTAACTATGGAATCAATCAAAATCTTATAATTTTGGTGACTTCATCCCTAATCCACTGTTCTTTCAACAACACCATCCCACCTTCTACTTCCTAGAATCATGAAAAGTACAAGGTTCCTTGGACCTGACCTTAGTTCATCCAAGGCAAACAGTTGTGTACATTTCCAAATACTAAAGCTGACAGGCACATATTTGTTTGGTTTAAGGATATTTCTATTTTGCATTCTGTTACAATTTTCTTTTTAAAATGCTTACAGTTCAAGCTGGACGATGTGCATCCTTCCATCGATGGTCTATTGCCTGCCACTCCAACTCTTGCATCACATCTTTGAGTGATGCTCAAAAGTGTTCTGTATATGTAAAAGAAAAAAAAAAAGAAAAAACAAGCTTATGGTTACCAAAGGGAAAAGGGGGGGGGGGAGGGATAAATTGGGAGTTTGGGATTAACAGATATAGAATAGATAAACAACAAGGATGTACTGTATAGCACAGGGAACTGTACTCAGTATCTTGTAATAACCTATAATGGAAATGAATCTGAAAAAGAATATGTATATGCATGACTGAATCACTTTGTACACCTGAGACATTGTAAATCACTGATACTTGAATTAAAAAAAAAGTATTCTGAATGAGATGTTGACTCGTGTAGAATTTGCAGTTTTAGTTCAGTACTTTGCTGACTGGATTATATAGTAGTTAGCTTTTTGGGATTTCTGGGATGGCAGATACACAGGGTCATGATATTTGTAATAGCTCGTATTATATTGAGAAAAACTAAAGGACATTAACAGATGAAACCATCTTCAATATCACTTTGCTAGTCGTCAGTACAATATAGTGTAGTACTTAAAGTGTTTTATCCACATTTATGTTTCAGACACAGCTTTGCTTCTTCTAGACGTGGCAGGTGGGATTCTTCATATGTTTAGCACTATCAGCTCTCTAGATTTTAACTTGCCATGGGTCATAAGGTGATAGGTTGGCATTTTACAGCCTTTCATTGGATGCCAGAATATTTGAAATCTTTTTGAGTAGGTAACTGATTGCTTTAGTGAGAGCTTGGAAATTCAAATTAACTAATTTAATCTTAGCCTTTGGGGTTTATATTGGTTTCTTCTTTTGGTTTTTATTTCATTGAACAGCTTTCTAATTCAATCATGGTTCCTAATACACTGTAAAGCACAGGAAAATAAAAGACCAAGTTAAACTTGACTTTGGGGAATGCAGCATAAATCCTGTTGCTGATTGAGAAAGCCCTTGCCTGTAATAGGCCTTGGTTGGATGATTTATATCACAGGGGAAGGAGAGATTCCATTGAGGATGGGCTGTCGGAAAATGTACTTCTACTTGAATGAAAAAAAGCCCCAGTGGAAGGCTGAGCAGATGAGTCCCTTTGTTGGCATCTAACGTGACTACAGAATGGGTAGTTCTTTAGCCTCTGGTTCCCTGGTTCATGAACCCAAAGCTTTGTTCAGCAACTTTGAGCAGAGTGTTTGCCTCTGTCTTTCCTCTGTGACAAAATGCCAGCTTTATAGAAAAGGGAGTCAAGGGGTGGGGTTTGTCTCTGGCAGAGATCACCTGCATCTAATCAGAAACTAATAGTAAGCGCCTTCTGTCTTAGCAGACAATTACTTTCATCTCTTTATTTCAAGGCCCTTCCCCAGCTCAGCCCAGCAAATGAGTACAGAGTGCTTGCTCAGAATAAAGCTGAAAGAGGGGATGTTATTTGACATAAATTGCAAAACCTCTGGTAGAAATGAGAAATGAGAGCTGGGCTTGGGCCTTGGATCTGAATTCACTGTGGATGTGGACAGGTGACAGTTCTTGAGGGTGTGGAGAATTTGAGACTAGACTCAAACCTCTTTATTTTTTTAAGCAATAATTTGTTTTAAGCGCAAAAACATTTTTCCGAGTACCTCACTCAAAGGGCTGTAGCTCATCGTGTTTAGAAAGCCTTTCTATGCCATCTGGTACTCCTTGACCCAAAGAATCTGTATTCTGATGCTTGGGTGTGTTGACACATCTAGCCAAGCATGAGCTTTGGTTGCTTTCAACTCAGAGCTCATCTCATCACATGCTGAAAGAGAATGAAAGAGTCCGTTAGAGACTCAAGCTTTGGAATCCAAGATGGTGAATAATATTAACCAAAGGCCAAACTATAAAATGCAGAGGCCAAGAAGAAGGAGAAAAATATTACTGATCAGTATGTATGTATGTATGTGTGTATATATGTATACTGTATATATAATGTAATTTTATTAACATATATGCTGTGTGTAATATGCCATGTGTGACTATATATACACGCTATGTGAATAGTGTATCTACTAAGGCCAAAGCACAGTGCAAAGCACTGTGGGAAATTCTTGGTGGAGTAAGACACAGGTCATCTTCTCAAGGAACCTAGTGGTGGGGTGGGGGTGGGGGAGGGCGGGGTATGATGATCTCAAGTCATTCCCTATTCCAGAAATTCTTACCTTTCTTCATGACTTGTTTGTTGAAATAGTAGAATTTACTTCTGGATTTTGTGAGCAGTAAAGACCAGTAAGCTGGTATCACAACAGTTGCCGTAATCAGTTTTTCTTCTTTCTCCTGAAAGATGGTGAAAATATTTCTAGTTGTACTGCCTGCTTTTAGAAAAGGTCTCTACTGGTATCTAAGCAGCACAGTCCCCCTCTGTTTCAGGATCTTGGCAAGAGCAGGTTCTGATTCCGAAGCATTAACATTCTTCATGGCTCTGACGCCCCTCAGAGGTCCATTTGCTTCTGACCCTGCAGATGCGGGTCGTCATGGATGTTTATTTGTCTGTTACCCAAACTTAGGACACATGTACAGCCGTAAATTCTTCATTTGCCAGAGTTAATCACAGCCACGTTATAGCTTATATCATTCCAACTGCCCGTTGGGAAAGCCTTGAAAATATAGATGGGATTTGTTCTCCAGGAAATAAGTTCAACAACCCAGATGGGTGAGACTACACAGAGGGAGAAGTTTGAGTCAGGATCCCTTCTTGGATAATATCTTATTCCAGTCCTGTCAAGGATCAAATTGAAGACTTGTTACATTCCCAAGGACAGACTAGTGACAACTGGAGCTTAGGGAGGCAATGAAAGATTGTGTTTGCTTTTTCATTAAGTACTCTTTAAATAAAAAAGTATGGCGAAAAATGTAAAGAATGTTAACTCATGTTCTACCACTGATTATGAAAATGTGTTAACATTTTATCATATTTACTTCAGATCATTTTTATTATTAAGAAATAAAATATTTAGGAAAAAAAAGAAATCGCTTACATTCCTCTCCCTTATCCCATTCCCCTCACATTGCTCTGCTAAAGCAAATACTGTCATGCTTTTTGTGTGCATTCAATCAATTTTTATCCTTTTACTACATAGATATTTATATATCCACAGACAGTATAGGGCATTGACTTAGTACCTTTAAAATGATCTGAATAGTGTTACAGTGTATCTTTGACACCTTGGGGTTTTTTTTGATCAGCATTGTGGTTTTGAGAACTATCCAGTTGATGTATATGTAAAGAGAGTTCATTCATTTTAACTGCTGTACAGGATTCCATAATATCAACATAATGCAGTTTAGTCCTTCCTGTACAGATGGTCATGTCCAAATTTTTGCTATTGTGACAAAGCTGCAATGCGCATTCATCTGTATTCGTCCTATAACACAAATGTGTGAGGTTTTTTGTTTGTTTTTGTTTTTTAAGGCTGTATACCTAAATGTGGTCTTTCTAGATATATATTTCCAAACTGCTTTCCAAAGTGGCTGCAGTAATATCTGATCTAGAGTAATATCTTGTTTTTCTTCCATCATTTCCAACATATAATCTATCCAGACTTTTTTTCTGGGAGGAGGGGAGCATTATGGGTATCTTCTATTATTTTCAATCCCATTCTATTTAACTATACTTTCTTGATTTCTTAATCATGTAGAAGTTGGTATATTTCATTATTCTTTTGAAAAAAGTCTTATTGATTTATATTTTTCTAGTTTATTAATTTTGGTTCTTTCTTGTTTCTTTCCTTTTCCATTCTGTGGGTTTACTCAGTTCTTTTATCTTGCTGATTTATAGCTTAACTTGTTTATTTGGATTCTTTTTCATTTAAAATAAATCCATTTAGGTCTATATATTTCTAAGTACTGCTTTAACTGCATCCTAAAAGTTTTGTAGCAACTCTTTTACATTTGTAAATCTAAATATTGTCATTTTCATTTCTGTCTTCTCTCTGACACATAAATCATTTATAAAGTTTGCTAGTCTTGTCTCTAAATTATGATGTTTTTCCTACCTTTTTATTTTTAATTTCTGATTTAGTCGTATGTAGTCATGGACATCTGTTTGATATTCTTAGAAAATTTTGGAGAGTTTGTTTGTAGCACATGGCAGATTTTCGTAACTACATGATATGTGCTTGAAAATAATGTATGTTTCTTGTTTGCTTCACCTCCCAAACTTGTTCCTTCTTCATCTCAAAAAATGGCAATACTGTTTTGTTTTCCTATCCATTAGGCCCAAAACTTCCAAATTATCTTTTATTCAGTTTTTTTCACACAATATGTAATTTATCTATGTTTCCACTTGGCTTTGCCTTCAAAGTGTAGCCTGAATCTGGCTATTGCAACCACTTCCACAGCCAATACCGCAACTATTATCTGACCATTGTAGTGGCCTCTAAACTGCTTTCACTCAGGAAAACTCATCTGTTTTTAGCCAACAGCAGCAGGAATGGTCAATTAAACATATAAATCAAATCATGTTACTCCTCTGCTCAAAACCCTCCAAAGGCTTCCCATTAGTTTTCAGAGTAAAACCCACAGTTTTTGCTTTGGCCTTCAGGATACTCCATGATCTAGTTCCCTTTAATCTCAGACCCTTTTTTATGGCAGTCTTTTCCTTCCTTTTTTCTGAGTCACATACTGCTGCCTCAGGGCCTTTGCACACCAGCTGCAGGCTCATCTGTCTGACATTTACATATGCTGCTCCCTTACTTCATTCAGGTCTCTATTCAAGGTCTTATCAGAAATGCCTTTTCTGAGTACCCTATTTCAAATAGCACTCCAAAATACCCCACTCTCTCATCACATTTTCCCCCTTTTATATCACTTATTTTTTTCCCTTACTAAAATGGGAACTCTATAAAAGCAGGGATTTTGACTCTTTCATTCACTGCTGTACCTCAGGACTTAGACTAGTGTAGAGGCCCAATAGACATCAGCTGAATACCTGGGAAAAAAATCTCTGTTACTTGGGATGAGAGTTCTTTAGGTCCCTTTTATGTCAAGATTGCTAATTGTGCTGCTTAATTTTCTGAATTTAAGTTCTTCCTAATGTTCTGTAATCGTATCTGTGTGCTTCCCATAAAGCTGTTCTATCAGGTTAAGCTGGTGACAAGCAATTCCAAACTCTCAGCAAGCTAACACAAGAAAAGTCTTCTGCAAACTCAGCTATGTCTTGTATGACTCTCCAGGCACCTGCCATCCATATGGTAACCCACAGATCCAGGCTGTTTTCATCTCCAAAAGGCAGCTTGGAGCTTCAGAGTAAAGAGGTCATGGACAACTCATAGCCATCTTTTTATACTTGCCTGGGAACTGATACCTGTCACTTCTACTCACAGCCCACTGACCAGACTTTGCTTGCTGTTTTATTGCAATATGTTCAGGTGCATATTTGTCTTTGTTTATCACACTCAGGAATTGATGTGTGCCTTAAGTCTGAGAATGTAGGACTTTCTTCAGCTTAGGAAAAGTTTTCCATTGTTATGTCTTGAAATTTCTTCCCAGTATTTTCTCCATTGACTCCTTCTGGAAATATTATTAGGTATAAGTTAAAGACTCTGTACCTGTTAATTTCTTTTTTCTGTTTTTTGCCTCATTATGTCTCAATGCTGCACTCAGAATGATTTCCTCAGTACTATCTTCCAGGCCACCAATTTTCCCTTTAACTGTAGAACTCTCCTGTTCATTCCATCTATAGAGTTTTGAGATATCAATTACATTGTTTCTATCTTCTAATTTCTAACTGATTATTTTGCTACTCATTTTTTTCTCAATTTTTATCTGCTTCATTTTGTTTAATACTTTCTTATTTAAAAAGATATTATTTCTTTGTATCATTATTTTAAGGTTATTCAGAGAATATTCTGTGCTTTTTTTCCCCCCCAGGAGTCAGAGCATCGCTAGTTGCTGATTTTGTTGAATGTCTTCCTGGTCCTGTTTTTTCTTATTGGTTTTGAATTTTAGTTTACTGGCTGATCTAGAGTGGAAGTTATCTTAAGAGAAAAAAAAAATACTTCAGATATCAACCATGTGTTGCAGATTTGCAGTAGCTTCCACATGGCTTCCTGGGAATCTCAGGCCAAAATCAGGTTTCATGTTAGTGGGCTGGGATTCCTGTACCATTGTGGTATTGCAGATCCAGTAGTTAGAAGCTTGTCACAAATCTGATTTGTGCGACATGCTTTGTTTCTTCCTGTATCACATGTACATGGTTTAATGCAATCCATAGACCTGTCTTTTCTCAGTCCCTTCCAACCCTACACAGGTTGGAAGACCCTACCAGCTCCCAGTTTCATGCTGTAAGTCTGGCTGGGGACCCTGACCTTGAATCTTCTCATTGCCTCTATTTCTAGATCTAGAGTTTAGCAATACCATAGCACTAGCATTTGCTCCCTGCTGTCTGTTTCAATATTTTTCTTGTATATGGAGATTTTTATCTTGTATTGGGTACAGATATGCTTTTTTAAAAATCATGTTTCTTTATTATTTTTTTAATATTGGTGCATAGTTGATTAACAAAGTTGTACTAGTTTCAGGTATACAGCAAAGTGATTCAGTTATACATATACATGTATCTATTCTTTTTCAAATTCTTTTCCCATTTAGGTTATTTCAGGTTGTTGAGCAGCATTCCCTGTGCTATACAGGAGGTCCTTATTGGTTATCTATTTTAAATATGTAGTGTGTATATGTCAATCCCAAATTCCCAATCTATCCCTCGCCCCGACCCTCCCCGGCCTGGTAACCGTAAGGTCCTTCTTTAAGTCTGTGAGTCTGTTTCTGTTTTGTAAGTTTATTTGTATAATTTTTTTTTAGATTCTGCATATAAGTGATATCAGATGATATTTGTCTTTTTCTGCTGACTTACTTTACTTAGTATGATAATCCCCAGGTCCATCCATGTTGTTGCAAATGGCATTATTTCATTCTTTTTAATGGCTGAGTAATATTGCCTTATGTATATGTACCGCATCTTCTTTATCCATTGCATCTGCTGATGGATGTTTAGGTTGCTTCCATGTCTTGGCTATTGTAAACAGTGCTGCAGTCAACACTGTGGTGCCTGTATCCTTTCAAACCATATTTTCCTCTGGATGTATGCCCAGGACAGAGATTGCTGGATCATATGGAAGCTCTATTTTTAGTTTGTTAAGGAACCTCCATACAGTTGTCCATAGTGGCTGTACCAGTTTACATTCCCACCAACAGTGTAGGAGGCTTCCCTTTTCTCCACATCCTCTGCATCATTTATTATGTGTAGATTTTTTGATGATAGCCATTCTGTCTGGAGTGAGGTGATATCTCATTGTAGTTTTGATTTCCATTTCTCTAATAATTAGCGATGTTGAGCATCTTTTCATGTCTTCCTGGCCATTTATATGTCTTATTTGGAGAAATGTCTATTTAGATCTTCTACCAATTTTTTGATTGGGTTGTTTGGTTTTTTGATATTGAGCTGCATGAGCTGTTAGTAAATTTTGGAGACTATGTCGATCATATTGTTTGCAAATATTTTCTCCCATTCTGTGGGCTCTCTTTTTGTTTTGTTTATGGTTTCCTTTGCTGTGCAAAATTAAAAGACAAATGCAGGTACAGAGCTTTTAATATTTGAAATTTCAACTAAAATTGTATTTTTAATGGTATTTTGAGGAAGAAGTATTGAACATGTAGACTCATAGTGAGTGCCATCTTGGCCAGAAATCTTTTAATTAAATTTAAAGAATTTATTTTGATTGTAAAAGAATTTACTCTCATTATCATAGACTCAGAAACTATAGAAAAGCATACAGAAAATATTTAAGTAACCAATAATAAAGCTACACAGAAATAATTATAGTTAACATTTCAGTGTATTGTCATCTGTGTTTTGGTTTTCACTAAATGGGATTCACAGTATATGTTTAGTTTTATATCCTTCTCTTTTGCTTCAGACATTATAGGGTGGATTTACCATGCCATTAAATAATCTTCAAAAGCAATTTTTTTAACAGCTCCTTAATGTTCCAACATATGGAGGTACTATAAAAACATAAATCATCCAAATTTTTTAATATCTCTCATAGCATAAATTAACATGTAATTACTGCATAGAAGAGTATGAATATTTTTAAGGCACTTGATACATAGTGAAACACTTCTATCCAAATATGGTATTTCCACTTTACATTTCAATGGTAACATAACCATTCTCTAGCCAGTTCTAAGAAGTATTTTTCCAACTTTACCAGTTGGATAGATGAAAAATGCTGTTTATATGTTTGTCCTTTGAAAAATTCTTACATCTGTTTGGATATTTCTATTTTCATTTCTAATTATAAAATTTTATTTATTCTAAATAAAGACTAAGTTCCTTTCATTTTTTGGTTTGGCTGGAGAGCCAATTTCAAAATTTTCTTTTTTCCTTATTTCTATTTATATGCTTTTTCTCCTTCTTCAGCCTTTTGTTGTATATGTTCTTTTACTTTATGACTCCTTGGGCGGATTGCTTAATTAATTCATTTTAGTTGTCTTCTGTTTATTTACAGCCTTGCATGTTTTATTACTGCTGTGTCTATATTCTGTTAGCATTGATATGAATATACTTCTTACTTCTAAAGTGGGTTGTAATTGACTTTTATTTACTTTTTGATCCAATATTTTTTAAGGAAATTTCCAGTTTTGTTTCACTTTTGCTTAAACTTTTATATTAATTCTAGTTTTATTGTACTGAGGTTGAGAATATAATTTTTTTCTTTAAAACTTTATCAAATATACTGAATAAGTGGTCAGATTTTAAAATACCCCATAGGTGTTTGAAAAGAACCTATATTTTCTTTTCAGAGGATATAAGCACATGTATGTATATGTTAGTTTATGCATTTATTCATATTTATATTATTTGAAGGTTTTATTCCTTTTAATATTTATTCAGTCTGTCATAGATTGACAATTATATGATGTTTCAGAACTCATTATTTCTGTAGTTGTTAGTGTATATATTTTGGTATTTGATGATTATGTCATCTACCACATAAGTTATATGTCTGTTATGTCATCGTTGCATTGGATTCCTTTTATCAGCAAAAAATATTATCTTCTTTTCCCAGGTTATTGCTTTCTGCCTTGAACATTGTTGTTCTTATTGCTTTTTGCAAGATTTTCTCATACACCATTTTTCAGTCTTTAAACCATCTTGAAATTTTATCTAAGTACCTTTGGTTATCTGAATATATTTAATATTTAATTTTCTAACAAATTATTAGGTAAATTTACAGCAATTAAATCTATTGCTGTGACATATATTTGGGCTTAATTTTATCATGCTATCCAATGCTTTTTTGCTTTTTCCTTTCATTGTAGATTTGTTTGCTTTTATCTTATGTAGAGGTTTGTAAGATTGAAATCCTTTCATTAATTCTACTAGTGGTAATTCATTTGTTTATAAAATGCATATTAAAACTATATTTCTCTGTTAAATTTGGGAACACGTTTCTAATGAGGAATTTAAATTATCTGGACTTAACCAAACTCTCTCTGTCTCTGTATTTACCAGTTTTTACTCCTTTTATCTGGTGTTATAACAACTTTTTATTATAAAATTCTGACTTGTTTTTCATATACAACAGATTTTCAGATTTTGCATTTAATTGTGTGCCCATTTGACAATTCTTCATATTTGATCCTAAAAAATTAATTAGTTTCAAAGTTCTTTGCCATTTCTTTTATACTTTAACTGTTACAGTCTTGAGTTCTTGATTTCTCTTTCTCTTTATCAGTTGACAGGTATTCTTTTTAGTGTGTGTGCTTTCTCAGGAAGGGATCATGAATGATTTATCTTTCATGATTTTAAGCTTAGCAAAAATATCTTCCTGCCACCTTTTCACATGAACAACTTGGATATAAATCTCTAAGGTTACAAACTTTTCCCATCACTACTCTGTACAAATTGTTTCATTGTCTTGTGGTGTTTGATTTTGCAAAGAAGGGTAAGGCCAGCCTTATTTTGCTACTTTAGAGATAAGCTTTTATTCTTTTTTTTTTTAAGATTTTAAATTTACCATTGTGATTTAAAATAAAATGAAACTTCCTTTGTATTTCTAGTCATTTACAATTTTCTTATTTGGTTTTCACTAAGCTCTTTCACTTACAACTATTTATATTAGACCTTTGATGACAAATTCTCTGTTGTTCTGATTTCTGTCTCAGTAACACTGCTCTTCGGTTATATCTCATTTGTCTTCTGTGTCTTTCATCTTCTCTTCTATTTCTTTTTTCTCCTCTAAATGTTGAGAAATTTTCCTGTACATTATTTACTTAAATTTTTATGATGTCACTTCTGTTTTACTGCCTCCAGTATGGGTTTTCATTTTCCCACTGTGTTTGGGCTTCCTTAGCTATTTCCTTAATTTAACCAGATCCCTTACTATCTCTGCATTCATCTCAGAACAGTTTCTCTTTTGACACTCTGATCTTGTTTTATAGTCAGCGTATTCTTATATATTTTTGAGGATCACAAATAGATGTGTTCTAAATCTTTCTCCTGTTTCATGTAGAAATTAATTTTCAAATATATATCCCCTTTACCCAAATCAATAGGGAAGATTCCTTTCCTAGGTATTATTGTTGTCTTCTTGTTCATATAATGTGTAGTTGCAGATGTACTTATGTGTTTCCACATGCTCATCCTTGAATAGGACTAGTTATATCCTAGTACCAACAGTCAGGCTTTTATGGATTATTCTTTGCTTCTGCCCCACTCTAAGTTGGTAGATGTCTCATCTTCAAATTTGAAGTGATGTAACTTAATTTGGAATGTTTTGATATACATTTACTGACAGTTGAATAATTTTGAACAAGCTTGAGAATCAGATGGGCTTTGCAGGTATTTTCTGAGCAGTGCTATACACGAAGACTGTGTTCATCCATGTGGACATCTCCCAGTGGTCTGTCCATCTTTACCATTTTAAAGCGTTTCTTCAGAGGAATACTCTGTCTCCAAAATTCATCTTCATTTTCTTTTTGGTTTGGTTGAGGAGGTAGAATGTGAATGGATATAACAGAGAGAGGGAAACTGAAGAGTTTAGATGGAGGGACTGAGATTCTAGCCTTGTATGGCTCAGGGGTCACTTACCAGATGGATCATCAAAGTGATGATGGAGTGGGTGGTGTCTTATGACATGGCTTAAACCAACTGGTTTTCCTTATGTCCTACACTCTTTTTAAAAAACTTTTTATTGAGGGATAATTGACATATATACAACATTATGTTAGTTTCAGGTGTGCAACATAACAAACAATTCTATTTATTGTGAAATTATCACCAAAATGTCTTATCAACATCCATCACCATTCATAGTTACAAATTTTTTTTTGTGATGAAGACTTTTAAGTTTTGCTCTCTTAGTAACTTCTGAATACTGTAAGTCCCCTACATATGAACCCTCAAGTTGCGAACTTTCAAAGAAGTGAACGTGCATTCACATGTCCAATCACGTAAGTTAGTTCATGTGTTTGGCATACATTGTCATGTGCATACATCCTCTACAAATGGTTGTGTTTTTGTGTACTTTACTGTACAGTACTGTATAGAGTACAGTAGTGCAGTATCTTTATTTCAAGCCCAGGATGTCCAGAAGCAAGCGTAAAAGCAGCGGTATATAGCAGATCGTGTTAGTTGGGTACCTGGGCTAACTTTGTTGGGCTTAAGACAAACAAATTGGACTTATGAAGTGCTCTCAGAACGGAACTCATTCGTATGTAGGGGACTTACTGTATGCAATAAAGTATTATTAACTATAGTCACCATGCTGTACCTTACATCCCCATGACTTATTTATTTTATAACAGGAAGTGTGTACCTTTTGACCTTCACCCATTTTGCCCACCTTCCCACCCCCTGCCTCAGGCAACAACCAGTCTGTTCTCTGAATCTATGAGCTTGGAATTTTGGAGGGGGATTGTTGTTGCTGTTGTTTAGATTCCACATATAAGTGAGATCATATAGTATTTGTCTTTCTCTGTTTGACATACTTCACATAGCATAGTGTACTCATGGTCCATCTATGTTGTTGCAAATGGCAAGATTTCATTCTTTTTATGGCTGAACAATATTCTATTATATATGTAATGTTTTCTTTATCCATTCATACATTGAGGGACACTTAGTTTGTTTCCATATCTTGGCTATTATAAATAATGCTGCAGTAAACACAGAGATGCATCTTTTTGAATTAATCAAAATTGCATCTTCATTTTCTTTGGATAAATACCCAAAAGTGGAATTGCTGGGTCATGTGGTAGTTCTATTTTTAATTTTTTTGTGGAAACGCCCTACCTTCTTATTCCACTTCTTAAAATATACATAAGTGTGGGGATCATTCAGCTTGGAGGTAGGATATAATAAGTGGTAAGAAGCTCTGAGGTTCTGGGTCAGGACCTCAAGGCCATCAGATTGTAAAGGGGATGTGGGGGTGGTGGTCATATGTGCTCCACACCACTTAACTTTCTTTTAAACAAGACAGCTAATCACTTTCCTGTTTTTGCTGTCCTCAAAATGTTTGAAAGTCACTGAAATATTATAAAGTTAGAACTCATCTATTCCAACTCCTTTAATAGGCAAATGGTGTGAAATGTAAGGTGAGCACTGAAGGGCAAGAGATGTCAGCCGGGTAAAGAGGAGAACAGGGAGCACAAAAGGCAGGAAAGCTGGTGCAAAGGTGTTAAATAGAGGATCTAAAAGAAAGCCAATATAACTGGAGCATAGTAGCCTAGTGAGAAAATATTATAACACCAGGATGGAGAGGGGTACAGGGTCCAGAAAAGACTTTTTTAAAGCTAGAGTAAAGAGTTTATTTAGATAATTAAAATTTTATGAGAAGGTCAAGGAGAAGGGGGTTTAAAAAGGTAAATAACATACTTTTATGAGTTAGCAGCAAAGGTTTCGTGTTTTATTTCATTCATTCATGCGTGTATTCTTTCATTTATCAGTAAACACACGTTTCTCAAATAACCATTAGGTTGTAGAGGCTGTGATGGGGTTATCTTAGGGTTCCCAATTACTAGTATGGGGTATTTCCATTATTTCATGTAATTTCTCTACTAGACAGTAAACTGCTCATCAGTCAGAGGTACATAATGTTCTTGCAGGACTTATCAGTGGGTTGAATTTGGATTAAACACAATGAACTTTTAATCAGCTAAATCTGCTGTCCTTTCTATGCATAGATTTGTTGGGACCCTACCATGTCACATTTGGCCACGCTGACATGGACTAGGTAAGATTTGTCTCTTTAGTTGTCAACTAATGCTTAGTGAAGACTCATGGCTAAAGTATATATGAATTCAAACAGAGCCCCAAGCCCTCCACCCCTGCTGTGGGTTCTACAACATACACAGTCTCCTCATAACTTATATTCCCAAGGTTTTCAGCGGTGGAACATCTGTGTTGCTTTGAGGTAGCTATGATAACCATCTGCTTGGAGGAATGAGCTTAACAAAACCAGGACACATTTGTTTGCCGTGTTATGGATTATCTAGTCTTGCATTGTTTATGAATAAATCATATAGAATGGATAAACCAGTAACCACGACAGCATGTTTTATTCTGGGTTTAAAACATAAATTTATGCATTTATAATTTTTTTCCCTTAGAAATTTAAAAATCTGTGGTTTAGATAGAAGATAGCATGGGTTTTAAATGTAGCTTAGCCGCTGAGTGCACAAATTCCAAAAATTTCTATAGTAAGTTAGAATTCAGTTGGGTGATTGAGGGTCCTAGTGTTCACAGCTACACCATTCAATGCATTATGCACAACTGAGTCAAAGATAAAAATACAGTATCTCATGAGAGGAAAGTTTTATACACACACACTCACACACACACATTTACATTCCATATCTGCATAATACTTATACATTTTATCCTCAAAATTCATTTTAAAGATAAAAAAAATGTAATGAAGTTTCACAAAGGTTCAGGGAGTTCTTAAAGTCACGCAGGCAATTAATCTGTGTGAAAAATATCTGAACTTAAAAAAATCACATCTTTCTATTTATAGTCTAGTATTCTTGCTTTAGACAACAACTGTTTCATTCAGAAGTTATTTTGACACCACATTCAGGGGCTATCAATGGCATTTATTACGATGCTGAATCCATGATAATATCCATTTTGAATTCTTCTTTGATTTGGTGTATGTAATAGTTATTAGGATGAATCAGGTGCAAGATGGGGGAGAAAGATATATGAAAGATGGAGGAGAAAGATATACGAAAGATTGATCATGGGGTCATTGCATTAAGGAATCTGATCTCCATTGGCATACTGAATGACACAGTTGTTCCACAGAAAAGTTATTCATTGTATTACTTCCATTGTTTAAGGGTCTGTATTGGATGTTATCCTGTTTTTAATGCACACCCCCACGAAAGACAGATTTTGATCACTCTGAGGCTACATTATGCTTTGTCCCAACTTGGCCATTGTAAAACAAGTATACCAACTGAGAACCTAGGAATAGTGAATAATTACTTAAAAAACCCATGTGTCTCTTTAAGCATAAAGAAAAAAATGACACAGTGAGACTTGAGGGTGGTTTTGGTCAGCATTCACTCAGCTAGAGGCAAGCTGTTCTCTTCTCCCATGACTTTGGCTTCTCTTTAATTTGCATTTTTCATTTCCTTTCTCTGGGCCAGATGTGTGGATTTCCCTGTTGTGCCCAGTGACGGAGTAGGCTTCTGTAGAACCTGCCAGGACTATTTGTAATCTCCTGGCTTTGCAGAGGGCTCAAGTGCTGAGAAGAACAAATTCTGATGTTTCACAGCTATAGGGTTAGAGATGTTGCGAGAAGGACAAGTTGGGTGGAGTTTACATGTGTTTCTCCTTGATGGAGAATTCAGGGTGGGGATTTGGTACAACCGAGGCCAAGTTGTATTTCTGCCTTCTTTTTTTCCTTGTGGCTTGGGAGAGCAGCCACAGAGAGTGTGGAGTTTTAGCTTAGAGCATGACTTCCTCATTCTAGAATGCTAGGGTTGGGAAGGCCATTAAAGTTCACGTTGCCACACCTCCCTTCAAAATCTATTTTGGATGAAGACTGCAAGAGAGAGTAAGAGATTCTGTTTGTAAGCACAATTGGCTCCTAAAATCCAAAATTGTTGTTGCCCTTCTATACAACATCTCTGACTGTATAGAACTGGTGAATTCTATAGAAATGGGGTGAGGGATGGTGTTAAAGGACGTTAGTCCAGTTTCTCAAACAATGTGAAAACCCCTTGGTTAAAAGTGGAAAACTTAAGATATGTTGTTGATATTGGATTGGTATGAAATTCTGCTGGTTTTAAAAAGCTGTTTTAAGGACCTTAATAGGTGAATTCTTCACTTTCCTACTCATATCTTCTTGCAAGGTCACAAGATAGATGTATGCACAGAGGCTGTAACAAGATGAGATAGGACTTTAATACTAGCCAGGGACTTCAGGAATATAACCCCAAAAAACACTGATGGACTAGTATAGATTCCACAGAAGATTCCTTTATTTTAGTCATCCTAGGCTGACTTAAGGATCTGTTCTAGAACAAAAGGAAGCCAAAAGGTCTATTCTGTCTATGTCCACTGAAATTCAAACTCAAGTTGTAAATCTTACCACTTTGCTGTGAGAAAAGGCCTCCCACACCAGATAGCAGCCAATAAAGACATAAGAATGGGAATGTGTGCTCCACTGTCTGGCATGGGTGCTTAAGGGGATGAGAGGATAGGCATATTGGGATTTCCTTGCCAGTCCAGTGGTTAATATTCCAAGCTTCCACTGTAGACGGCATGGGTTTGATCCCTGGTCGCGGAACTAAGATCCCATATGCCTCATGGCATGGGCAAAACAAAAATAAAAACAGAAAGAAAGAAAAAGAAAAGAGAGGGTAGGTGTATCTCCAGGACCATCCTACCTACTTATGTGGAAGAGGAGAAAGTTCCTGAAGAATGGGAAGAAATGTCCCAAGTTTTATACCCTATTACTCTACCTCTGCAGAAGAGTTTGGGGGAAAGGAATCTAGAAGGACCACGTTAACTTGTTCAGGTCCAGTGACTCCAGCTGCATGCACTGTACTAAAGAAAAGGTTTTCTAACCTGGCCAATCCTACTAACTTGCCTTGTCTTTCTCCTTCAGGTATAGGTTGAAGGGGTCAAGAAAAGGGTTTGAGTGTCCCATAGAGACCACCCGCTTAGACAGCATCCTTACCCAGAAGTATCCATCCAGTCTTCACTTTGTTCCCATGCCATCTTAAATAAGGGACAGTAGCCAGTTTCAGTCTCAACATTGTGGTTTGCGCATGCTTCTGGCTTCTATACTGGGGTGTGTTGAGGCCATTTCCCTATTATTTAACCCACCAAATATATTCTACAATGGATCCTGTCTGAGCACACTGTCTCACTCTAAAGTGGTATCATGGAGGCCAAAGAGCATGCTCGGTGTATGCCAGCTTCTCAAAGGAAAGGGAGGTCAGGCCCTGCTATGAAAGCAATCATGCTGGACACGTGTGATGTGGCACCAGGGCCAGATACCCAGATGTCCATTGAAAATATGTATTGGTTTAGGCCAATGGCTGAGTAAAATGTCTGTTCTCTTTAAAGAGGAGAGTCTTGCTTTGAGGTGAGGTGGTCCTCTCATTTGGATAAGGTAGCTACTTTTTAAAAGTGTTTGGTTTCTTCATGCACAGTGAAGACCAAGGAGTAGGTCTTTGAAGAAAGTCACACTAATACCAAAATAGCAGCATTTCCAATGAGAATTTGAGATCTTGAAACTCTAAATAAAAACCAGTAATCTGATGTGCCCAACGTATCTCTTCCACCTTTCTAGTGTTAAGAGACTTTTTTCTAGCTCTTGAAGGAAGACTTTCATTTTTGTTCAATCACCTCTTCGTCCCTTATTTTTTATTTTTTCGGAGGTCTGAGATAGTAATCCTGCCAAACAAAATTTAGGTGAAATTGTTGCTGTTGTGATACTTGCCTTTAATTTATATGACACAAAGTTTAAGTTGAAGCTATGAAGCTGACTTGCTGTTGTTTTAATTGTGGTCTTAGTCATAACTCTGACCTTGAATGTTTCCTGCAGTTCCTTGGATATCTGGGGATAGTCAGAGTCACATTTCATTGTCTCCAAGAACCATCATGGCCCTGTCCTTAGCATTCCTTCAGGCTTTTCTTCGATGCAGACCAAGACAGTACTTGGTGCCAGTCTCCCACTGGGAGAGAGCATTCAGGGTTTTAGTTTTGACTCTTCAAAGTTACATGATTTTCCATTTCTATCAGCTTCAGTTCAAATCAGGTACTGTTGATCCTCATAATGCAGTTGATTCTGTATTTGTGAATTTGCCTAAAATTTGTTTGTAACCCCAAAATCTATCCTCTTGACACGCTTTCATGGTCATTAACAGACACACACAAAGCAGCAAAAAATTTGAGTCATCCAATGTGCATGTTCCTGGCTGAGGTCAAGTAAGGCCACATTCTGCCTTCTTGTTTCAGCTCTCATACTGTAAACAAATGTTTTTTTCATGGCCTATTTAGTGCTATGCTTTTTGCACTTTTGTGCTTTTTGTTGGTGATTTTGATGTTTAAAATTGCCTTCAAGTGTAGTGCTGAAGTGCTTTCTAGTGTTCCTAGATCAAGAAGGCTGTGGACATACATGACTTTTGGAAGGAATACATGTGTTCCATAAGCTTTGTTCGGGCGTGCATTAATACATTATAGCGTAGTTGGCTGTGAGTTCAATGTTAATAAATTAAATATATATTAAATATGTTGTCTTGAAACAGATCACACATAAAACAAGGTTATGTATTGGTTGATGAAAATCTTATGACCAGAGGCTTTCAGGAACCTAAGCCCCTATTTCCCCTAGGAGCAATGGTTCAGTGTTTACTAATTCAGTCTTTGCTGCAACTTTATAGAATGTAACTACCATAAATAATTAGTCAACTGTAATTGTTTAATGAGTGTTTGCTGTAATGACAGAGATAATTATTATAGACACAATATGCTAGGGAAGAATGTGGGCATGTTATATACTGTGTAAGCAGCATGTTACAGGGAGGGAAGTAGGAGAACTTTCCCTCAGCTTGGAACTTGTCTAACAAGCCAGACAGAAATGCATCATCTTCTAGGCCATTTCACTTGGTCATAGCTTGTTTTCTTTCATACCCCTAGTACTTTCCAAAAAATGGCTTGTTTAATTGCTCTTACTGTTATGTGTACATTTGCAATCTGAGGACCCGTGGAAGGGAACTACCCTTCTCTTTTAGACAACAGTGGATTGTTGAATTTTACGTTACATCTCGACATTGCCATAAACCTCTGATCCTGCACCAGCCTGTGTTGGGTATTTCATACTAGTTTTATTTACAATATTAATCAGTCATGAAGAATGTGCTGTTATTTTTTTTAATATGTAAACATTTAGATGAGTAAAAATAGCTTATTGATAGCTTATGCACAGACAAGAACTAGATAATTTTATCAAAATCTATTCGTCCATTGGTTTGGCAATTGCATTGCTGTGGATGTGGAATAAAAATGACATGGCATTTTTATTTCCTGGCAGTCACACCTGGGGATGACTAGATGGGATATGGGGAAACTTGAGCTCCATCTGTTGGATGGGAGTAATAACAGGGCCTAATCAGCTGAGCACTTATCTTTAAGGAGTGGAATACCCTCCACTCTACTTCACATCAGACACAGTGTGGAAGACCCCTCAGAACACTGCACTGTTGAATCACTCATGTTGGAAACCCAGCTGCTCGGGGCCATAGGAATCTTGATTGTATAACTTCTTTGGCTGCAATTTCTTTTTGTTTCTGTTTTTTTGTTTTGTTTTCTGTTTGTTTTGTAAAAGGAGGTCCTTAGTAGGTACTTTATAGAGCTTTCAAAATGTATTCATAATATTTGGCACTTAATGCACAGATATCAGTAAGGCCACCTTCCTAGCCTGGTAAGCCTGGTAACCCAGTCTGCAACTTTGCAGCCTCCACTCTTCTGATTGCAGATTCCAGGTGTCAAGACAAAAATAGCAATAAGAAGTCAGTAAAATGTGAAGGTTTTCTCAGGCCCCTACTAAGAGCCTAGCCAGATGCACATTTCTTATTCCTTTTGGTAAATAGATTCAGATTTGGTATGATTCAACGAACTAAAACATATTCCCTGCTTGGAGCTCATTTCTGCCTGCTAATTGCATGAAGCTTAGCAGATCCTCCTCACACAAGACCAAATAAGGGTTGGCTGGAAATCAAAACCGCCTTGCCAAGCACTTCGGATTTTTCAGAGGAACTGTAATGTTCCTGGAGATGTTGATTAATGGAAACGGGGAACTGTGTGGACTGGGGTTAAGCCCCAAAGATTGATAGCCCATTCTAGTGTTTATTATTTTTGACTCCAGGTTTTGAAATCTTTCCCCTCATCCTCCCTGAAACGAACTTCCTCCATCATATGGGATGGATAATGGAAGTGGGGTTCGATACCTCACGGAGAAATCCAAAAGGGAAGCACAGAATGTTACTATGCTGAGGATTTTGCCCACTGTTCTCTAGTTCTGTGCCCCAAAATACAAAACCTAATTAGTGCATCCAGAGAAGCGTTAAATGGATTTCATGCTGTTTAATAAATGCTTTACATGCTTTGGTGCCACTGTAAAATGTGTGGTTGAGTGAGGGTGGGAATCAGGAGAGGAAATGGTTGCTGTTAATGCTCGTGTACTTGAAGGTGAGCATCAGAGATGTGGTTTATAATTCAGGTGGTTCTTGTTTCACCCAAGTTTTCCTCTCTTTGGCTATCCTATCATTTTCCCGGGCTTTTTCTCAGAGGCCCAGTTTCCAAAGGCTTAACTCAATTGTTCCGACTCTGAATAATCAGAAATTGCTAGTGACTGATATGCACTGAGTGGCCCCTGGGTAATGAGCACAGGGACACTGGGATTTAGAAGGTATGACCTTTGTCTCTGGGGAGCTTATGCCCTTTGAAGCAGAGAGAACATATGATATCTGGTTTGCAGAACAGAACTTTGGTCTGACATTCAAACTCCTCCATGATTTGTTCCTTCTTTAGTTACTGGTCTGTTGCATGGATCTTCTCTCTTAAAGGCTAGTCTTCATTGGCTTCTACATTCATGGTTGCCCAACTTTGCTGCATACTAGAATCACCTGGAGAGCTTTTAAAAAATGTTCAAGCTGCCTCTCCATCAACTGCTTGGAGACCATTAGCCTACATCAGAATCATCTAGAATGCATATTAAAACACACATTCCTGGGCTCCTCACCCAGAGTTTCAGAGTCAGCAGGTCCAGGACTTGATAATTTGTATTTCTAAAAGTTACTGCTAGTGCTGTTAGTCCAAAATCATACTTGAGGATATTTGCCCTTTATCAGTGAAATCAGAATCTCTGTGGCTTCAGTATTCTTGTAAATTCTTCTGATAATTCCTGTGTGTGCCAAAATTGACATCCATGCTGTACACAGTCCTTGCTAATTAATGCATATTGTAGAGGTAGATTATTATCCACCATGAATTTCTTTGAATGTTTCCCATGATTTATTTTTTTTTGTTTTTTTCTCTAACTAGACCATAAAAGTCTTCTTGGTGGGAACTGTGTATTTTTTTACTTTTCTTCAGTCTCCTAGGGTACCCGACACAGAGTGGTCATTCTTCAAAAATCCAGTGGAAAGTTCTTCCCTTCTATTTGTGGACTCATAAATACATTAGAGCTGCCCTCTCTCCCCTTCTATTCTCTCCCATTGGGGAGGGTGCATTTTTTAATGTTTACTTCTAAAGAAAGCAACTGCAGAGAGTGCTATATTCACAGTGATAAATCCTGCATCTGCATCCTGGTTCCGGTATTTTTACTTACATGATCTTGGGGATATTACATAAAATTTTCAAGCTTCCATTTATTCATTTATAAAATAGGGATAAGAACATCTTCACAGACTTGCTTCAAGGCAGTCTCTGTTTCAGGAGAACAAGTGAGGACAGACCCTGTCTCTAGGTCACCAGGAAGCACTTCAGCCAGATAACAGCCCTCTCCAGGTACTCAGTGCATCTCACCTTGGACAACTGGGAAAGCACAGCGGGGATAGTGGGAGTTGTTGAGCTCAGCTCCTTTCCCGATAGTGCATAATTAAAGAAAACACCTGTGTGACTGCTAAATCACTTCCCGCTGTTCCCCTGTGCAGACGCTGTGCTCAATAACCCTACAAGCGCCTCATTCCTTCCATCCAAGTGAGGCAGCTCGCAGAGCCACAATGCAGAGAGCTGGCAAGTTATTTGTTCAGGATCCCTTAAAGGATCTCTTAAGATTATTTGTTACCAGTCCACTGGGCCCCTCAGTCAGCCTGGCTGCTATTTGCCTGACTGCAGTCTTAGGAAGGATCAGGCGTGAAGAGTGGAACTTCTTTTCCCAAATGCCCTGCTTTGGTCAGCAGTCTCTATATCCCAAGCAGGCTCTGGAGTGGCAGGAGCCAGAAAACCACAACTGAAATACTGTAACTGTGGGGCAGATGCTGCCCCAGGGAAAAGCAAACAACCACAGTGAAATGAGATGCAAGTGGGACGTATGGATTTTGTTGGAAATGCAGGAAAGGGAAATGATAGTAAATCAAAAGGCAAGCCTATCATTCCGAGAGGGCCTCTTCCTGCTGCTGAAGTTTATGGGGTGCTTTGGTTACCACCAGGATCTTGTGGGGCCCCAGCTGCCCAGAGCAGAGGAGATAGACTCCCCTCTACCAACAGGTGGATTGGTAACAGGATTCAGCGTGATGGCAGGCCAGCCTTGTAATTTACTTCTTCCAGGGCAAAGCAACATCGCTTTCACTGTGAGCTTTAGAGTATTTGAACAGATGAGTGAGTGAGCCGAAGAGACCCAATAAAGAGAATTGCTGGATGTCAGGGGCGGGGTGGGGGGAGGACTTCAAAGGAGCAGAACTGCATTCTGAGAAGAAAGGACAGCTGCGTATTCACCCTGCCGACTCTCAGCTACATCATTGCTTTAGTCTCTTCATAGCCTTTACCACTAACTGAAATGACCTCGTTTGTATGTTTGCCTACTTACTCTACTTATTTATTATATCTTACCAACTAAAACATGATCTCTGCAAGAGCTGGACTCTTGTCTAACTTGTTCACAAGTGTATCTTTAGAATGAGCCCACTGTCTGGCACACAGTAGGTATATAATAAATGTTTTGAATGAGGAAATGGATTTTTATTATTTGGGGACTGTTATCTTGAATAATTCTGCTTGGAGAACTTTCAGAGCTGGCATAGATCATCTTTATATTTTGGTGAATGGTAGATGTGAGTGTTGTTTTCCTTCATGGAGGAGAGAGCATATAAAATAATTCAAGGCCATTTTCTGCCTCCCAAAGAAGCTCTGTGGATCCTGTTTTCCTCCCTCTGTCTTTTACCTCTCAAAAAAGGTACCTTGGATGTTCTGGCACTAAGTTCTTAACAAACATTTATTAAGCACAGTATACTCTATTAAGAGTGGGGAGGATACAAGAAGAGTATCAGAATTTCCTGCTCATAAGGATTTCATAGTGTGCTGGAAAGTAATAGATGTGCAAACAGACCGAGTCCATTTGTGTATAAGGGCTAGAAGGGAAATGTGCATAAGTTACATCTGAGGGAAATACTTTGAACTTGGGAGGAAGATGGATAAAAGGTGTAGCTTCCTGGAAGAAATTAAGTCTATTCTGAGTATTGAAGGAGGAACAGGAATTGGCTCCAGGTTATGATGACAGGGAAGTGTATTCAGGTAGACACATGAGCATTATGATGCTGCAGAGGCAGAAGAACCTAGTGTGTTGGGAACTGCAAGTGTAAGGTATGAATGGACAAGTGGTGAGAGACTGGAATGGCTTGGTACCCATCTATCATGCCTACATTAGACAGAGGACTTAAGAAAAGGTATCTAAGGTAGAGAGGGGTTCCCAGATGAGTGATGGCTTAGGGGAATTGGGTGAATTGACTCATTGGACAGCTTAACCAAGGATCCTTCATTTGTGCTTACATACCTGGATCATCTTTCCAACTGCGACTTCTTGCTCTTCAAGATCATCTGTTAGCCATCCTGTCATTTACTCTTTGAGTAAAAATAAGGAAAGAACCAGAAAAATGAAGTAAACTCAAATACCTCTGTAATTTCTCAATGAGCAGCCCTATCTGAAATAGCGATTAAATTAGAAACCTGGAATAAAATAAGGCTTCCAAATGATCCCTGGGTTGCCATTATACAAGTTTCCCTCATATCTTTATTATTATGGTAGATAGTGAGATGTGAGTCTTTGTGTGTCCATATACATATGCATTTTAATATAATCATCTCTTGGAGGACATGTAGCACAGAAAGACAGTGAGACACATGATGCACTCCTTTACCCAAGGCACAGAGTAGCTCTTCTCTCCTCCCTGTTTCAACATGGCTTTATGGACATACAGAAGACTCAGACAGCAGTGCAGAAGTCTACCTACAGAACTGCTTCCCAAGGTCAAAGATGAGCAGATGCACAGGATTGAACATATTTTCCTGATGGCCTCTGACTTCTTTTTTTGATTTTTAAATGCAGTTTGCAATTTGAATCCAGTGTAATTTTTGTCTCCTGGGTAATGGGCAGTGTCTGTCTCCATTGTACTTCTGGAATCTCGAGCACTCAAGTGGTTAACTCCTATGGTACCACTCTTGTGACACCAAGGCTTTGGGGTCCTTGCAGCATCACTACTTCCTTAACAGCTAAGTGCCATAGCCATTTGTTCACCCAAGACACTTGTGCAGGAGGCACAGTCAACCACAGTGATACTTTGATTAACTTGATGCAACTGTTTACAATGTAGGCAAAATAAGGATATGTACAAAATTACCCCAGAATCCCATCTTTGAGGGTCTGTTTAATGGACCACTTCTGAGCACTGGCATACCAGTTATTTTGAAAGAGATAATTTAATATAGGAATTGGTTAAGCAGTGTAACATTTTGCCATGGCTACTTTAGGAAATACCACATACTGAATCCCTTCAACAAGGAAAATTTATCTTCTCACAGTTCTGGAGACAAGAAGTCCTAGATCAAAGGTGTTGGCAGGGTTGATTTCTTCTGAGGCCTCTCTTTTTGACTTGTTGATGGCTGACTTCTGGCTATGTCTTCACATGGTCACCCCTAGGTCTGTGTGTTTGTGTCTTAATCTTCTTTTCTTATGGGGAAACCAGTCATATTGGATGAGGGCCTACCCATATGAACTCATTCTACCTTAAACACCAGTTTTAAGGCTCTGTCTCCAAATTTAGTCTTATTTTAGGTACGAGGAGTTAGGACTTCAACATGAATTTTAAGGGGATGCAATGCAACCTATGGCAAGTGGTTACTGGAGGACTTGAAAAGGCAAGGTGGAAATATTAAAAAACAAACAACAACTGTAAGAAACAGCTATCTTGCCCTTAGGGCTAGAGGGATTAAAGGAAGAGATTTACGAGTACCTAGATGCCTAGATAAGGGGTCTTGCAGAACTGGTGTACAGGCCTCTGAGGATCAGATGCTAGTGACTGGTACTGGCATCTTTTGGGGGTACAATGCATCTGGTGTTTGGGAGCATAGGAAAAACTGGAAAGAATATGTCCTTCCTCCCTCCCAAAGCCTTCCAGTCTCACTTTCATGCCCTCTATAGGTAGATCCTAACAGGTATCCACTGGTAAAGACAAACGTAACCCACAGTTCACAGCCACAGGAGTTATACAGCATGTTATTGAAGGATGGATTTGAGATGAAAGACAATAACTTAATAACCAGTATATGTTCCTTTAGCTTCTTTTTAAAAAAGCATTTCCTGTTCTGTAATCTTTTATTACTTAGTAACATGTGAAAACTTTTCCAATGTCCATATTCTTCTAGAACATGAATTCTAATGGCTGTGTAATGTATTCCATCACAGGGATATACCATAATTTACTTAACCAACTTCCTATTCTTAGCCATTAGGTGTCTTGAAATCTTGTTGTTCTTATCAACAGTAATGCAGCCCACTAAATATAAACACATGTCCTTAAATAATCCCTTCGGTTAGATTTCTAAAGTATAATTACTAAACCAAGAAATAACGATATTTCTAAAATAAAATCTCACTTTTTCTAAGCTACAGAAAACATGAATATTTATGGTTCCTTATGTTCTGCAATATAATGGGGTGAAATTATACCATCCTAAAACACTGGGTACAGGGTAGAGTTTAAATAGCGTCTGATGAATGCAAGCAGAAGGAATGGGGAAATAATGTAATTATTTCTTTAAGAAAACATTTATAGGCAAGGGGACTATTAATAGTAGCATCTGCCTCAGTTGGTAGAGATACCATGTTGTTACTGCAGTTGCATTCTTAGCAGAACTAATTTTGTAAAGTATTTCCCTAAAGAATCCAGTTTTGCTTGGTGCTCATGATTTGAACAAAGGAGCAGGCAGTGTTCGTATCAGTATTTATGGAGTGTAGCCTTGTAGGAATTACACTGGCCAGAGCATATTGCTATAAATCTGTAATGCTGGTTGTTTTTTATTCCATTTTTAATTTCTGAATCTTAGCTTTCATAATTAAAATTCCATATCATAAAATGTTGGCCCGTAACAATTCTGTTTTTCTCCTGGGATGCCCTAATTTTCTGAGGTATGACACTCTCAGCCCTCTGAGAAGAATAAAAGTCTTGATGGTTCTGAGCCAGATATTTGAAGCCCACCTTCCTGACGGAGATTTGGCATGCAAGTTTGGGTGCTACCTTCAGAAAATCTGAGTGCAAGCCTATGGTGGCTCCCTGTGGACAATTTTGAGAAAGTCACTACCCCTTGTGCTGGTTTCCTGGTGCTGGGGTATGCTCAGTTTTATAAGACTAAATAAATTGATAAATTCAGCTGATTCAGAGCGTTTACATAATCTTTCCAATGTCAACAGTCATTTAAATTATCCTAACTTTATACTGAATCTCCAAAATCCAATTACTAGCTAATAATAATTGTCAGTTTTACTTTAAACCTTTAATGATAGGTCACCAGGGATGTGTAGCAGCGGGATTAAATCGCTGTAGACTGTAGCTGTGCCCAGCCTTAAATTACTCTCCTCTTATCTCTGGCTAACAGAGCCACTATATGTTTTGTCACCATTTTTGCTAAATAGAATAAATGTCACCGAAATTAATTTCATCTTCCTTAAATTAGCTCCTTAGTGTGATTTCTCACTTCAGTCAAAATTTATTTCTTCAAGAATTGAATTCCCTTCTTCATCTCTTTTATTTGAAACAGCGAGACTGTTTCAGAGCAAATGTCTTTTAATCACTGGCTGGCAAGTTTTGAGTCTTTCTTTTCATTAATAATTGCTGACCCTTTAGGGAGAGTGTTGGAGGATATTTCTGTTTTATTTAAGCTATTGTATGCTTTTAAGCAGAGTAGACTGGTACCTTTCTGGAGAGTCTCAGAGAAAGTTCTGAACCTTGCATGTACCAGGAAAGATAAAGTTACCACATATAAAAATTTTTTTTTCCACATAAGGGATGATTCAGCAGGGAGTTTGTAATTAAGTAGTTTAGTTGCTTTTACTATTTTTCAATCATTTTCCAGTATATACCTCTGGCAATAACTATCCTTTAAGTGAAACATATGTTTGGAAAGACTGGAGGGATTTTAAAGTTAAACTTCTTCTCATAGAACGCAAGAAAAGCACAGAAGTGCCACCTAAGTCTGAAATATACCCTAAAGACAGGATGATAGCAACTGAACAAATACTCTCTGCTCATCAAGGGAAATCCCAAGGCATCAGAAGAGTTGGGGGGAGAGGGGTGGTTTAAGAAAAAAAAGGACTGAGAGATCCATTTCCAGAAAGGCAGTGTGAGGAGCTCTGTGACCTGCTCCCCAGCAAAACAAGCATACCTGCTGACAAATATGAAAAAAAAAAAAAAAAAAAAACCCCAACGATTTAACATCTCTGGATACTACCTTAGGGGAATACAGCAAATACAAAACATTTCTTTGAGAAAGCCCCATAAATCTCAAAAGAAACAATGAGATGCTGTGGCACTTGAAGCATGACCCATTCCTTCACTCCCCTCCCCAGCTTAGTTTGATGAAAACTCCACACTGAGCACATGTGCCAAGAAGGTGGGGATCCCTAACCCTCAGCTCCCAGTCAAGAGATGTGGTATCTTACTAAGAGAGACAACCTGCTAGCACTTCTTACTGCTTATTGCAACTGAGAGTTGTAAGGGTTAAATTCCTGGGTAAGCACAACCATAATTTGGGGGGCTACTTTCTCTACTATCTCCCAGTTATGGGGTAGATGCTTTCCTCCAAGTGAAACAAGCTAAGAATACCAGGGCCTTAATCACTCTTGCCCCAGTCTAATGATAGGGTACAGGTTCCACACTGGGAGAGGCAAGCTGAGAAGACCAGATACTACTGCCCCCTATCCAGTAGCTTAGAGATTTTTCCCAGGGGAAGAGGCAGTCCATAAGAATAGAGAGTTTTGAAACTTTCTCCAACAGAACCGACATTGCTTGGAACAGAATGTGGGGAAGTTCAAGGCTAAGGACACTTTGATAAACAGTTGGGATTTTGGTAGTAAGCAAATGTGAAGAGTCTAATAACTCTGAGAGCAAAAATCTAAACCAGAGGCTAGAGAATTTACCATAGAGAACCACGGGAAAAAGACAGTTAAGAAGAACTCTCTTGAGTTCACGTTATACCTTAAAGACAAGACTCAAAACTACCCCGCCCATGTACAATTCAGTGGCATTAATTATATTCACAATATTGTACAAGCATCACCACTGTGTATTTCCTAAACTTTTTCATTACCCTGAGAAGAAAATCTATAATCATTAAGCAATAACTCCTCACTCCCTCCCCACTGTGGACAGGGATTAACCACTAACTAATCATAAACAAGAGGCCAGAAAGCCAGTAGGATGACAAATTCACACTGCTGAAAAAAAAAATACCTGTCAAACAAGAATCTTATATCCAGCAAAACTATCCCTCAAATACGAAGATGAAATAAAGATATTCGTTTTGTTTACAAATTAATTCATTTTGTTTACCAAACAAAAGCTGAGTTTTCATTGCTAGCAGACATGCCTTACAAAAAATACTAAGTGAAATTCTTCAGGCTGAAAGTAAAGGACCCCACACATTGATTCAAAACCACATAAAATCAAAGAACACCAGCAAAGATAATTATATAATAGCAAAAGATAATATAGATGCATATTACTTCTCCTTTCTTCTCTTAACTGGTTTTAAAAATAGGATATAAGATCAATGTAGAAAAAATCGATTGTATTTCTACATACTTGCACTGAACGATCTGAAAGTGAAATTAAGCAGTTACATTTAGAATAGCATGGATGTGAGAATGGCACTACTCCCCCAAATTGATCTTACAGATTCAATGTAATTGACTTTCGAATTTTAAAACTTACACAAAGCTGTAATAATCAAGACACAGTGATACTGGCACAAGGACAGACATAAAGATCAATGGAATAGAATTGAGAGTCTGGAAATGAGCCATCACATTTACAGTCTACTGATTTTTGATGAGGGTACCAAGATCATTCAATGGGGAAATAATAGTCACTTCAATAAGTGGCAGTGGGGTAATTAAATAGTCACATGAAATCAAATGAAGTTGGGACCCTTATCAGGATTTACACAAAATGGATCAAAGACCTAAGTATAAGATCCAAAAGTATAAAACTCTTAGAAACAAATATATGTATGAATTTTTATAGCCTTGGGTCAGGCAGCAGTTTCTTAGATATTACACCAAAATCATAAGTGACAAAAGAAAATAAATAAATAAATAAATAATAGGACTTCATCAAAATTAAAAACCTGTATTCTTCAAAGAATACCATTAGCAGTGTGGAAAGACAACCCATTGAATGGTGGAAGATGTTTGGAAATTATATATCTGATAAAGGATTTATATTCAGAATACATAAAGAACACTTATACCTCAATAATAAAAAGGCAATTATCCCATTTTAAAAATAGGCAGAAGATCTGAATAGATATTTGTTCAAAGAAGATATACAAATTGTCAATAAACACACAACCAGATGCTCAACATTATTAGTCATCAGGGAACTGCAAATCAATACCTCAGAGATACCACTTCATACCCACAAGATTGGCTTCAATTTTTTAAAAAAGACAGTAGCAAGTGTAGGCAAGGTTATAGAGGAATTGGAACCCACATGTGCTGTTGCTGGAAATACAAAATGATGATGGTGCTTTGGAAAACAATTTATGATAGTTTCTCAAAGGTTAAAGAGAGAGTTACCATATAATCTAGCAATTCTACTCCTAGGTATATAGCCAGGAGAACTGAAAACATATGCCCACTCAGAAAACCTTGTGCATGAATGTTCATAGGTTCATTATTCATGAGAGCCCCCCAAAGTGGAAGTAACTCAAATGATGAATTTGATAAAAAAATATTTTTCACGGGATAGAATATTAAAAGAAATGAAGTACTGATGTATGCTATAACCTGGATAAACCTTGAAAATATTATAGTAAGTGAAAGAGCCCAGTTACAAAAGACCACATAGAGTATTATCTATATTATCTATATGGAATCTCTAGAGACGGAAAGAGTAGTGGTTGCCTAAGATTGAGGGGACTGGGAGGAAAATGAGGAATGACTACTAATATGCATGAGATTTCCTTTTGGATTGATGAAAATGTTCTCAAATTGTGATGATCGCATAACTGTGAATATATAAAAGAGCTTGAATATACACTTTAAAACAGTAAATTTTATGCTATGTTTATTAGGTGTCAATAAAGCTTTTAGAAAAAAAAAAACTAAGATATAGTCAGAAAACATGGATTCAATTCTCCATTTGCACTTTCTTGCCAGTATGACTTCAGACAATTTGCATATTTTGGGGCCTCAGTTTCATTATCTCTAAGACAGTAGTTTGGACTAAGAAGTTCTTAAAGGAAGCCGTTGAGAAAGTGGGGCAGGAGAGAGGGGCTTAGTCAGAGGTTCCAGTGACCAAGAAGCCTCCTTCCGCACAGAGCCAGCTTCGTGGTGAAACCTATGCAGTCACACAGGGCCCTCTCCTCAGAATGTCCAATGCTTGGTTTAACTCTGTTGTTTCAGTCTTGAATTTCTTAAGTTTTGAGCAAAGAGTCATGCATTTGCATGATGCACTGGGCCCTACAAATTATGTGACCAGTTCTGATCCTACAGATAGCGGGAAGGGGCTGGAGATCTTTTAACATCCTGCAGTGCACAGGGCAGCCCTGTGTGGTGAGTTAATTGCCCTGCCCAAAATGCCATTGTGAGAAACACTGATTGCTAAGGAATGGTTGGACTCAGAAGTCCTGTGGTTTTTAACTAGCCTACTAGAAAACTAATCTGAAATTTTCAAGCATAGTGTGTATTCTTCAAGAAAGTTGCTTTGATTTGTTTCATGTACCTAAAAGAAAAGTGTAGAGGTTACAAGGCATTTGGGGGTTTTGTACCTCATTTTTTTTCCTGAGACTGATGATATACTCTAGATGAACCGTCTCTGCTTAGCCCTTCTTCTCTTCCATTAACTGGCCTGTCAAATTTTAGACAATTACTTCTGGTATTAGGAGATTCCTTAAGAAATTGCTGACTTGCTAGGCTGTGTGTCAAAAGCAATTATGATTCCTAGAGAATTTCTGATGAATAATAAAGTTCTAAGCTGATGGCTTTACTTTGGTTGTTTCATCTAGTTTTCCCATCAGTCTTTAAGATTGATTTTGATTATCCCAACTTTACAGATGAGGAAACTGAATCTCAGAAGGGTTAACAGAGCAAGATCAGAAGAAAATAGCCTATCGTCTTTTTTACCTTCTCAATGGCTGTTAGGTAAACTCTGAAACCTGCAGGTAGCTCTTTCTTTCATTGCCTTTTCCCCCAAATATACTAGGCCTTATTAGAAGAATTAGTGTTGGAATTCACTAATATATGATGCTGTTATACACTTATACAATTATAAAACCATATGGTGGTGTTATTTTCATGTTGCACCCAGATTTATTAAATGCACAGCTTGAGTTTTTATTACGTTACTTGAGACAAAAAAACTGAATTGGAAAGTGAAAGATTCAGTCATTTCTAGAGTCATAGAATGTTAGGTCTGAAAGAAATCTTAAAGAACTCCCATGCCAACCCACACATTTTACCGATGTTGTAAGTGAAATCTAGGTAAGTTTAATATCTTACCTATGTTCACACAATTGATGCATGATATTAGTGACAAAGCCAGGGATATAATTTGTGAAATCAAGTGAATTCTAGGTTATTTAGTCTTCCTAAACATTACCTTGTCTCTCTGGTCAATTTTGTCTACTTAAAATAGAATAACCAATTTGATGGTTTGACAGATTCCTTCTTCAATAGAAATAACTTGCGAGAGATTTAGACAGGCTATGGATATCATATATGTGGGAATTAAAGGCTTTTGAGCCTGCTTTGTCTCAACATAGTATTGTTCTCTTCGAAAAGGACTTCAACTTATATAGGAGAACCCAGTGAAAATAATTTCTCCACAAGTTCAAAGACAAGATTACAGACAATTCATGTATGTTGAAGGAATAAGAAATTCTATCACCTGGGCAGTGAGTCAATGGCAGGAATAATGGGGGTGGAATTGAGTATGAAGTATTTAGAAAGGTTAGAAAAATGTTCTAATTCATAGTTTAGAGTTAGCCTTATTTGTAGCTAATCCGTCTCTTGCTTTGGGGTACCTCAAGATGTGAAGATGGGCAGTTTAAGAAATTAATATGGATCGTGAACGCTTCTTGATATCTTCCTTTTTTTACAACTTTATTTAATGATATTAAAACCAGTTAGTCAAAACTTGTTGATGTTTTGTTTTGTTATATGCTTTTTTTCCTTTAATTCTACAGGACATGTCTCTGATTCTGTGTTTAATTCCAAGACAGTAGCCCTGATAAGTTCAGCCTTAGGGGTTCCTTCTCAAGTTTCGGCACAGGGCCTGAAATAACCGTTCCTTGTCCTGATTCCTCTGATGAATGAACTTAGCACATTTTTGAGAGAAATGAAGACTGCTCCCCCCCCCCAATTTATTGAGATGTAACTGACATACTATGTTATTAGTTTAAGATATATAACATAATAATTTGATAGATGTATATATTGTGAAATGATTACCACAAGTTCAGTTAACATCCATCACCTCATATAGTTACCATATTTTTTCTTGTGATGAGAACTTTTAAGATCTACTCTCTTAGCAACTTTCAAATATACAATACAGTATTGTTAACTATAGTCACCATGCTATGCTTTACATCACTAGAACTTATTCATCAAATAACTGGAAGTTTGTACCTTTTGACCATCTTCACCCATTTAGCCCATCTCCCCCACCCCACCTCTGGCAACTACCAATCTGTTCTCTGATTCTATGAGTTCAATTTTCTTAGATTCCACCTATAAGTGAGATCATACAGTATTTGTCTTTCTCTTTCTGGCTGTTTTCATTTAGCATGATGCCCACAAGGTCCAACCATGTTGTTGCAAATGGAAGAATTTCCTTGTTATGGCTGTATAATATTCCATTGTATATATACCATATATATACCACATTTTCTTTATCCATTCACCCTCTGATAGACAGTTTAGTTGTTTCTACAACTTGTAGTGAACATGGAGGTACAGATATCTCTTTAGCATAGTCATTTTGTTTCCTTTGAATATACACCCAGAAGTGGAATTGCTCAATCATATGGTAGTTCTATTTTCAATTTTTTTGAGGCACCTCCACACTGCTTCCCATAGTGGCTGTACCAATTTACATCCCCACCAACAGTCCATAAGAGTTCCTTTTTCTCCACATCCTCCCCAACACTTATTTATTGTCTTTTTATGATAGCCATCCTAACAGGTATGAGGTGATAGCTCATTGTGATTTTGATATGCATTTCCTTGGTCATTAGTAATATTGAGCACCTTCTCGTGTACCTGCTGGTCATTTGCATGTCTTCTTTGGAAAATGTCTGTTCAGTTCCTCTGCCCAGTCTTAATCAGATTGTGCATTTTTGTTGTTGTTGTTGTTATTGATTTGTATGAGTTCTTGGATATTAACCCCTTTTCAGATATCTGGTTTGCATATATTTTCTTCCATTCCATAGGTTACCTTTTCATTTTATTGTTTCCTTTGCTGTGCAGAAGTCTTTTATTATTAATGTAGTTCCACTTATTTATTTTTGTCTTTATTGCTTGTGCTTTGGTGTCATATCAAAGAAATCATTACCAAGACCTATGTCATGGAGCTTTTCCCTTATGTTTTCTTCTAGGAATTTTACGATTTCAAATCTTACCTTTAAGTCTTTAATCCATTTCAAGTTAATTTTTGTGAATGGTGTAAGATAGGAATCCAGTTTCATTATTCTGCTTGTAGTTCAGTTTTCTCAACACCATTTATTGACAAGAGTATTATTTCTTCATTGGGTATTATTGGCTCCCTTGTCTAATATTAGTTGACCATATATGTGGGGATTTATTTGTGGGCTATAGATTCTGGTCTATGTCTATTTTTATGCCAGTGCCAATACTGAATATGAATAGTGTGGGTACCTAATGATAGGCTATTTATAATGGCTTTCACCTGTCCCCTATGAAATTGCTGTCATTTATTTCACTAAGCTGTATGCTGTGATCATCAAATACAGTGTTCCTATTATTACTTTAAAGAAGCAGTGACCTTTTAGACCAATTAAGAATAAAAATATTTTATTGTGCCTTTATTTATTCCTTCTCCAATACTTTTTCTTTCTTCACATAGATCTGAATTTATGACGTACATCATTTTCTTTTTCCTTGAAGAATTCATTTTAACATTTCCTACAGAATATGGTTACTGGCGATGAATTATCTCACATTTCTTTATCTAAGAAAGTATTTCTTTTTTACCTTTGAAGGATAATTTCACTAAATGTAGAAACATACTTTAAATATTTTATTCCACTCTATTCTTATTTGCATGATTTCTGAAAAGAAATCTACTATAATTCTTTTCCTTGTTTGTCCATAGGGGCTTTTTGTGTCTGTATCTATTGGAAGTTGGGGGACTGCTGTAACTCCCAGGCTGGTACATAAAGGAGCAAAACCAAAACAAACAAAAAGAAAAGCAGGGAGCTTATTACTGAGCTAGCCTTTGTGTACTGAGATCCTCACCCACTTCTCCTACTGCGATCCCCTTTCAAAATCTTCTGGTTAATGCTGTATTACGTTTAACTCTAGAGTTTTTAGTTATAGTTATGGCAGATGCAGGATAAAGTGTGCTTACTCCATCTTGTTTGGAACCAGAAGTGACATTTTTAATAGTATGTACACGAAACTGTGGTTCTTGTTAAAGTTCTCTAGAATTTGTTGTTTTATTTTAAAACAGGCGCTCAATCCAGTAAGGTTCACACTACAAATTCTGTCTTGCTTCTGTACGTGGTGGTTCCAATGTTAGTTAAGATTCATAGTATTTGCTATACTCTGAGGCTGCCCAATGTATGCATCAGCCAAGGTTTGTCCAGAACTCAGCCTGTAATTTATATCATGATTAGTTCTCAAGGCCTTTAATTTTTTTTTTTAATTTGTCCTACACATACCCAGCTCAAGGTTGATTCCGCAAAGTGTGTCATATCATACACAGAATTAGAGAATTTCCTTATCTGGCTGTCTCTTCAAGATTTCCTTCACACTTTATGACTACCAGGAGTCCCTTTTCCTGGTCTCTTTGGCTAGAAAATCAGGTGTCTGTCAGAGTTTTGAGTCCCTGCACCGTCGCACAATTCCATGTGACTAGGACCATGTTGAGGAAGAAGAAGTGGGAGAAAAGAAAAAAGAAGTGGGCATTCTTTCCATACTCTTTGGACAACAGAGGCTACTTTTTCCTGTAACTCTGGCTAGGGAGATAGGTCTTCTCTCAGCATTTTAGGTTATTATACTGCTGCCACCGCCATGCAGATCAGATCCATGCTGGGCACTGGCCCTAGGACAGGGCTGGGAGGGAGAAAAGAGGGGGGTGAAATGGAGACTCCTCTGACATGCTCTGGTTTGTAGGGGCTCCCAGATACAGTTTCAGCTACTTCTGTTTGGACAGCTAATGAAGATGTTGAAGCTAGATGTTTTCTCAATTCTGAATAAAGGCCAATTTATTCTTACTAAGATGGAAATTTCTTCCCCAGGCAATAATAACTTGCAGGACAATGATTATCAAAGTATGGTTCATGTTTCAACTGCGTTAAGTTCTCTTGTTAAGGATGTTAAATGTGCACATTTCTAGGCCTTCGCATTGGCCTCTTTAATCTTGATTTCTAGATTTGCATCCTGTATTCCTATGCATACTAAAGCTTTCAGACATTACTTATAGGCAACAGTGGATCAGCAAGACATCAAAGTTAAAGAGACTGACTGGTAGATGATTATAATATTGTAAGCAAAAGATATTAGGGGCTTGAAGTTGGGCCAGGGCCATAGAAAATATGGGGGAAATAAGAGAGATATTTTGGAGGTACTTGAGAGTTTACTTTTTCTGGAAATGAAGAAGAGGTATTATACATTAAAAGATGATGCAGAGGAAGAATTTTGGATGCATGTGAGGATAATAATACCATAACTAGATGAGAGAATGCCAAAGTAAAGTCTAGGAGACAGAAAGAGACTGAATTAGAGATAAATCTAGCATGTCTCTATGGAGCTCTTGAGAGCCTATTATGTTTTTGGTAGGGTTGGGTATAACACACATCTTCCAAGAATTTACACTCTGTTAGTGGGAATGAGACATAGGAAAAAATATCAACTAAAACTAGCATTTGTTGAGCTCTTTCCAATGCCATAGCCTTATAAAGTAGGTACTGTGATAACCTTACCTTTTCGGATGTCCAACTAACACTTGGACAGTTTAAGCAACTTGCCCAAGATCACACAACTACTACGAGATTCAAAACCCTATGCTCTACACTCTATGCTTTTAATCCATTTACCATTACCACATTCATGGTAACTTAACCTCACTAGCTATCAGCTTCCTCCCTTCTAAGCTAAGCATAATAATCTAGTAGAATTTGTGAGATAACAATTACATCATGTATTGAAAACCTAGAAATAGTACTCAAATTACATACTTTTTTTTTCTTTCTCCAAGAGATTTAGATAAGAAAATGGTATAGAAAAACAGTGTAGCCACAGGTCCTAGTTTCTATCCTTTCACCTATTTCTGATGATCTCCACAGAGCTTCATTAAAACTTCTGTTAACACTAGAAGAAAAATATGCTCTTTTTTCTCCTTCTTTTTCTATAGCTATATAAAGCTATTCTTGAAATACAATATAGTATACGTATTTATTGTATACAGTTTAATATGATTTGTTGTATGTATACAATCATGAAAATATCTCTACAATTAATATGTTGAGTGTATCTATTACTCCCCAAATTTTCCTGCTACTACCCCTTTGTAATCTCTTACTACTGCCTCTAAGCAATCTGTGATCTGATTTCTCTCAATATAGATTACTTCACATTTTTTAAAATGTAAGGTAAATTAAATCATGCAGTATATACTGGTTTTGGTCTGCCTACTTTTACTCAGCATAATTATTCTGAGATTGAATCAATGTTGCATGTATTAATAGTTCCTTTTGAACTTTTATTTCTCACTAATACTCCATTGTACAGATATATAATCACTTGTTTATTCATTTACCTTTTGATGGGTATTTGGGTTAGTTCCAATTTTTAACTTTGTTTCAAATAAAGCAACTATAAACATTTTTGTACCAATGCTTTCATATGATAGGCATATGATTAACTTTTAAAGAAACTGCTAAAGTAATTGTACTATTCTACATTTCCGCCAGCTTTGTAGAAGAGTTCCAGTTGCTTCAAATCCTTATTAACACTTGGTTTGGTTTAATCATAGGCATTCTGTGGGTGTGTAATGGTTTTTCACTCTGGTTTTAATTTATATTCCTCTAACGGCAAATGATGTTGAACAATTTTTTCATGTGCTCATTTGCCACCCATATATCTACTTTCACCCACATATCTACTTTCATTTCACATCATTTTTTTTTCTATTGGATTGTTTTCTCAATTAATGAGTTGTAAGAATGTTGTATATATTCTGGATATAAGTGCTTACTCAGACATGCATTTTGCAGATATTTTTCTCTTCGTCTATAGTTTATTATTTTTTAAATTTTCATAAGTGTCATTTGAAGAGTAAATATTTTTAATTTTAATAAAGTCTAGTTTATTTTTCTCTCTTACAGTTCTTGTTTTTGAAGTCATATTTAAGATATCTCTGCCAAACCCAAGGTTACTAGGAATTTTTCCTGTTTTTTTTTTCTTTTTTTGTCTATAATTTTTATAATACTACTTTTTACATTTAGATTTATGATCTCTTCCCAGGTAAATTTTAAATTTTGTGTAAAGTGTGAGGTAATGATCAAGGTGTTTTGTGTTTTTTTGACATGACTAGCTAATTGTTTCAGCACTAGCACCTTTTGTTTAAAAGATTAGTTGCTCATTGAATTGCCTTGACATCTTTGTAAAAAATGAGTTATATACATGTGGGCATATTTCTGAACTTACTCTTTTGTTTCATTGATCTATCTGTCAATCTTAATGCTTATACTACACAATTTTGATTTCTGTAGCTTTATATTGTCTTAAATATAGATCAGGTAGAGTAAATCCTCCAAAGTTTCTCAACTTTTTCAAAGATATTTTAGCTAGTTTAGGTCTTTTGCTTTTATGTGTATGTTTCAGAAATAGTTTGCCAAATTCTAAAAGAAAATCCTGCTGGAATTTCGATTGAAGTTTTGTAGATCAATTTGGGTAGCATTGAAATATTAATGATATTGATTCTTCCAGTCTAATTGCACATTTCATATTTCCCATTTATTTAGGTGTTATTTAATTTCATTCAGCAATGTTTTGTAGTTTTCAATTTACAGATTGATCCTTTAGTATTTCGTGTTTTTATGCTATTGCTTAATTTCAATTTCTGACTATTTGTTGCTTTTACGTATAAATTCTTTTTTAAGTGTACAATTTGATATTTTTTCTTATTTTTTTGTGTAAATTCAATAGATTTTTGTATATTCATTTTGTACCCAACTACTTTAATAAACCCATTTTTAGTTCCAATAGCTTATTTCTATATAGACAATCATGTCTTTTGCAAAGAAAAGCAGTTTCACATATTCCTCTTGTTTCTGTTCCTTCTCTTAAAACACTGGTGAGAACCTCCAGTAACATGTTGAATGGAAGTTGTAAAAGTGGCCTTCCTACATTCCTGATCTTAGGGAGAGTTTTTAGCTCAAATTAATTTTATTTAATGTATACAGTGCTATCCAGGCTATCCATTTTTTCTTGAATGAACTTTCAGGCTTTGTATCTTTCAAAGAATTTGTCTATTTTATCTGTTGTTGAAATTATTGGCATAAAATTATTCATAAAGTTCTATTATCTTTTTAATTTCTGTAGAATCTGTATTAATGTTACTTCTTTCATTCCTGATATTGCTAATTTATGTCTTCTCTCATTTTTTCTGATTAAGTCTGACTAGAGGAATATGGTCTTATTGAAATTTTCAAGACAACTTTTGGTATTCTTTTTTGTTGTTGTTGTTCTCAGTTTTACTGATATTTACTCTTATCTTTATTATTATTATTTCCCTACTTCTTACTTTGCTTTTAGTTTTCTCTTTTTTAAGTTTTTTAAGTTAGAAGGGGAAGGCAGTTATTTGAGACCTATTTTTTTTTCTAATATTGATCTTTAGTGCTATAAATTTTGCTCTAAATAATGTTCCATTTCCATTCCCCAAATTTTGATATATTGTGTTTTAATTTTCAATTAGTTTAAAGTATTTTTTAATTTCCAGTTTGATTTCTTTTTTGAATTACAGCTTTATTTAATATTTTGTTTCTAAATATGTTGGGATTTTTCAGTTACCTTTCTGTTATTTACTTCTGATTTAATTTAATTTTTGCTACATAATATACTTTTTTCCTTGCATCTTTAAAGAAAGATCTTTCATTGGCCAAACATTTTTAATTTTGATGAGGTCCAGAGTAACAATTTTTCCTCTTATGGATTGTATTTTGGTCTCAACCATAAGAATTGTGCCTAGTTCCCTATTCCAAATATCTTTTGGGGAAGTTTGGGAGTTTTCTTAAATTTATGTTCTAAATTTAAGTTGATGATTCAGATTGTGTTAAATTTGTATCAAGTGTGAGGTTTAGGTTGACATGTGTGTTTGCTTATTTGTTTTGGCTAATGAATGTCCAGTTGCCCCAGTACCATTTATTATAAGTACTCTTCCTCCTTCATTGAATTGTTTTGCTCCTTTTTCAAAGATTAATTGTTCATATTTCTGTGGATCTTTTTCTGGGTTGTCTCTACTGTACCACTGAGAAATCTATCTTTCCACCAATAACATACTATCTTTATTGCTACACTTCTGTAATAAACCTTAATTTTCAGAAGAGTGATTTCTCCCATTTTGTTCTTTTCAAAATTACTTTGGCTATTCTAACTCCTTACCTTTCTGTATAGGTATTAGAATAAGCTTGCCTATATCTATGAAGATATTTGTTGAGATTTTTATAGGTATTAAACCCATAGATCAGTTTAGAAAGAATTGACATCTTTACCATGATGAGTCTTCTAATCCATGAACATGGTATCCCTCTCCAAGTGAACAGAATTTGTTAAAATTACTTTTCCCAGCATTTTATACTTTTCATCATAAAGCTCCTTTATGAATGTCATTAAATTTATACCTAAGTACTTCATATTTTTTCAGCAATTATAAATGGCATTGCATTATTCAGTTCAGATTTCACTTGTTCATTGTCAGTAGGTAGAGAATGCAATTGATTTTTATGTGTTAATCTTATATCCTGCCACCTTATTGAACTCACTTATTCTAGGAGTTATGTTATAGATTCAAAAATAGCCACATTGAGACAGTTTTATTTCTTCTTTTCCAGTGTGTATGCCTTTAATTTTTTCTTGACTTATTGCCTTTCAAGATTTGCTTTTAAGTTTTGTTAGTTGGGACAAAAGCAGCCTTCATCTCAGGATAATTTCACCCTACTGTTGAACCTATGTCCTCTGGGTACTCTACCCAAAGCCCTATCATTTAATAGGTTTTCCATCTTAGGTGGAGGGAACATGAACTATTCCCAGCTCTGTGTAATGTCTGGGGAGTAGTCCCTGTGTTCCTTTCAGGTGTTTCTCTTCCTGGACTCATGTAATTGCCTGATCAGCTAAAGCCTTGAGGCTGATTTTCTGCAGTTTTCCAGAGCTCTTTTGGTGCAACTCTCTCCTCTTCAGTAGTCTACCTTTTGAATTTTAATCTACCTTAGCCTCTTGCTCCCAGCTCCACCTCTTCCATTCAGAGAGACTCTGGGCTCCACTTGGCTCCCTGTTTCCTCTGGTTTGACCTGGAAATTCTCTTTAGGCAGTAAACTAAGCAACCCTGGAGATCACGTCATTTGTTTCCGCTCCCTTAGGGCACACTATTCTGTGCTGCCATACATTTAATGGCTGAAAACTCTTCTTTCATATATTTTGTCCAGTGTTTTAGTTGTTTCAGGTCTTGAGGGATAAATATGGTTCCTGTTATCCCTTTTTGGTTGGAACTGAGAGTATCAGAAAAGCTTCTTTTGACCCAGCATATTTTTGAGGCTCATTGCTTATTGAATATTGTACTTCACAGTCTACTATGTGCTTGCAAGCAAAAGAGACATAGGCCAAGCCATCTTTGCAAGGAACTTGTTAGTGTTTCCCTAATCTCCTGGCCCTGATGCTTCCTTTGGGGGACAGTGCCTTCTGGGTCTAAATATGGATGTTTGTTCAACCAAGAAAAATCTTCATATCTGGCTGAGAAATTTATGTTTAAAAATGCCTGCTAAGTATAGAAGCTAGAGAGAGCACTGAGTTGGCAGGCATAATAGGGAGAAAGAGGCTTTGATGTATAGTGACTTTTAAATTGTCTAAGATATTTCCTCTATTCTTTAACTTTGTATTGGTGGTGGGTTGAGGTGTAAGTTTCTTGCCTTCCAGTCCCATGAACAGATTCATTATGGACAGTTTTGTGGATTATATGGGGGAGAATAATGATTCGAAAGAAAACAAGTAAGCATTTAATAACGAGAATTGTATCAGCAGCTTTAAAGTGTCCCCTTCTCTTCACCCGGTTCCCTAACATACCTTTAATGGGGGTGGGGGATGTACTTCCATAGCCCTAGTCTTTTTCTCTCCTATAAAAAAGTTCAACCTTTTTTTTAATATATGTATCTTATATATTTTAAGCAAGCAGATGGAACGCAATGTTGCCCACAGTCTTATAGCCCACATATACCTAAGCCTATATTTATGGCCAGTATTTATGGTAACACAAAATCCTGATCTGGTTTGACATTCCAAAATTATGGAGGAGTTGCCACTCCTCATACCATTGTTTTCTGGCAGGACTCTTAAAGACTAATATGGAAAACGTTGCCTTCCTCAAGGCAACTCCGACCCCACCCTGACCTTCATGTCTTATCTTCCAGCCTGCCCACAACTGCAACGCAAGTAAACCCCTGCTAGTTCCATTCCAGTATAGTGGTGGTGAAGGTGTCAGATTGTATTCTCTTCCTTCTACTTCAATCCCATTTTTGAAGAGGAGACGGACCAACCAACCAATTTACATGTTGAACTGGCCCCAAATAGTATATTTATAGTTGGAACCAAGTCTTAGTGCTTTCTTAATGAAAACCATGCAGGGAAATAGAGGCAGCTCCGGAGCTGACATTGCATTTGAGTTAAAATCTGGCATCTCCACACCATTGACAAGTCTGACAGCTGGAGCAGCAATCACCTCATCACATCTCTCAGTTGTGTCTCTCCTGGTTTTTGGCATCCTTCCTGTCTAAATTTTTATCAGATGAGCACTTTTCCTTGGCAAGCACTTTAAATGCCTTCAACTTGTTTTATCTCTGAACTGTTGCCCCTTACCCTCAGATGTCATTTCTCACATGTATGACTGGAGGAGATTCGGAACAAATTAGTTAAGAATGTAGCTTCAGAGAGCAATTCCTTTTGGCCTTCTCCCCTTTCCATTCTCTCCCAGAATATCAGAGCTTCCTTTTGAGGAGAACTCCAGGGGCATTTATTAATTTCAGAAGAGCCTGCTTCATGAGCTTGTACATTGGGACAATTGTTTGTGAATTTTGATTGTGACACCTCAGGGCGAGCTCTGCCTGTGCTCAGCCATCAGCATTGTTTTCTTTGGCTTTGCTTCATTCACAATAATCAAGGACTGGGGGTTGTGACCAGCAAGGAGCAAGCCTCAAAGGCCTCTCATAAACTCCAGCCAAATACTGTGTTTGGAGGCTCCTCAAGACTAATGACAGCCCTCAGCAACCTGAGGCTGCGCTGAGACCTGAGAGAAGGTGGTGTTCATGCTGACTTCAGTGTTTCCACTTGCAGAGATGGGAGATGGTCTGCAAGCTCTCAGGGCTGGAATGTGGGCCCGTGCAAGGTGCCACCTGCATATGTGACCAGCTCCTCCTACCTGGCATGCAAAGCCCTTTAGAGTTTCCCCCTAGTCCCTTCCTCTAAAAATTCACAGCTTTTTGTCACCGTGCTCAGGTCTTTGCACCTGCAACAAACATACCTGGAGCTTCTCTTACCTGATGCATTGAGGGCTGAACAGGGTGCATGGCAGTAATGCAACCCTTTGAAAGATGAAAAAATAATTCAAATTGGTTATTTAATAAACAGAAAAACAATTCAGAAGAAATATATAAAAGCTAAATAGATGGCTGTCTCTCTTCAGGGTCACAGTTTGCCCTACTTTTCTAGCATCTTCATCTGTGCTTGCAGCTGAAACAGTTCCTCCTTCAACCCCTTGTTCTTTTCTCAGGGGAGAGAGAGATTGTTTGGTGCCCCTGTAGATAGGAAAAGACAATTAAATAACTAAGTTATTTTCCCCTAGCCTATTTATAAACCATACAAGTTATTACTGGACAGGCCATGAGTTCCAGTGAGGAACGAATGACAACACAGCAGTAATAACACTCGTGACCATTGTTGTCAGGAGCAGCTGCATCATGTACCACATTTTTTAGAGCATTTATATGTGCCAGACACTATGCTTTTTAAAAAAAAATAGTTTTATTGAGATCTAATTCACATACAATAAAATTCACCCATTTTAAGTGTAACAGGGTAGCCGTGTCTAGTGGATTTACAGAGTTGTACAGTTGTCACCAGTATGTAATTTTAGGACATTTTCATTATCCCAGAAAGGAACCCCCTATTCATTAGAAATCACTCTTCATTTCCCTGTACTCTCCAATCCCTGTCAACCAGTAATCAGCTTTCTGTCTCCGTAGATTTTCCAGTTTGGGAAATATCATATGAATGGAATTATAGAATGTGGTCTTTTGTGACTGGTTTCTTTCACTTAGTATGATGTTTTCAAGATTCAACTATGCTGTCGTGTGTGTCAGTACTTCAGCCCTTTTTCTAGTTAATAATATTTTGTTGCATGGATGTACTACATCTTGTTCATCCATCCATTAGTTGATAGACATTTGGATTTCACCTTGTTAGAGATTTGTTAGATATCATGCACTGTATTTTTTTTTTTAAATCTTTCATTTTGAATTAATTTCCAACTCAAAAAAAGTTGAAAAATTAGTCAAAAAAATTCTTTCAGAGTCCCCACATGTTAACATCTTATAGAACCACAGTAAAATTATCAAACATTGATACAATACTATTATCTCATCCAAAGACCTTACTCAAATTTTCCTGTGATTGTACTAATATTCTTTTTCTGGTAGAGAATCCAACTCAGGGTCATTCATTGCATTTAGCTGTCATGTCATCTTAGTCTCTTTTAATCTGAAACAGTTCCTCATTCTTTCTTTGTTTTATATATAAGACTGATATTTTTGAAGAGTACTGGGCATTTATTTTGTGGAATACCCCTCGATTTGGACTTTTTAAGTATTTCTTCATGAGTAAATTAAGGTAATGCACATTTGATGAGAATAATGTGCTGGGGCCTTTTTGTTGCATTATATCAGGAGGTACATGGTATTAATTTGTCTTGTTTCTGGTGATGCTCATTTGGATAATGCAGTTTAAGTGATATCTATCTGTGAGTTTTCTCCACTGTAAAGTTGTGATTTTGCCTTTGAATTTAATAATTATCTCGTGGGAAGATACTTTGAGGCTATATAACTAGTCTGTTTCTCATCAAAGTCTCATTTGCCAATCTTAGCATCCACTGGTAGCATTTCCCTGCAATAGTATTACGGTGGTGTTTGCCAAATGGTGGTTTCTCTACTTCCATCGTTCCTTCCATATTTATTATTTGAAATTTTACTGTAAGGAAAAGTGTACCATGCTCTTGTTCCTATCTATCAATGTATCTATCTATCTATCTGTTTATTTCAATATGGTCTCATGGATCTTTACTTTATTCCATGGGTAATAATCCATTACTATCATTATTTATTTTGTCGATTGAATTGTCTAAGATTTTCCCATTTGGAGACCCTTCCATTTAATGTTGTGTTTTTTTTTATGTGCTCCCATTATTCGTTGTATAGTTTCTTATTTTTTTTGTTCCAGGCTTATCTTATACTTTTATTGATCTAACCCTGAAGTCAGCCATTTCTCTAAGGAAACCTAAGTTTTACTGGACAAAGATATTTAGAAGTCATGATGTGGACAATATCCTAAGCACTAATATTATTTTATTTTCTCCCTGTAAGTTAGGTGCAATTATCAACCCTGTTTTTTTGAAAGAACTGGAGTTTCACATAGATAACACATCCAGTGTCACACAGGTGTAGGTGGCAGAGTTGCTATTTGAACCCGGGTTTCTTCACTCTAATGCCCCTACTTAAATTTAATTTCACATTGGGGTTGGAAAATTTGTCCAGAATCTCTGAGCCTTCATATCCCTGTCTTCAAAATGAATCTAGTGCTATTTGCCTCTCAGGGTTGTTGTCACTGAATGCAAGGACACATGTGACATTGTCTAGCACAATATTAGTTCCATATGAGCACTCAAATACTAGTTAAATATGAGTTCGGTAATTCACTCGATAAGGATGTATATACACCTATTTTGCTCTCATCACTGAGGTAGAAATATGCAAGTTTAAAAAAAAAAGTTAAAGGTTTGGTCCCTTTCCTGGAGGAACTTGCAGTTGAGAAGATGAAAGTATAATGGACAAAATTTCAGACGAATGTTGCAAATGCTGCAAGTTTTTTTTAGATGCATAGTCTAAGATTTTGGAAAATGGAAAGCTCAGTATTGCATTGAGGAGGAAGTATTTCAGTTGAGCCTCAGAGATGGCGGAATTTAAATGGTCATAGAAGAATAAGGAAGGCTGGGAAACTGGCACATAGAGTATGGCTAAGGACCACCTATTTTGACATCAGAAGTGATTTTGGGGCTAGGGGATGAACTTTGCCTTCCACATGAAAATTATTCCTTCTACCATGGGCAGGTGGCCTCAATCCTGTCAGATATCCAAGAAATGTGGGTACCTCTTCACTTTACTACAGAGGTCTTCTGTCCTGTCGGCTTGGTCACTTTTGCAACACGTATCATTGGCAGCAATAGAGGAATATATATATTATAATGAGGGCAGATGATCTTAGGCAAAATTAGAAATTTAATTTATTTGTTTAACTTTGCTGGAGTTCCTAATGTTCAGCTTCACAGCTGATTCTGGGTCCAGAAAATTGGTTTGATATTTCAGAGGAATATTTTTGAATACATGCCTTGGACCTCAGTCTACATAAGTCTGTGTTTTCATTGGTTTAGAAAATAAGTTTCACATGATACATGTAGAGATGCTTTATTTTAACAGTTTAACTACAACTTATAAGTTGTAAATTCTGCTGGAAATTTTGAGGGTGGATGCTTAATGGATTCTTTTGAATGCCCTGAAACTTCCTTGAACCTCCAGAAATTGTTTACCAAATTTTGTTTATTGGAACATGTGCATTTTTTCTAGGGATAGCTTTATAGTTTTCATCATACTCTCAAAACGTTCTCAGAACCCCAAATGTTTAAATACTACCACCCGAGAGTTATGCTGTCCTGTACATTGGCCACTTGTCACATATGCTTATTTACATTTAAACTCATTAAAATTCAATAACATTAAAAGTTCAGCTCCTCAGCTGCACATTTCAAATGCTCAAGAGCATCACGTGGCTAGTAGCTATGATATTGTACAGTACAAACGTGGGTCATGGTTTCCATCATTGCAGAAAGTTCTATTAGGCAGCATTGTAAGATATTGGTTCTCAAATGTTGGCATGCATCAGAATCACTCAGATGGTTGTGTTATAAAAAAAATTGCTGAGCCTCAATTCCAGAAATTCTGCTTCAGTAAGTGTGAGAGTGAATAGAGTAAGTATGAGTAAGTGTGTAGAGTAAGTGTGAGAGTCAGTATGTGTGTAAGTAGGGTTGAGAATTTTAATTTCTTGCAAGTTCCCAAGTCAGACTGATGTTACTCGTCTAGGAACCACTGGGATAGATGAGGTGGGCTGGGTTGGTGGTGGGTTTGGTTTGAGTCATGGAGGAGAGGGAGAAACTCCTACCATAAACTTTATATGACTTAGAACTTCTTGGCAATCAAGTCATGGGTCTAGAAAACGCCCATGGGTCTATCTTTATTCTGTATCCATCCAGAGCATTTGTATCTGCCTCATAATCAGTTTCGATAGGCCAGATATGAACCAAGGACACTAAGCCTTTTGGAATGTTTCCTTCTAAAGTTTATCTTCGGGAGAAATATGTATTTTATAGTGGCTTCTATCTTGTCTAGAGTCTAAGAGCAACTCGGGCCTTGTCATGGAGTGTTATTGTATTACAAAAGAGAATGGCGTTATTCAGTGTGTGAGGAGAGAGGAAGAGTGCATCAGAACAAGGCCAGGTATGTGTTGGTCTGCCAAGCCAGTGTTACCTTCGGGGGCCAGCAGCGGCCTAGCTTAGGACTCACAGAATGAGTGTGCCCCTCCCCCATCTCCAACTTTAGCTGTAGTCATGTTCTACATAAATCAGAGGGAAAAAAAAAAAAACATGCAGGAAACTTGCTGATTCTTTTCCTATAGCCCAGGCCATGGTACATCACTAATATATTATGTCACTCCTTCCTTGTGAACGCAAACAGGACCTCCAAATCCCTTCCAAGATAGGACTTCGGCAGCTATCACCAGTCAAGTGAAACATATTTGCTACCCTGGATGTGAATGGTGAAGAGTTGAGAGAGCAGACTCTTCTCTGCCAAAAGAGGCAGACACCACTCACCCTCATTTAAAGCATCTTATAACCTTAGTTTTTGACCGTTTTCCAGCATTTCTTGAAATTAGGCTGAAATGGGGACTTCTTAGCAACACAGAGGGCTGGGTATGCAGACTAACAAGGAAAGGACATGGAGGATCCTCATTTGTCAAATGTTCTGAGATGATAAATGCAACCCCTACAAAATGCTAGCTTTGATTAATTTGGGGAAATGAGAAGCAGTTTATTCTTCCCCTGCTGGCACTGAGTGATGGTTTGCAGGGTCACTGCATGAGAGATCTGAGAGTGGCAGCTTGACTGGAAAACACTGAGGCTACCTTTGTGAAGGCAGAATTCCACGAGCTACCTCATTCCTAGGATAGTTCCCTTTTGGCCTTATGGTGGGCATAGCATCCGTGTCACAGCTGGTACAAGCAGACAAGCTTAAGCCAAGATAAGTGATAGTGAGAGAGAGAGAGAGAGGGAGTGTGTACGTGTGTGTATGTGTGTGTGTGTGTGTGTGTGTTGAGGTGAGGGGTCAGGGATGGGTTGAGTCTGGATTTTCTCAAACTCAGATCCCTAGCTGAGTGCCTGGGCTGCTAAACAGGGGTAGAAAAGAGAGCTCTGAGCTGAGGTTTAGGACCAGTGTGCTCCAACCAGGCTGCAGAAGTAGCTGAGTGTCCCAAATCTCCTGATGTGTAAAGTTTTAAACATATTTTTTTCAGGAGGTGCATGCCAAAGTCATTTCTTCCCTATCAGAGAGCAGAACAATGGGCAGTAATGACTGGAATCCTTCCGTTGGTAATGACCATTTCCAGAGAGTCACAGGAAGGACTGATCTCACATGTAGGCTGAGTAAATGCAGGGGGAAGAGCACGGACAGGGAGTCCAGAAGAACCAGATTTTCATCCTGCCACGAGATTGTGGTATGACCCAGTAACCTGAGAAAGCCACCTAATTTCTCTAAGGATTAATTTTTCACTTGTACAGTGAGGAAGACAGATTAGATAATCTTAGACTTCCTTCTGGCTCTAAAATTCTGTTGCACAAATGGATGACTGGTGATCATTGTTGAGGTGAAGTCTTCCAGAGTCTATGACCTCAGATGTCATTGTCCACCTTGCCGAAACTTGAGCCACTATCCCGTCTATGGCGTTCATCCTGTCATCATGTTCTACCTGATCTGCCCTTTCACAGCCCACATTTTCTATATGTGCAGTCTTCTTCAGGTTAAGCTTTAAAGTTCAAGGGTTTTAAAACTATCGACCTCTTCCTTCCAGTGTATTCCTTCTTTGAAGACCAGGTTGTAAAGTAGAAAAAAAAATCAACTCTTTTTGATAAAGCAGGAATGAGGAAGTTCTGTATCCTCCACCTGGCTTGCCAACATTGCCCTTCCAGCAGTACACAATGAGACAACCTCACAGAGATCACAGGAGTCAGAAAAGTTGAGTTAAAACCACTGATCTAGAAAAAGACAGCATGGAAGACCAATGGACAGGTGATCCAAGGAAACGTTTCAAAAATATTCGTCTACCACACATTACTTCAGTGCGGTGTGGTCAGAGCTACCACAAAGGTTTGTTTAATATACAATAAGGGCATGCAGGTGGCAACTAAAGATGCTGCTTGGATAGAGAGAAATATAGAAAGACAGTAGAAGAAGCACTTGATCAGATAGATAAGGAGAACGCAAAGAAGAAAAGACATTCTGAGCAAAGAGCGCAAGGGTGTGAAAGCATGGCAGGTCATTTGATATTGTTGAAGAATTAAGTTCAAGGTGAGGAATCATTAGAAAATAAAGCAAGAGTCGTTTTATGAAGAGTACTCTCTGCCTTGAAAATTTGAAATGTTGTCAGGGGTGTAAAATAGCAAGGGATCTGCATTTTACAAGTGTACCTCTGGCAGGAGCCTTCTTGGGAGACCTGGGAAACAGACAGCAGAAATAAAAAAACCTTGAGTAGAGTCAGCAATGGATAATAAAGGAGGACCGAGACTTATAGCTGGAGAACGGAGCATGGGGACAAAGAAAAGACGTGTTAGGAAAGGTGATTCTGTTAATACCAAAGCTAATCAAAAGCTTTCATAAGAGATTGTTTCCTTCCTACCTTCCTTCTTTTTTCTTTTTCTTTTTTTCTTGAATGTGTTTATTTTACAAAGGTTATGCTAACTGCATGCTTTACAGAAGAAAAGTTGTTCCAGTGCTTATTTTTATTGGATGAATAATTCAGCGCCAATGGAAGTTATAATTAAACAGATACCAGGGCCCAATTAACCTAACAAAAGACAGGTGTCTCAGAAAAAGGCTCAGGAATCTATACTTCAGCCAAATCAAGCCACATAGTGCCCAACTCTGTGTTTTTAAATTAGACCTAAGCCTCCCTGGTAGGATTTTTAGCTCTTATTTGTTCTTGTTAATAATAAACATTCTTCATAAAAATCTTAAAAAGTACATGAAATTGTAAGGAATGAAAATAAACTTGTGATCCCACCACCCAGTGATAAATAATTCTAACATGTTTTCTTCCATTCTTTCTTGTACATATGTATGTGTGTACATATATTCAAATCAAAATTGAGATTATCTTGCATATTGATTTTTGTACTTTTTCTCACAATATTATATTGTGAGCATATTCCTATATTATTAAAAAGTTTTCAAATACTTAATTTTTAATGTGTGTATTTGACCTTGTCCCTGCTGCAGGATGTTTGACTTGTCTCTAATTTTTGCCCTTTGTCTTACTGTTGCCCCACAGTGGGTGGGATCAATATTTCACATCCTCCCCAACTGGTTCAGATGTCAAAACTAATGATACCACACATGCACCAAGAGAGTATGGAAACATTTATTACTTACATCATGAGGCTTTCTGACCATAGGAGGGGAAGTACCGAGCTGGTGTCCTTGGCCTGAGCTGGGAAGGGGCAAGTGACGTTGACTTTTATTGTGGCTAAGGGTAAGCTGGCATGACGGTTCCCATGTATAGAATAGGGTTTGTGGATATGAACTTCCAATGCCAAGGAAGGGAGTACCTGGACTTTCTTATTCGCTTTCCCAGATGTGGGGCAAAAGGGAATGTGGAGGGATGAGGTCTGAAAGTTTTCAGCCCCCCAACTATGGATTCAGATGACCTTACACATCAGAAAATCACAAGGAATCCACTAAAAACCTACTAGAACTAATAAATGAATTAGCAAGATTGCCAGGTACAGCTCAATATACCAAAAAACAAACAAACAGAAACCAACAACAAAAAACAAAAAGCGTCTGTTTCTATACATATGCAATGAACAGTCCAAAAATGGAATTAAGAATTCCATTCACCATAGTGTATAAAAGTGTAAATTACTTAGGAGTAAATTTAACAAAAGAAGAAGAAAACATACTCCGGAAACTCAAAATATTGAAAAAGAAGACCGAAATTAATAGAAAGATATCCTATGTTTGTGGATGGTTGGACAATGTTATTAAAATGACAGTGTTCCCCTACTTAAGCTATAGATTCAACACAATCTCTATTAAAAACCCCAGATGAATTTTTTTTTGTAGAAATTTACAAGCTGATCTTAAAATTTATGTGGAAATGCAAGGGATCCAGAATGGAAAACACAGTTCTGAAAAAGAAAACAAAGTTAGAAGACTCACATTTCCCAGTTTCAGAATTTACTGCAAAACTAGTTATGAAGAAAATATGGTACTGGCCTAAGCATAAACATGGAGATCAATGTAATAGATCTGGAAATCCAGAAGTAAACTTTATATGTAAGGTCAGTTTATTTTCCACAATGATATCAAAACATTTCAGTGAAGAAAGAATAGTCACTTCAATAAATGGTACTGAGACAACAGAATATCCACATGCAGAAGAATAAAGTTGGACCTCTTCCTTACACTTCACCCAGAAATTAACTCAAAATGGATTGTAGACCTAAATGGAAGAACTAATAATATAAAACCCTTGGAAGAAAACATAGGAGTAAGATCCTCATGACCTTGGGTTAAGTAAGCTCTTCTTAGCTATGACACCAAAAGCACAAGTGACAAAAGAAAAAATAATGATGTACAATATCATGATTCAATGGGAGGAGAGTAAAAACAACAGCCTCCTCCTTTAAGTACATCTTATATCATGGGTCTTAATTTCTGTAGGCCACGTTAAAATTTTTAATCAGAAGGAATGTTCCCATTTTGGGTCCATGAGGTCCCATATTTTCAAGCTGATTTTAAGTATCAAAAATTTAGTTTTATTTCAATTTATTACTCGTTAGGTCAGAGTATCCATGTCCACTATGGGATCTGCTAAGACAGTAGGCACTAAGATTGTGGGGAATTTAGACAAGGCAGCAGTTCCAGTGAGTAAGGTAAAACATACCTGTCTGTCTTCTGGTTTACATTTGATAACTCTTCTAAGACTATGGGGTTCCTTTAAATTTACTGAAATCCCCAGTTATAGATGTAATTTGAGCCCCAGTGTTAGTTGAGTCCAGGAAGGTGTGCCAATTTGTGCACCCCCACAGAGATTAGGCTTCATTTAGAACCTGTGTCTTAGAGACAACAAAAGCCAAATCATACCCTTTTAACTTTTCTATTGTTAAATTCTTTCAGTGAATTTTAGATTTCCAGTTGGGTCAAATTATGGACTTCCATTTCAGTTCTCTCCCACCCCTCACTTTCTTTTTGGTTGTGCTAGATATACTTTCAGGGGGGTCTTCTCCATCCTGCTCAGATTTATGTAAGTTGTCTCCCTCCAGAGACTGCCAATTCAGTATCATCATGCTTGGGAATCTTCCCCCATGGCGGTGGTTGTTTTACTGGATGTAGAAACACTGGCTTAAGTAGGGTTTGAATGAACCCTGTGATGCAACATATTCAATAGTATCTTTGTCAGTCAAGTTTACATTTGTCACAGCACTCAATGTGATGCAACATATTCAATAGTATCTTTGTCAGTCAAGTTTACATTTGTCTGGTAGGGCGATGATGTCCCCGGGCCCTTTAAGAGTTGTGGGGCTAAAGTGTTCAAGGTCATCTTTTATAAGGGTCTGTACTATGTGGTGCATGAATGTTCTTTCCTTGTAACACTGAAGATCAGGTTTGGTTTTGGTGACAGAGACATAGGCGGCAGCAGTAGAGGCATTGAAAGCTTTGTAGGGACCCAGTGAGTGATCTGTTTCTGGGATGTAGATCTCAGCACACCACATGGTGACTGTTCTTTACAGGAGCATCACCCAATGGGTCTGTATACTGCACAGGGTATCAGTGTTGGTCTTTCCCCCAGATTATATAACAGGGCCCATGCCTAGCTGAGAGATGTGATCAGTGGTCTCAGGGTAAGATTTTTTTCCCCTAAACAGAGCGTGGGTCACAGCTTATGCTGGAATTGAGATAGAAATTTAATCTGAGGTGCAAAGATAGGTCTGGGCTAAGGCCACTTGAAGGAGAGCCCCAATCCCTATTCCTGTCCCTAAACACCAATGTTGAAACCTTGACTTAGGTTGGTTCAGTCTGTAAGAGAGGCTTGGTGGGACTCAGCAAACGCAATTCAAAGTGTGTGCTAGGCTGCAGGCTTCAAAAATGAACACTAACCAGCAGGCAGCAAAGCCTGAAAGCAAGTCAAAGCAAAAAAAGAAAGTCCCCCAAATGATGGTGGCCATCACCCTGACCATCCTGCCCACAGGGCCAGTTGTCTTGTGGTTCCTCAGTAAAGGGCAGAACCAATCACTTCCTCCTAATATTGGATCCCATGTCAAGATTGATAATACCGCACATGGACCAAGAGGATATGAAGACGTTCATTACTCTTGAGGCTTTCTGCAGAGACTAAGACAGGCATCCAAGCTGGCCCATTTGGCCTCAGTGAAGTGGCTTTGGTTTTTACGGTGGTTAACAGTAGTGCCAAGAAGAAGGTTCCTATGTGTGCGCCAAGGTTTGCATGAGTTGAACTTTCCCACTGATGCCCAGGGAAAAAGGAAACACTTGGGCTTTCTTACCAGCTTGCCCAGATGTGGAGCAAAGGGAAAGCAGAGGAATGGGACCTGTAAGGAAAGAGACCTGCAAGCTGTCAGCAGTCAAATATCAAAACTGGAGTCAGATGCTCTATTACACCATTACAAATAATTGTATAATAACTGTCCCGGTGCACATATCTTCATGGAACTCTGTGAATAAAACAGGTTTTTAGAAAGCTAGAAATATGGATATAGAGTATTGTTCAAGTACAGTTGAGTATTGACTGCTCTCCCCACCTGTTCAAACACCAGATGAGTCTATATCTGTAAAACTTCTCCAGCATGGAAGCACACACATTATTGTAAGGCTTCCTTCTGGAATGGTTTTTCAGGGTTTGAGAATTAAAAGGGCAGGAGCATAGAAAAATGGACTTTGCAATACCTTGCATGGACGTGTCCCAAGCTACTGAATATGCTCCTTAGGGGCTCTGAGAAGTAAGAAATCCTGTGCTGTGATGTGCTGTATCTGTTCCTGTTCTGTGTGGCCACCTCGCTTATGATAGACTTTTTGTCCTTGGTTTTTAAGTTGGGAACTTAATACCGTCTTAAAACTGACAGTCTGTGGAAGGTTTGTTATTGCAGCTCCATAGGCCACCTAAACTTAAGTTTACAGTGTCTCTGAATATCTCCTTAAGATAAATTTCCAGAAGATAAATGAAAAGGCCAGTCTATTTACCAAAAAAAAATTTTTTGGAAAACTTCATTAGTTAAATCTCATTATTTTGGGTCAAAATTTACTTTAAATTTAGTGCTATCATTTCCACTAACTTAAGTGTTTATATTTTTTGTATTGAAAATAATATGTATTAGAAAGCATGACAGTCTGGGCACCCTTAATACCATCTTCTTTAAGATCTCTTGTTTCTAGATAAATAATCACTGTTAATACATTTCTGGGTCAGCTAGAAATAGGAAATTTCACCAAAGGGGAAAAAATCAAGAAAAACATTAAGCTGAAGTCAGTGAAGGAAGTAGGTATTTGCCTCAAAATCCAGACACTGAAATATGGAGATAAAGACTTGGACCTACCTCAAGATAGAGGATGTGAACCCACAACTTCTTTATTAAGTCTGGATCCTTGAAATTTAATCAAGTGGTCTCAGGTCGATAGCACAGATCCTTTCTGGATGAAAGCATCATCAATTTAGGCTGTCAAGATTTCCACAGGTTGGGAAAAGGAAAATATGAGCACACAGTCTGAAATTACCAAACACTCCAAAACGTAAGGTAGCCAAGAAACAGATTAAACAGATTAAACTGCCAGTGGCATCAGATGTTAGAATATCACAATCTGAATATAAAACAAAGGTTATATTATACAGCTCTTTATATAAAATGGTTGAAGAAATGAGGTGGAAGGAAACAGAAGAAAAAAAAAAACAGTAAGAGACTATAAAAAGTAACCAGTCAATTTGAAAAATATCCATTTAAAACTTTTCATATAAGTATATAATTATGTGTGTTAAATAATCTAGTTAGATTAAATAGATTAGATAATTGAAGAGAACTCTTAGTAAACTAATGAGTAGATCTAAAGACCGTATACAAATGCAACACAGAAATACAAGGGGATGGAAAGTCCGAGGGGTTAGATGACATGGAAGCTAGAATGAGAAAGTTTTCCGTTCAGGAAATCAAAGTCTTAGAATAGGAAAGCCATAGGAGAAGTAATACTTTAAGAGATGATAGATGATAATTCTTCAAAATGATGAAAAAGATGAAAACATATAGGAAGACATGATAGAGGAAGCAGGATAAATTTTTCAAAGCTGCATCTGAACAAAATTATTAAAATTGCAGAGTACCAAAGATAAAAGATTTTATAAGTAACTAGAGAAAAAACAAAATGCCCTACAAAGAAATGACAATTACAGTGAAGGCAGAAGGCAAGTTTCTCAGCACCAAAATGAAAGCCAAGAATCAGTGGAATTATATTTTCAGAAAATTGATAGAAAAATATTAGCCTAGAATTTTGTTAGGAGTGAAACTATCTTTTAAGAATGAACATATATATGCAGAATATAGAAAAATGGTACAAATGAACTGGTTTGTGAGGCAGAAATAGAGACACAGATGTAGAGAACAAATATATGTACACCAAGTGGGGAAAGCAGGGGCGTGTGGAAGGGGTTGGGAGGGGATGAACTGGGAGATTGGGATTGCCATATATACATTACTAATAAGAAAAAAAAATCAAATTGTACACTTTAAATATATGCAGTTTATTGTATGTCAATTGTACCTCAATAAAAGTTCTTAAAAAAAAAAAAAAACGGAGTGCAAAATAAAGAAATATTGACATGGACAAAATGGGAAGAATTTACTACCCATATAGTCAACTAAAAGAACTTCAAAAGCATGTACCTGAGAAAAAATGGAAACAGTCCAGGAAGGAATATTTGGAATGATGTTCAACGTGGAAAAAAAAAGTGCCTTAGAATCAATGTACTATGGTCGCCTCATTGCATATAAAGCAAGTATTTACATAAAAAGTGAGGAATAGAAAAATCTATATAATAGTCAAAGATTTCAAAATATTTCTCTCAATTTCTAAGTCAAACAGACAAACAGTAAAGATATAGAAATATCAGTATTGATAAAGATATATCAATACAGTTAACAAGCTGGGCTTTTTTGTTTTGTTTTTCTTTCTTAATTGAAGTATAATCGATTTTCAGTGTGTTAGTTTCAAGTGTGCAGCAAAGTGATTCAGTGATCCATATATTCTTTTTCAGATTCTTGTCCTTTACAGGTTATTACAAAATATTGAGATAGTTCCCCTTGCTACACAATAGGTCCTTGTTGTTTACCTAAGGGTAAATATCATTAGGTTTTTAAGATCATTCAATCTTTTCAGTGATCTAATCCACGTATAAGTGATATCATGTGATATTTGTTTTTATCTATCTGGCTTACTTCACTTAGTATGATAATCCTGGTTGCTGCAAGTGGCATTATTTCGTTATTTTTTTATGGCTTAATATTTCATTGCATATATATATATATGCATATTTTTAATCCATTCATCTGTTGATGGGAACTTAGGTTGCTTCCATGTCTTGGCTATTTTAAGTATAATGGACAGAAAACCTAAACAAACATTTCTCCAAAGAAGACATACATATGGCCAACAGGCACATGAAAAAATGCTGCACATCACTAATAGAGAAATGCAAACTAAAACTACAATTGAGGTATCACCCCACACCAGTCAGACTGGCCATCATCAAAAAGTCTACAAGTAATAAATGCTGGAGAGGGTGTGGAGAAAAAGGAACCCTTCTACACTGTTGGTGGGAATGTAAATCAGTGCGGCCACTATGGAGAACCGTATGGAGGTTCCTTATAAAACTAAAAATAGAGACTTCCCTGGTGGCGCAGTGGTTAAGAATCTGCCTGCCAATGCAGGGGACATGGGTTCCATCTCTGGTCCGGGAAGATCCCACATGCCACGGATCAACTAAGCCCATGTGCCACCACTACTGAGCCTGCGCTCTAGAGCCCATGAGCCACAACTATTAAGCCCACGTACCACAACCACTGAAGCACACATGCCTAGAGCCTGTGCTCTGCAACAAGAAAAGCCACTGCAACGAGAAGCCCGTGCACAGCAATGAAGAGTAGCCCCCGCTCACTGCAACTAAAGAAAGCCCATGTGCAGAAATGAAGACCCAATGCAGCCAATAAATAAATTAATTAATTAAAAAAAAAACTAAAAATAGAATTACCATATGATCCAGCAATCTCACTCCTGGGCATATATCAGGAGAAAACTATGATTAGAAAAGATACACGTACCCCAACGTTAACTGCAGCACTATTTACAATGAGCCAGCTGATTTTAAAGGACATATGAAGAATTGTGCACAATTAGAAGACAGACATTCTTTTCAAGCATATAGAGAAATTTAAAAAATTGACCACATCCTAAGCTATAAAAGCAAGTTTTAACAAATTTAAAAAACTGTGATGTATCACTCACATGCTGGACTACCATTTGTACTATTTGTAAATTAATAAGTTAACTAGAAAAACCTCATAAGCTTGGATATTTTTAAAACAGTAGTTATAACTCATGGCTCACAAAACTAATAGAGATTAAAAACTCCTAATGACAATAAAATGATATAATTTAAAGTGTTTATAGAAAAATAGTAGCATGCATCCATTTGTAATAAAAAATCTCTCATGGAACGAGAAATTGAAGGGAACTTCTTAACTAAATAAGGAGTGGCTATGAAAAACAACCCAAAACAGAACAAAACAACTAAAGTGTATTTTGGTCAACAGTTGAGGCATTTCTTTTAAAAATCAAAAGTTTATTCAGTAAAAAGTAAATTGTCCTCCTAACCCAGACTATATTTCAGAGGCAAAACCCAGTCATATGAGTTTGGGGGTGAAGCAAGAAGCAGCATTTTTTTTGTTCAGATTTGGCTTGTTTTATGCTTTTTTAAGATGCTTGATACACATTGAGAGAGAGCCTTCCTATAAAGCTATACCAATTTGAACTTTTACCAGCAGAGTGTGAGAGGGTTCATTTTACTACTATTACCATTTTTTTCAAAATTATGAAACACCTATTTTAAAAATATTTATCTGATGCTTTGGGAGGCTGAACATGCTCAATCCGTTTATTGGGCATTTTCATTTTTATGTTGTAAACAGTTCATATTGTTTACCCATTTCCCTCAGGAGATGTTAATAATTTTCATTTTGATTTGTAAGAAACATTTACTACTTTAGATATAGTAACCTTTGGCCTGTCCTAGCTGATAAATCTAAGACATCGTTTTGTTTGCAGTTTGGGTTTTTCTTTTTTATGATGTTTTACCGTGTAGAGATTTTTTAAGTTTTTACACAGCCAGATCTGACAATATTTTCCTGTATTATTTCTGCCTCTGACTTTATGCATATCCCTCGAGATTGGAGAGTCTCCAATCATTTTTTGTTGTTATTGTACAGTTACTTTTTGTACATTTGACTATCTATCTGGTTAGGATTGCAGATTTATTTTGTCCCTTTAACATTTATTAAACAGGTCTTCATTTCCTCACTGACATAAAATATCAACTTTATGATGGTCTAAATTCCTTTATAATAGAATCTTCTTTTTTTGCTTTTTTTGTACCATTAATCTCCCTTTCATTTTTTTTTACAAGTTCCACATCTAATTATTGTAGCATTGTTATTTAGGAGGCAAGGATAATTCTCATCACCCACCCCATTCTTCTTCTTTATCTTTTTTTCCTCCATTTTATTGGACACTTTGTGAAAAATTACAAATGCTATGCCTGCTCTTCTATTTCAAAATGATCTCAACTATCCTTTTTTAATTTATTAACCAAGTCAAAAGTCACTTCCTGAAGTTGAAAACTACAAACATAACCAATCCTTTTGATATATTATTTTTAATTTCATTTGTCCCATAAACTTGGATAGAGCTAAGGTAGGATCGTAAAGTAGGAAATACATCTATTAGTTTGAAAAGTAGAAGGTAGAAAGGAAATAGTTACACTCTGACATAACCAAGGTTTTAAAAAAATTATCCAGTGTTATTTGTCTAACATTATTTCTCCAAAGCATCTCATATGCTCAAGCCAGACAAATCTCTTCATCATTCCTGCTTCAGGCCATGCACATTTCAAAATCTCGGCCTTTGCTGAGAATATTCTTTTCCAGGGATACTTTTTCTCTTCTTTCCTGTGTATTAAGAATTGCTTCTTTAAAGAATTTTTAAGGCCAAACTTTAGCTCCTTCAGCATGAAGCTTTCTTTCAATATTCATAGCATTTATAATCTGTTCTATACAGTTTAAACATTTTAGAACTTTTTCTAATTATAAAAATAATAAAACTCACAGAACATTTGATAAAAAGAGAAGATGTATTTTGTATAGCTCTAACTCCCTATTATGAGCTGTATGTATTCCCTTACAATATTTTTAGTATGAATACATAGTTGTAACCCTGGTGAACTTATAGTTTTGTAGATTATTTTAGCAGAGTTTCAAACTTTTCTGTTGCTTCGTTTTGTTCAGTATTACCATTTTAATAGCCACCCAATATTCTATAGAGTCAATGTACTATTACTTACTTAATCTTTGCTTTACTCTCTGTTCTTTATAACAGAAAACTCTGCAGTAAAATCTTTGTTGTGTGGTTTTCCTCTCTTTGGGGAATGATTTCCTTAGAATAGGCATCAAGAACTGGAATTAAAGGGAGAAAACGTAAGAGCATTTTCAGGGTATCAATATATGTTATGGGATGACTTTTAGCCATCAGTTTCATGTGTGAGCATTCTGGTGTCCCAGCAGCTTTGATTTCCCTGGGCATAAGTATTTTTCTATCGATTATTTAAGAGAGAAAAAACAGCACATTAAACACATTTGTCCCTAATTCTCTGTTGTCGTGTATTAGTTAGCTTTCATGAGTTAATTTTTGTCTCCCCAAAGAGATTGTAAGCTCCTCAGTGAGAGTAGAGACAATGATTTTTGTTTATTCTTTATGACCTACAATATCCTTAGAAAAATGTAGCAGACATAGTAGTCTTCGGCATTGGCTTCTTAATTGACTGAAAGCTTCACAAAATTTCTTTCTGTTCCTCAGACTCAGGGTCAAGAGTGATAGATGCATTTGGTGAGCAGCAGATTTGTGGAGTATCGTCTCCAAAAACAAATACCCTAACCTCACCCAGAGAGGTTACACTTATCCTTGGAATCAAGGTTAATTGAAATTTCCAGTAAATATGTATTTTGAATTTTTTTTAGAATTTCAGACTTGTTTATTCTAGGCCTATTATTCAATTAACAAGGCATAAGCTATTCAAGCACCATCATTTTCAGTGTTTGCCCATAGAAAGGTCAGGCAAAAAACAGGGTTCCACTCCTCTAAACCTGCTGCCCTGGATTCAAGAATGAACCTTGGCTCCACATGAAAGTAAAAGTTATCTGTGATAGAAAAGTACCGTATTGCCGAGAGTTTACAGCTACACTTCTTCCCCACTTTATCCTCAGTCTAGAACACTGCCGGGGCTGTGATAGACAGTCCACACATATGTATTCGTTGAATGGTTGAATGAATGAATCTGCATGCTTAGGTTGAATTAATCAGTCACTCTACAGATATTTATTGAGCTCCTGTGAGGTTTTGACACACGTCACATCCACAGGCCAAATACGACTCTTCAAGCTGCATTTATATGACGCACGATGCCCCCCGACCCCCACCCCCTGCCACACACACCCACCTCCCCCAAGGGCCGAAAAGGAGCTGTATGATGTGGATTCTTAGTGCTGGCGACGCCTGGGCTGGGATGAGGAAGGCTTCTGATGGAGGCTTTTGTGGAGGGCTCCCTTTCATCCTTGGTTGTAAGCAGCCTGAGCCGTTATATTATAAATGAGTAATTTACAGCCGCCTCCCCCAAGCCCTTCTTTGTAGGCTGTTTCATGGTCACCAAAGGTTACCAGTATGCCTGGCGCCTTTGATTTTTGTGGACACTCTGGACCAGAGAAAAGAGTTGTCGCCTTGAGCATCTGCACGTTGCCTTTCACATGTCCTGCAAATGGGTACCTGCCAGCCCTCTTCCCCAGATGTTGTCCTGACCATTGATTTTTTTGCTGCTAAGTATCGCAGTTATTAGCCAGTGTGAGGCCAGGGCGCTTAGCTCTCCACTTTAATTATTCATCCTTATGAAGAAAAATTTCCCTCGCGCTTTATCCTCCTCCAGCCCCGACCTGAGCGCACGTGGACTCCTCCTTCCTTCCCTCCCCGAGCGCCTGGTGTGTCGAAGGGCCTTTCACCAGGGTGCTCGTTCTGTTTATGCCTTTAATATGCATTTTGTGTTCTGCCAAGGGGGTCAGGAGGGCACATGGAGAAGCCAGATGGCTTACCTCTTCCCTCAGGAAGTGCGCTGCTATGTAGCTGGGCACCTTCCCAGCTCAAGGCAGGGTAAGATTCCACTGTTTCAGGGAGAGTTGATTCAAATGCCACTGTCTCTGAGGGTACAGCTCCAAGTTCCTCTCAGGCTGTGCGCTTCTGTCCTACTCTGCCACTCTCTGGAGTTCTGTGCCAGAAACAGCATTTTAGGAAATACTAGAAAAAGGGTGGGGAGGCAGCGATGGGGAAAAGCAACCCGTTTTATTGATGGCCTTTGCTCAGACACAAGTTTCTGTTATTTTAATCCGACTGAAGTAAGAAACCATAATCCATGGATAAGAAGACAGTCCACAAACTCAGTGAAGCCGTGAGCACCCTGAGGATGTATGTTTTCCGCCCCCCATTTCTGGTTTTTAATGTTCCTTCCCGGCTGCCGTTTCCCAACTTCAACTTTTGAAAAGCCAAGCAGTTTCACTGTCCAGGCCCGGGGAACTTATTTGTATGCAGCACAAATTTCAGAATCTGTTCTCAGCCTGTGCCGAGTGAAAAATGGCCTGCATTTTCTTGATAGCCCATGTGGTTGTAAAGAATAAATGGCTAATGAATTACAGATGAACATTGACGCAAATTAATCTTCCCGCTGTCCCTGGGTTATATGGCAGCCATTTAAAAGTTTAATCAATACACTAAAGTTGAAAACATGCAGGCACTGCAGTTGTTTGGATGTAATAAACATCAGAGGGAACCGGGAGGTTTGCACTCAGTCCATGTATCATAATGACAGCTATTTATGTTTAATGGACTAAATATTTTTTATTGGAAGGGAGCAAATGTCAGCTTAACTTTGTGAGCCCCGCATTCAACTTTCCTTTGAGGTTGGTGAAAGACGGCTGACGTGTCATTGGAAATGAAATGTTAAGGGGGGGAAGGCACAGCAGAGACAAAGCAGGGAGAAGGCGGCGTTGGGAGACGTGACGCAGTGCGAACATTCTGCAGCAATTCATTAACGAAAACGTAAACTCTGATATTTCTAATGTTGCTGTAAAATGGTTTACTAGGAACAACTTTAATGGTTATTAGGGAAAACAAGTGCCCAGATCTGCCAGATATGCCGTTCAGTGCAGGCTTTTGTTTGAAAACTCTTTATCAGGTCATATTTGCCGGAGATTTATAATTAGTCTTTTTTTCTTAATGTGAGAAGTGGGGGAGAAACAGCGTGATGGCTCTCAGCCCTTGTATTCCATAGATCTTTCCTTTTGAATGGTGTCTGGTGACTTTAAACAACCACGTGTTCTCTTTTGGAATACTTATACCTTAATTACTTTTCAAGTCGATATTTTGTAGCACGGCTATGAGTCTGGTAGGGCCATGGAGGCTAAAAGAGAATGGACTTTGCCAGTAGCAGTGCCATCTCGCTGGACAGAAACAGGCTGAAGTAAAAGGAGACAAATAGCTTTGTCTGGAAAAAAAAAAAAAAAAAAATATATATATATATATATATATATATAGACACAGTTCAGCTTTGCATTTTCCTTTTTTTTTCTCCCAAAATAAAACAGACAAAGTATGTTACCCCTGTGGAGCATCGAGTCTTGCAAAAAGGCATACACTTTATAAAAATAATTACAAACACTTTAGACAATGGAGAGTATGTTTTTAATGTCCCTTTTGCAACCAGTTGTCTCAGACCCGCTTCAGTGTCTGAGGGTTCTTAAAGGACCTCACGTTTAATGGCAGAGCTTTGAAGAAAATAGTTCAATAGTTATCAAGGTGGGCCTGTAAGATACCTAGCTCTTCAGTATTCAGATCTTTAAAATACATATGTGTGTATGTGTGTGTGTATACTTTATACATATACATCTAATATATATTTTAATGTTATTTAGATATATGGCATCTTATACATTAAAATACATATTATATGTACACATTAAAATTTTTAAGAACAAGAGTTTGAGTTCTAATTAGGACCACAATTCAGAAGAAATTGGCACTGTGTGACATTAGGTTAGTCAACCAAACTAATGGATTCTCCTCCCATAAGCAAAACAGGGAGACATTTTATTCTGAAGGCCAAAGCATCACTCACTGTTCACCCTGATGATGTCCCACCCAACCTGCTACTTGCCATGCCTCCCTCCCTGGTAGTCCCTGAACCCTGCTTTGTTTTTCCTCCTTGTTCTTCTCACTGTTTTATGTGATGGGTTTATTTGTCTGTTCGTTTTGTGTTTCCACCATCTTACTCTACAGTCCATGGTGGGGGATAGGAGGGCAGAAGTGGGGGGAGGCAGGAACATGATTTTCTTCTTTGTGCCTAAAATCCCAAGGTCTGGCCCATAGTAAGTTTTTATAAACAGCAGTTAAGTGAGTTTCAGGCTATTATTTCTTATTGCCCTTAAAATAATAACTACAGCCATTTTGGGGATCACCTGTATGATTTCTAGGCACTGTGACAGTTGTTTTACAGATAATACTATACCCGATCTTAGTTGGAACCCTAGAAGCTGTGTGTAGCAGTACCAGAATTTGACTCCTGGCCTGTCCGTCTCAGCTCTTCAGGACTCTCTCATGTTCCTGAGCCTCATGTTTTCACTGGGGACTGAAATCTCACTAACTTTTTGTTCTAGTCCATGACCAGCCAGCTCTCCAACTGGCTGCTAATAGACAGAAGGGTTCAATTCATACCTTCTCACCTAAACCTGATGTCCTGAGGCCTATCTATGGAGAACATTGAGCCCTTGACTCTAAAGAAGTAGACATTGGATGTTTGGTGATGGACAGTGTGAGTCTTGGATACATGTCTTCCATGGTCTGGGGAAATACAAAGGGCTCTGGCAAATGGTGTGGAAAGTGTATCAGGTAAATATATATTCAGCTGCAAGCAAGTAAATCCAACAACTAGTGACCTAAATGTTTGTGTTTAGTTTTGTTACATAAAAGTAAGTATGGAGGTAGGTAATCCAGGGCTGTTACAGTGGCTGAAAGGGCAACCCAATAAGCGCCCAGGCTCTTTCTGTCTATCCTACTATCCTTCGCATGTGAACTTCATCTTCATGTTCTCTAAACAGCTACTACTCTGCCTGGAATCATTTCAGCGATCCAGACAGGATGAAGAAGGAGGGTCTTTTCCCATAGGCATTCACTTTTTATTTGTGGATAGATAGCTTCCTAAAGATGTCTACCTATTTCTCATTGTTCAGACCACATCATTGGAAGGCTGGAAAATCTAGTATTTTAGTTTTTATACTTTTACAATCGAGGAAGGCAAGAACAAAGGGGGTCAATCCATCGTGTCTGCTGCATAAGATAAATCACACTTTTTGTGTTCCCACAAAAGCCTTGAAATTTTGCTAGGTTCCCATCTGTATAGCAATTTACATCATCTTTACAACTACTGTGTAACAGAAGAACATTTATTCCCACACTCTAGGAAGTGGTGGAGCTGAGATTTGAAAATACATTTGTCTGAAGTAGAAACTCTAGACCTTTTCTCTAGCCATGTTATTTTCACTGCCATTTTGATTTCACAGTGAATGATGGTAGGGTCACTAACTCAATCTGAATGTGCTGTCTTGTGAATTCACTTAATACACTGGGTCTACTTCTTTGACAGTTAAGTGGGTGGCAACTTCTGTCCTTTTGTATTCAACCAGGGAATATTATATACAAAGTGGTTAAGAAGGTGGGCTCCAGCATCTGTCTAGATTCAAAGCCTATCTCCATTACTTACCACCAAAAACAAATTGCATAACCTCTCTGCTTCAATTTCTTTATCTGTAAAATGGAAATAGTAATAGTGTCTACAGCATGACTGTTTTCAGAAGATTAAGTGCTTAGAACAGTGTCTGGCACTCAATAAATGCTGGTTATTTACTATCCCTGTTATTATCCACATTCACTGTCTTTGGTTTTGTCTACATGACCAGATTGAACTTTGGGAGGCCAGGACAATGTTTTTCCCCCTCTTTGTATCCCCAAAACACTTAACAAGTTTCCAGGCACATTGGAGACACTGAGTGAAAACTCATTCTAGAATCAACACTGCAGAAGTTCAAATCCTTGTTCCATTAACTTAACAGCTCTTTGCCTCAGCTTCCAAATCCAAAAATGGGGAGACTGATACTATCTACCTCACAGGGTCATTGTGAAGATTGAATGCAATAATGTACTTAAAGTTTTTAGAATAGTGTGTAATAAACAGAAAGCTCAGTGTTAGCCATGGTTATAATCATTCATAGATCACTAATACTCAAAAAGTGAATCTCCATAGGATGTAATCTAATCTGTAATGATTCCAAAGGCAATTTCTCTCAGGCCATTTCAGGTACGTGATTATTAAAGAATAACCATATCTTTCTGGTGAAGCTATGTTGAGTCTATCCTGTGATTCAGGGCATGTGATAGATGTTAGAGATACAAAGGTACATGAAGCACAGTAGGAAACACATGTGTTGATGAACACGAGCAGTGTTCACCCTCAAAAATAATCAAACACTTGAAAAGTAAAACTACCCTGAGATCGAATTTTTCCATTTATTAAGCTATCTAAAATGATCAAACAAACCATACTTTGTGCTATTGAATGGATTGGGTGTATGCTGGTATGTCTTAGAAAAGCATTTTGACCCTATGCACTGAGCCTAGAAAATATTTAGATCCTTTACCTGATAATGCTACACTTAGGAATCTGTCCAAAAGAAAGAATCTGAAATGCATAAACAAAGCATCTTTATACATTAAAATGTTCAGTGTGGTAATGTTTATAATATCAAAGCACAGAAAACAGTCAATATCCAACTAGATAGGAATGCTAAGTAAATTATGACACATTCGTCGAGTGCAATGTTATATAGCATTCAAGTGATGTTTAAAATAATTTTAATATGACAGGCAAATATTTATTCAATAAAACAAATGAAAAATATTTAGATAGATAGATATGTGAACTCATCCATGTTTGTGACGTAGGAATAGGAAAAAGACTAGAAGGCAAAACATCAAAGTGTTAACTGCATTTAGTTCTGGGCATTGAAGATATACATGAGTTTTATTTATTTTTCTTTGTGTTTTATTTTTTAACAATGAGCATATAGATATAATAAGAAAAAATTTAAAAACAAAGCCTCCCAAAGCAATGTGGTTTTAATGAAACCATAGTTTTAATAGTTATAGAAGAAAGAGTAGTGATAGTACAAAAAAGGATTTACCTAAGTTAGGAATTGTAGTCAACTACAACTAATAAATACCCTAAATAGCAGTGGCTTTAATAAGATACTTTTATATAACATGAACCCCAGGCGTACACCATCCATGGCTGGTATGATACCACCAGGAACCCAAGCTTTTTAAATTTTTATTCTGCCTTTCAACAGTCTAGCTCCCACCTTCAAGTTCGATTTAGGTCACAATATTGTTGCTGTAGCACCAGCCTTTATTTCCATGTTCCAAGTAGCAGAAAGGAAGAAATAGCAAAGTAAGAAGGATATTACTCAAAAGCAAAGCAATTCTCTTTTAACAAGATGTCCCAGGAGTCCTCACAATATCCCCCTCTATCTTATGCCCACCATTAATGAGCACATTCCATGCTCAACAGCATAGGGTGACTGTGTGTGAGATAAAAGAGGAATATGGATGGTGGGTAAGGGACCCTACTTTGTGATTTTAATTCCAACTCGCCACTCATCAGCAGGTTTAATTTAACAAAGTCTGTTGCATCGGTGGCACCAAGGAGGGAGGTCTCAAGGAAACTTTTTCAATACTGCATCATAGGCAATCATTATCATCAATTGTGCTTTGTATACAAGATGAATCCTATTTGCCATTCTAAGCCCCTGGTTTCCCTTGTGCTTTCATTTCCTCCCCTTTAAAATAGGCATAATGAAATTTTTATTGCCTTTTAGGACTGTTGTAAAATAATATGGTTTTATAATTGTGAAAGTCTTTTTTGGAAAGGGTAACTCTGTTATGCAAATGTAATTTTTATAAGACTAGTCGCTAATGGAAATTGAGTGCTCACTCCACGCACGTCACTGTTGGGCTTTTTATATGCAATATCTCATTTAATCCTAGGAATTAGATATTATGAGTATCCTCATCTTTCAGGTGCAGGTATTGAGACACAAAGAGATTTGAACCCAGGTTGCCTGGCTCCTGAGTCTAGTACACTTGTTCCCAAAATTTAGCGTGCTTAAGAATCACCATATATTTGTTAAAAATACAGGCATCTAGAATCAGAAATCAGATTCTGCTGCAGGTGGGCTACAAACTACACTTAGTTGGGCTCATTTCTACCAACTGTAAAGTCTTGATTTTCTAGCAATGTGGCTATGTAGCTCAGAGACTGAGCTCTTTCTAGTCCCTGAATTCTGCTCTAGCCTTTCCTTGATCTTCTCTGGTAGAAATACTGTATGCATTTGAGCAGCTATTTTAGTAGCATGCTAAGTGTCTGGGAGGCTTTGTCATCTCACATGGAAAACAGGGCACTCACTTCTGAGGCTACCCTTTCTACAGTATTTTGGGTAACCTCAGAGGTGACAAGACTTGGGCCATTAGGTTTGATTTTGTTGACTGGATTTTCATTATTTTTCAAAGAGAATGTCTTTGAGGTCAAGCGTAGGGACTGACGGGTCAAGGGAAGATGAACAGTTAGTTTCCAGGAAGATCAGGAGTATATACCACACATGTTACTTTTGAGCTTTCTTCTTGTCCTACGAGTAACAGACGTGCAATGAGAAGGTCTATGTTTGTCAATGGACAGGCTCCCCAGAACAAAAGACAAGGACGGTACCATTAAAAGGTCTCAGGAGACTCATTTCCAGCTTGAATGCAGAAAGAATATCAGAGCAATTGAATTTGGGGAACATTTTCAATTCTTTTTAAAACTGTTCTTTCTTGCAATGGATAGGAACCATCAAGTGAAATCATGTGTTGTGATATAGGTGCACACTGAGGGATGTATGGAGAGAGAATGAAACCCATGGATAAGGATTTTTATGAACTACATTGTATACCAGTTTGGTGGGCTTCAAGGAGAACACAAAGTCCCTTAAGAACTCACAGATTTGAATTCTGTTTAGATCCATCTTATAGGCAATCTGTAAAAAAAAAAAAAAGGGAGGAGGGGGAGCAAAAAAAAAATGATACTAGTTATCTCACAGGGTTGTTTAGAAGATCAGGTGACGACATAATCCATGTAAAATGCTGATCATAGTGCCTACACATAGGAAGCTCAGTGAAGTTAGCTCTGATGATGGTGAGGAGGAGGAGGAGGAGGAGAAAGATTGAGGGCAAGAGATCTGCTACAATTTTTTCCATAAAATGTCTTTCCATTGAAAATTCATGTTGTAAAGGACAAGCTGTCTCTATAACTGGAAAATTCATTTTGAAAGTTCTATCATGAAATGAAACATAAAACTTTTTGAAAAAGCCCAAAGTGACAGAAACACCGCTCTTTTCATTCTTCTTTGATGCATCAATCCCTAAAGTGATCTTTGTTATAATGGAAAGAGCGCTGCATTTGTAGTCAGAAGAAGTAAATACTAATTGTATCTTTTCCTTATAATATTTGTGTCTCTTTTAATACATTCTTTACTCTTTCTAAGTCTCTCTTCTTCTGTGGACTGGGGATAATGAAACATACCTAGTCGTCATGGAGATTATACAAGATGATGTGTTTTAGACTACGTGATATAGTGTCTTGCACATAGAAGGTGATCAAATAAATAATTGATGCTGTGAAGGTCTATGGCAGCTCTTCAGAATGGGCTATGTTTCTGGGGAACAATCTGTCTTCATGTCCAGGAACATGCCTTGTTGCAGAAGACAATTGTACAAAAACAACACTCGGAACTAAGAATTCACTTTTTTATGTTAATGATTAGATGGGCTAAGGACTTATTATTCCATGGCTGGGGCAGAAATTTTGTTATGATGTTCCTCTTAGTGTTAGAAAGAAAATCCTTAAGCTGACTCCATCATAATCACCCAACACAGTGCTGCTCAGTGTGTCCCAAGTACTTCCTGCCCTTGGGAATCTGTCTAGTGCTTCTCCAGTAAGAGGAAGGGTCTCCTCTCCTCTGTGCTGCAGCTGTTAAGGACTTTACCTGTCTTTAATATCCAAGAGTCAATTGCTAGATATCATACTACATGTGCCTACAGCACCTGGGCATGGGTCACTCAGGCTGAGAAGACTGTGAATATGTGAATTGAATAGCAGGAGTGTCAGTGGGTATCCCATCTTATTCCTGATGGAAGGGAAGTCTTTCAATATTCAATATTATGTTAACTATGGGTTTTTTGTAGTTGACCCTTATGAGGCTGAGGAATTTCCCATTTATTCCTATGTTTTTGAAAGTTTTTATTGTAAGTAAATGAATGTTAAATTTTGTCAGTTTTTTTTTCTGCATCAGTTGAAATGATTACTTTTTTATCAATCTGTTGATATGATGTTATATTTATTTTTGAATATTGAACTAACCTTGCATTTCTAGGATAAACCATACTGGGCCATGATATATTATTATATATACATACACATATTATAGATTTTATTGCATGTTCACAAGGAATAGTGTTCTGTAGTTTTATTTTCTCATATAATTCTAATTCAACTAATAAATTGGAAAGTGTTTGCTTCAATTTTCTAGAAAAATGTGTTTAGAATTGGTATTATTCTTTGTTAAAGAGAAGGTCTGGCTCACTTGCTCATTCATACATTCGTGTATTCATTCATTTAGCAAACATTTTAACCACATTTTAAATTCTAGGACCTGTGATAGAGATTGTGGTTTCAAAGATGAATAAGAAAGTACCCCTGAGTATCTCCAAGTTGAAGTAAATTACACTGAAGTGGGAAATAACAATGAGAAGGTGGGTTATGATGCAGTGAGATATGGGTGTTTGTTGTATAATAAATAGCACACAGGGAGAACAAAGAAGGAGCCACTAATTCTGCCTGAGGGAAATTTAGGTTAACTGTGTCTAGATCTCTGCCTTATAAGACCCGAGTTCACGTTTGTTGTTACTGTGGTGCAACTGTTTTTGTTGCCTTTCCACAGCCACGTTGGTCTCCTGGAACATTTCACTGTCATCCAGGAGGTCGCAAACTCATTGTTTTAATTAATTAATGGAGGCTCTTTGGAAGTTAGTGCTCTCTTGTTATTAATTTTCAGTTAAAGGCACCTATTGTGATTTCCATTTTAAAAATAGATGCTGTCTACTTGATTTGCTTGTTACTCTTTGGTGCTAAAACATAGCTATAATGGCTCTGTGGAGTTGTCAGTTATTTAAGTGTGTGTGCGTGTTTAGGTAAAGCATGGATGGCTGGGAATTATTTTAACATGACTCAATGTGTCATAAAAAATTTTGCTCCAAGAGTATGCTGTCAATGCATATGCTCAATTTGGGGAACAAAATATAACTTTAGGTTTCAAAACATAAATGCTTAGCATATACTTATTGTTCCCTGTATGCTGAGCACAGTGCTAGGCCCTCAAAAGACTGCATTAGACAGATCAGATTTCCTGCTCCCATGGAGCTGGGAATCTGGTGGATATACATTCGTTCATTAACCTTGAATACATACTGAAATGCCGATTGTGTGTCAGGCTCTGTTGATAGGTGCTGTGCTTTGCTGTACAGGTGAAAACATCAGTATATTGTGCCTGGAACATAGTTGGCTCATAACAAATATTTAAATGATTATAAAATTACCCTTTCTATTCCCTTTAACATACGACATTATTTCATATTAAGGAAGAATGTGGAAGGGAAAAACCATTTTGGTCATAGTAGCAAAGGTTGCTTTTTGCTCACTAAAATACATGCTTTTTTCCTGTTTGGGGACTACAAAGCTAGACTTCATTTCAGTCTCCTTTGCAGTTAGATACGGTTAAATGAGTGTGTTTTAGCCAAAGCAGTGTTAATGGAAGTGATGGTGTCATCTTATAACCAAGGCTTTTGAAGAATAGCTGTGCCTCCTTCACTTTTTCTCCAGTGGGACTGATGCATGTAACTGGACTTGGTAGGAGATGGCAAAACCACAAGAATCACACATGGTGGAAGCTTCCTGGAGGAAACTTCCTGTAAGGAAGATAAACTTCCATTGTGTTAGACCACTGAAAGTGTGGGAGTTGTTTGTTATAGCAGCTTGTATAATCCTTACTAATATAGTAGTAGGACAGTTATAAGATGGCTCATTCTTATAACAATTATGACAGATTGTCAAGGCATATCCAAGACATGTTATCATTTGGCAATGATAATTCATATTATTCAGTAGCTGAGGTTCCTCACTGGGGGTGAGGGTTACATAGGCAAGGATTACTCCTATTCTAAACATGGAAGTTGAGGTTCACATAAGTCATGTGACCTGCCAGAATTCTCAAGCCTGGAATACAGAGCTAGCACCAAGGTATTCTGTTTCTTAGTTCTGTCCTTTTCCTCTTTACTACCTTCATTCTAGATTTATCACCTTTGTTATATTTATATCTAAAATTATGTTATTTATTTATTTATTTTTAAAATTTATTTATTTATTTATTTTATTGGCTGTGTTGGGTCTTTTTTGCTGTGCGTGGGCTTTCTTCTGAGGTGTGGTGAGCGGGGGCTACTCTTCGTTGTGGTGCGTGGGCTCCTCCTTGCCATGGCTTCTCTTGTTGTGGAACATGGGCTCTATGTGCATGGGCTTCAGTAGTTGCAGCACATGGGCTCAATAGTTGTGGCTCACGGGCTCTAAAGCGCAGGCTCAGTAGTTGTGGCACACTGGCTTAGTTGCTCCACGGCATGTGGGATCTTCCTGGAGCAGGGATCGAACCTGTGTCTCCTGCATTGGAAGGCAGATTCTCAACCACTGCGCCACGTAGGAAAACCTATGAGTTATTTATTTTTAAATTTTGTCTATTATTGCCTTCCTTCCACCACTGGGTTGTAGTGTCCATGAGCTGAGACTATATCCACTGCTGTATCACCATCTATGAGAACACTAACTGGCACATAGTAGGATCTCAGTAACTAATTGTACAATGGAAGAAAGCATGACTCAGGAACTAATTAAATGCATACCTTTATTAGGCAGGCATGTTGTAATGCAAATTAAACATGGACCTTATACATTTTTTTGAAGGAAGGAATGGAAGAATGATGGATTGTATATGTGGACTCTGTGTGTGGGTGTGGATGTGTGCATGCACGTGTGTGCGTGTACTCAAAGAGGAAAACAGAGTGATGGGATTGGAGTGGGAGGGACTGATAATGCTTCACTCTCAGGTATTTTGTTTTGAACAGCAGAGCACTATTTGTGGAAAACACACATTGGCCTGAAAGGGTCTCAATCAATGCTAGCTTGAGATGCTTTAATAGGTCACCTAATAAAATCAGAAGAGCAGGCAAAGAAAGTTAGCACAGATTTAAAAATTATTCCCGCAGTCATTACTGTATAATTTCAAATGTCATATACCAAGGTAAGTAAGTCTTTTCCTCCAAAATGATTACTGTGAACATTTTCAAATCTACAAACAAGTCAAAAGACTAGTATGTTGAACATATATATTCTTTACCTAAACTTATTGTTAATATTTTGCCACATTTGTTTCTCTGTATGTGTACCTATGAGTCTGCAAGCGTATACACATGTTTTTATGAGATATTTATATAAATTACAGACATCATCGTACTTAATCCCTAAATACTTCAGCATGCATCTTCTAAAATAAGAATCTTTTCTTGCAAAATAACAAAATGCTACAAAAATTAACATTAATTGCCGAGACCAGCTCGGCGACTCGAGGCGAGTGACGGGTGCCGCAAGCTTGAAGAAGACACAGACACAGACTGAAGAGAAAGATGGGACCGGGGGGCTCAAGACCTCTCGGATCAAGAGCCCCGCTGACTCATCCCAGGCTGCTTTTATTGAGTTCGTGGGCTAACATTCTCAGGTTACACTCATAAACAGTCAAAGGCCTCACATGATTGAGGCAATTATCTTTGTTTACTTCCTGGGTCCGAGTTGAGCAGGTGTGGATTTGAGCTGGGGGTGGAGAGCAAAACAGCCCTGGGGGCAGGAGACCTCTCTCAGATATTAGGGGTCTGTGCCCCACCCGTGTTGGCCCCTCTGCGACTGTGCCTGTCTTAGGTTGTTCCTCCCTTGAGGACTCTTACCCGTCTCTGGCTAACCAGTCATCCTCCAGGGCCAAACACGGTGATATAAGGAAGGTTCTATGCACCACCCCTGTTGGCCCCTCTGCGGCTGTGCCTGTCTTAGGTTGTTCCTCCTCTGAGGAATCTTACCCGTCTTTGGCTAACCAGCCATCCCTCAGGACCAAACAGGGTGATATTAGTCTCCACGCCCTGCACCCTCAGCTCCTCCACTGCTCAAGAATCCCATCGCTCGGCCCACATCAAAAAGGTTCCCGAATGTCTTCCCACAATTAATTCAAAACTATTACCTGATACAGTCCATGGTTAAATTTCCTCAATGTTTCCAGTGATGTCTCTAATAACTCTTTCTGTGTTAATCTAGTATCCAATCGAAGTTTGCATTTGGTTAAGCCTTTCTTTTTTAATCTAGCGCAGTGGTTCTTAAGAGTAAACTCCCAGATCAGCAGCATCAAGATCACTAGGAAACTTGTCAGAAATGAAAATACTGGAGTCCCACCCAAACTAAATGAGAAATGAGAAACTCTGGGGGCAGCCCCAGCAATCTGTGTTACAGCAAGTTCTCCGGGTGATTCTGATGAAGGTGATTCTGAAACTGAAGAATCAGTGATCTAGAACATACCTCCCACACTTCCTGGTTTTCATGACATGCAGTTTTTTTAAGAGCCTGAGTCAGTTTCACTGTAGAATGTCCTGCATTCCAGATTTTTCTGATTGTACTCTCATAATTTGCTTTAGGTTTAACATTTTGGCAAGTATAGGTGATGTTGAGAATATTTTGTCATGTTGAGAGGCATGTGATATTTAATGATCTCTTTTACAGTAAATGCTGAGATTGAGCGTTAGTTAATGGTTATCACTATATCGATGTCATGTAAAGGTGTATGTTCCCCTTTATAACTAATAAGTAACCTAAACAGTTGTGATCTGAGGCTGCGGGAATATTTTCTTCCTCAAAAAACTTTCACCAGTAGTTGTAGCATCCATTGATAATACTTGCCTGAATTTCTACATTGGAGTATGGCGATTTTTCTGATTTTGTCATTCTTTCTACGTTAAACAGCTGAGGTTCTTTAAATAAGAGCTTGCTCTCTTCTGTTGTGCTTACTTGTTTATGTGTTTAAGTATCATTCTGGATTTAAATTTTTTTAATTCAATGTGGCAAGTTAATTACTGTCATTTCTCTTTGATATTCAAATAGTGCCAAATTGGACCAGAGAGAGCCTCTTCAAGCCACGGACTGTATTCTTTCCCTGCTTTCTGGAACAAGATGTTCCAGGCTCACTTGTACATTTCACAACCCGAATTAGCCATTTCTTTAAGAAACCCTGGTTATTTTTGGTGGAAAATACTTTTTGGAAACTAGTATCCAGATGCTAGATGCCCTCCACAAATGTGTGCACACACACAATTATACATGCATAATTTTAAATTATGATTTCCTATACATCCCTCCAATTTAAATTCATGGAGTTGCCTTCTTCATCTCCGTCTTCTTCTTCTCCTCTTCCTCCTTCTCCCCCTTCCCTCTTCCTTCTCCTTCTCCTCCTCCCCCTTCCCCCTTCCTTCTTTTCCTCCTCCCTCCACCTTCCTCCTCCTGCCCCGCCTTCCACTTTCAAAGCCAGTAGTGTTGCCTCTCTCCAATCATTCTTCCATAGTTACATCTCCCTCTCTGACCACAGCCTGTAAAGTTTCTCCCGCTTAAGGGCTCATGTGATTATATTGAGCCCACCCAGAAAGAACAGAATGTCTGCCTTCTAGGTCTGCACCCTTAATCACTTCTGCAAAGTCCCTTTTACCATGTAAAGTATCATATTCACAGGTTCTGGGGATTAGCATGTGGACATACTGGGGACCATTATGCTTTCTACTACATCTTCTCTCATTCTTTGTTGGTTTCCCTTCTCTCACAGTGAAAACTCTTAACTCCCATTCATTTCAATATATTTGCCCATTGCCTCTATCCTACAGTATATACAAAATAATTTGAGAATTGTAACAACAATACCACTAACAACAATAAGGTTGCTAAGTAAAGCTCAAGATTTCTTTGCAGTTTTTGTTGGTGGTGGTGGTGTACTTGGGATACATGTCACTCAGGTGTGTAGTTGAAGTGCTGTGTTCCAAAATTTCTTTAATTTCTTTTTCTGTGTCATTATATTATCAATTTGGTATATGGGTAGGTTCATTTTTTTCTGTTTGTATCCAGTTTTAGGGTTTGTTTTTTCCATCCTTTTTGATTTATTTTATTTTTGAGTATGCAAAATGTATGAATATAAAGAGATATAGCCAGAGAAGTCCCATCCCAATACCCTCTCCCCTACTCTCACTCATCTACCACACATATCCTTAGTAGTCTATGCTTTATCCTTTCTATGTTTCTTTTTGCAAAGCACATGTGAAGATGTGTTTATTTTTTAATCTTATTTTACTTCTTTCTTACCCCAAAGTAACTAAGTTTATGCACATTTTTACTTCTTACATTTTCACTTAGCCAAATATACCTCATCTACATCTGTATCTGTATCTCTACAGCAGTATATCCTGGGAGTCACTCTCCATTAAACATTCATGGAAATCTTGAAAGGAGTAATTATTGTTTTTAAATATACCTCTGTATTGTTTAACTTGTTATAACAACTGTTATATTTGTGTCTTAACATGACTAAAAAGAGAAATATGTACAGAGAAAATGCCCCCTTTTTTAATGCCTTCTGCTCACTCACCTCATCACTAATCTTTTTTGTTCTTGTTGTTTGTATAATATTTTGTAGATAACATTATTATGGCAAATTTTATTGTAATTATCTTTATCTGACATGTTATTTCCCTTTCTGGCCTATTAGTTATTCAGATATAGAAAGAACCTCTCCTTTTCCTTCCTTTTCTTCTTTATTTTGGGTTTCATTGATTGTGCCTGGCACATAGGGCTTCCCCACTTACCTGTGTTGCCTGCAATTCCATTAGACATTTATTCAGTTGGTCTATTTTTTAATGTCTATTTTTTTAAGTAAAATATTTTGTGTCTATTTTAAGTAAAATAGAGCTTGAAGTGATGAAGCTATATTTCATTGTGATTGAAATAATGTAAATTAGTGGATCAGAGAACTAGTTGTTTCTTAGAGAAGGTGTAAAAAAAGATGTTGACAGGCTTCTAAGAGAGGACAGTTATATTTTGATTCTGGAATTAAAACCCCAAGAAAGGCAAGAGGGTTTATGAGGATTGTTGATATTCTAGGAGGGAAGGAAACAAAGAGAGGGGCATGTAAAAAAGGTCTACATCCCTGTGTCACTTATATGAGCTATGCGCAGCATAGAAAGGCTGCTTAGGTGAAAATCGGTGTTATATTCATTGGGATAGAAATAGCCTTTAGAGAGCGTTTTCTCCAGATGCTGAGAGGCTAAGGCGCAGAAATTGACATGCGTAGGACAGTTACTACAACCCAGGAGCTAGAACCTGACCTTCAGACTCCACCACACTTTCCGGAGTTTATATGCCCTTTCTTGTGTTTCCAAATACTTGAGGAATCTGAGATTTCCACGGCCCTGAGGATGGCCCGAGCCACCTCTCCTCTTTGAGCCCATCGAAGTCGGGCTGCTGATCTCAGGACTGAAATATACTACATCTCCGTCTTTCCTGACCTCCTTCCGTCAAGTCAGCTGTATTTGTGGAGGTGCATTGTTCAGCCTCAGAGCATTGTTTAAATTTAAAATCAATAAAGAAAAGTGAGCCAGTAAGAGGCACAGACTGATTAAGTGCTGTCTGTATGAAGAGGCTTATCCTCTGCCACATTTCTGTTGAAATCCCGAGAAATGTGAAGAGGCTGGAGCAAAATGAAAACAGACTAACATTATGTCACAGACCAAAATGCAGTGAGGTGACTACATCTTTGGCAGGTAATCAAGAATTGGGTGACGCTGAGTTCTAATTTAGCATAACAATGTCAACATATTCACACCAATACACACACCATGTGTACACACAGCACACTCGTGTAGGAGATACACACACACAACAAGGACCCACACAACATGTACAACACAATTCACAGCAAAACACATAGGGCACACGTACAGCAGTACATATGCAAGTACCACGTGCCCTCATGCACATGAAATACGCACTTGTGCGTACACACACGTGAATTGGTTCTTGGCTGGTTACTATAAAGATGTAACCCTTCCTTCTGCCAACTTATCCGTACATTTTTATTTTGATGAAAAAAAAAAATAGCAGTAGAGGGGAGAAAAATCTCTTCATTAGAAAATTCAGTGGAAAAAAAATTCCCAAGACATTGTCATGTATTTCTGGTTATTTTTGGTGGTTAAGAGAATTATTTGAAAACAAAGAAGGCTTTCACAAAGCCTCTAAAATACAAAAGATTTAATAACATTTACATCTGTGTATCAGCCATGTCTGTAATGCAAGTCATGAATAACACATAAACCAGAGCACGGAAAGAACAGAAGTGCTCACACATCATTTAAAATCCAACCCACCCCATCGTCAGTGGAATCAAATACACAGCAGGAGCAGTTCCAGTTGACACACACACAATATAGTCATTGAAAATGAAAACATATTAATTATGTTCCTTAAGGTTGGGACTGGAATGGCAGGATCCACTAACCTGTTCAACTTCTCTGTTAAAATTCTGTACCCAAAAGTACATTGTGAGTTGCTTCCTTATTTTCCTTAAGAAATTACAGAATGAGTTTGTGTATATTTGTCTTGTTTTATTGTTCATTTGAAATCCACACTTGGGGCTCTATCCTGCCTTCTTGCTGTGCTGAAAATGGGAGGGAAGTTTGCTTAAGAAGATAGATCCTTGATACAAGTGAGTAACTTGCAAAAAGGAATTCATTGTTGAGCAACAGTATTTTAAAACAATACCTGCATAACTCCAGGTGGTATATGTGGAAACCCACGCTGCTAGGAGAGTAGCTGTCTGTTATCAAAACCTAGAGCTCATGTAGCAACATATGTGAAACACAGGGAAAGCCTCTCTTATTCGGATAATGCTCTGAGGCCCAAATTTGGAAGTGTTCCTTTCTAGATCAGTTCACCTGGCTTGTACATTTCCAGGAATCTCCTAGGCTTTCCTATAAACTGCAAGATCCTCAAACTCTGCCACAGGGAAGCCTCTGGTGCCATGATGGAGAAGGACTAGTGGAGGGACATGATTTTTGTTGGGTGTTCACATTTGGGATTTGTTTATACTTACCCTGTGTCATCGTATTTCACTTCTGGGAGTCAAGAGAGTGTTCAAATGCTGTTCATCTTGAATCAGTACTTTTGTTTGCTGGCTTTTTTTTTTTAATTAATTAATTTTTTATTGAAGTATAGTTGATTTACAATGTTGTGTTCATTACTGCTATGCAGCGAAGTGATTCAGTTCTACATATACATACATTCTTTTTTTTATGTATTCTTTTCCATTATTTTTTATCATAGGATATTGAATATATTTAGTCCCCTGTGCTGTGCAGTAGGATCTTGTCTATCCAGCCTATATTGTTTGCCAGCTTATGCGTTGATGTTGGTTTCATGAACCTTTCCTCCTCTGGTTGTTGTTTCTCCTTCTGTCTCTAGGCCACCTTCTGTTGGTGTGAGACCATCTCACATGGGTCCTGAACAGCTTAAAAGCAGCTCTGCAAATGTCAGGGAACCCCTTCTCTTCTACTTTGTATCTCATTTCAGTGTGAAATCTCAAGCATCTCACAGTGCCCGCTGCAGCAAAAGGTTAATAGTCGTTTCTTTTTTTATGTACTGTAAATGCTCAATTCCTAAGGACAGTGTTTCAAGGCAAGTTGAGTGTAATTGCTAAATAATATAGTCATTCTCATTTTAAATGAGTAATACTTCCATTTGTTCCCAATGCTTCTACCTGCGTGTGTGTATGTGTGTGTATAGGCAGGCGTGGGTGAGACCTCCTCTGGGGGGAAGCCACGGCCATCCCATAGGAGTTTGCACATTTAAGCATTTGGGTTTTAAATGTTGTGCCACATCCTGAGCCTCTTAGGAGCTGCAGATTATGTATAATAGATGACCTGCATTTACAGAGATGTGTGCTATACAGATGTAAATGTTATTATAGCTTTTATATTTTATGTTCTTGTTGAAAGATCATTTTGTCTTTGAATAATATGGCCGTTCAATTTTTGGAGGGGAGGGGGTTATCTCTAAAAGAGGATATGAAATGGATATCGCACATCATATATTTCTTAAAAGTAATTTGGAATTTTAGGGTCTGGGATTGGGGCTGACTGATACACTGCCACGATGAGATATAACCCCTGGAAAATAACAGCACCAGCACATGCCTGCATCTGTCCAATCTCATAATTCACTTTCACATTGGATTATGGATGTCTGCGTTCAGTGAGTCTATCTTCCCTTTAGGTATTATTTCAGCCCTTTGAGATAATAAGGAAAGTTTAATTGCGTTGTTAATTGATTTTTTGCACAACATTATTACCTTGATTGATTGCAGAGTTGATGAAAATGTTAGACACAGGCAGCGTGGAGTATCAGCCCGGGAAGGAGTGGGAGCCTTGTGGAGAATAGATAACCTTGATGTTAAGAGCTATATCCTTCAGATATGTCTTCCCTTGACATATTGATGGCCCTTGAAAAGGGAAAAGCTGATTGTATGCAGAATGCAATCATTAAACCCACTTCAGCTCGCTGTTGATTAATTTGTTTTTTCCTGAAGGATCTAGTTATAGGGAAGGCCTCCCTTGTACCAACAGAAGCCATTTTCTAGGCTACAGCCTGTACTTAACCCTCTGGGTGCAGACAAATAATGAGGCTGGCGTGGCTGTGACAGGAAGGTGGTCTCAGGGTGTTTAGAAGGTGGACTTGACTCTCGCAGATATCCTCACCCTCAGCAACATGTTCCTTCCCCCACCATGGGGCTTATTTTCTCCCTGATACTAATTGTTTCAAAATTCCAAGGCCAGGCAGCCTTTAATTGAGACCTGGAGTAGGATGAAATGGAAACTTCTGATGCCCAGGAAGGTTTTTAACAAGGTTTCCAGTGGTTTCTGGAGAAGACATGGCACTCAGGAGTTTTGTTGTACATTAGGTAAAACCTTGAATAAACTCACTCCCATGATTGGAGGATTTGGTTCTTATTGGTGGTGGTGGTGGTGGTGGTGGTGGTGGAGGTGGTGCTGTGTGTGTGGTGGGGTGGGGGGGTGGGGGGATTGGTATGTAGAAGGATAAGAAGGGATTTCTGGAAACAGTTTATTATATTTTCAATTACTCCTCCACCTAGCCCTGTATAACTCTTACCAAGAAACATTTATGGAAAGCTGTCATGTTACCAGAGCCATCCTCATGGTACCGAAAATCAGGTTGATTGATCCGCTGCGTGATTGACCCATTGGACTCCTGCCCTGTTTCCCTCTCTCAGGCCCACACCACTTCATCCATAGCTGCCCAATCCTGGACAGAGACTGAGAGGGCAGGCCGTATGGGGAAAGGAGTTGGCTTGGCCAGCTGCAGAGGGATGGAAGCTCATATACATGCAGTGATTCTAGAGAGCACCATCTTCTAGGGAGGATGGTGGAGTGCCCCTTGGCCTCTCCCTGCCCCCACTTCTACACTTCTGGCTCATGGAGCATTGTGACTTCTTTTGCCCTCTTCTTCCCTTTGTGACTGTCCCCAATATTCATTTAAACCAAATTGTATTTGTATAGAATTGTTGGAGGCCTACCAAGAATTACATCATCTTCGTGGAGTCCTGAGCCCCCCAGGAGAGGTCATGTGGGCTTCAGGGCAGAAGAGAGATGCTCCCGAATCTCCCAGAGTCACAGTGTAGCCTGGAGATGGAATGACGCTATGGTCCAAAGCACAGTTTCTACTCTGTCGGCCACACCACCCCCTTCCCCCGTCCATTCAGAGTCTTTCTTCTGCTAAAACTAACGACTGGCGCTCAGGGAGTCTAATATCCACAGAGCCTGGGCCCTCAATTACCGTAATGGCTTATAATGAGATTTTGGCCAAGTAGCAGGTAGCAGGTTATTACTTCCTGCTCAGCGTGGGCAATGTCTACGCTGTTAATTTGTGTTGCTGAATGTGGCTCAGAGCTGGGCATCAAACTGTCAGAGCCAGATGTATTCTATTAGGTGGGAGGCTTACACCAGCCCATGGGCAATTTTTTTTTCAATATGGAGGCATGTTAACTCACCACAGGGTGAATCCTGACAAACTCAAGCCAGCCAAATAAAAGGGGTACTATTCCAAGCCAACAAAGTGGTATATTCCAGAGACAGATAACACCTGATACCACCCACTGTCAGCAATGTCTCTCTGACCCAGGCTATTCCATTGATAGGCAAGAAGTATATCCCTCTTAATATTGCTAGAGAAACTCTGGTGCCTTCATTAAGTTTTAATGAGGCTGACCCTAATGAAGGCCCTTATAATATGCTCTTCTATTGTTTACTTTGTCTTTATTTCGGGCAAGAAAAATGTACAAGAGGTCCATATTGCTCTTATAAACTGCTTTCTGCTATTAATTGTTACTTAACCTATAGTTTCTTTCTTTGGCATTAGCATATATATATATATACAGACACACATATATGTGTGTATATATATATGTGCTTTTTTTCAAAGCAGGTTAGACGATGGGGAGTTGAAGATCAGGAATTAATGAAAAATATTTTGGCGTTTTGCAATGAGAATTGCTAGTGCCCAAGAATTATGCTGTGCTCTCTGTAATGACATACTTTCGGTTATTTTATTTGTTATTTTTTTGGAATGCAAACTACTTTCTGTTAGATCATATATCAGCGGATTCCTTTTGTTTTCCTTTTGGAGAAAGCAATTTAGAGTGTCCTGGAATTAGGAAAGATTATAGTAATATCAGTACAGGAAAAGTTTTTTGGATTGTAATGAAGGGCAGATGGAGGCTGGACTAATGGGCCCAAGAAGGAAGGTCTTTTCCTCAATTCTTGCAGTTTGAATTATGACAAACCCAGTTGTTACTGGGTCTGCTTAATTTTATTTGAGAGGTTCTTTTTTGCAGCTTGAAGAATGAAAAAGAAAAAAAAGCAACTTGTCTTTATTTTCAATGACTCTCTTGAGAAATTTTAGCCTGAAGAACCAGACAGAACTGTGGATGCTTTTCCCCCTTTTGATGTGAGCTTTCTAATAGGAACAGACCTGAAACCCAAAAGCAAATTTCTGCTTGAGAGCAAAGCCAAAATTCCCATTCAAGCTCTGCAGGAGGACCCCCGCTGCTCACATTTGTTCATATAAGATTTTGTCATTTTAGAGAGAGGCTAAAGACTTTCTGGGAAATTTTTTCTACAAGTTTTTTTTTCTTATACTTCATAAATTATGGTTTGTAGGTTCAGTTCCAATCTACTTATCCAAAAAACTCTTTTCTTCTTTTCTTCTGTTAATGTAATCTGCACAGCACTTAAATTGAAACGTTCATGTTTTTTGTTGTATAGTAAAGGGCTGGAGCAATCCATCATCATCATCATTATTACTTTACGTAATTGTGTTTGTTTTCAGACTCTGTTATTAGGAAAACAGTAAAACCTCCATTTACTAAAACGCGATAAACTAGGAATCTCAATCAATCAAATATTTATCTCTGAATTTGCGTGGTCTTGATTCTACAAGAAGAAAAGCTAATGTCAAGGGTTTTACTTTTTAAAAAGGGGAAAAGGGGCCCTTTTAGGTTGTCCTAGAACATTGCTTCTTAAAATGTGGTCCCCTAATCTGCAGCATCACTGCCACCAGGGAACCAGCAAAAATGCAAATTCTTGGCCCCAACTCAGACCTACTAAACCAGAAACTTTGGGGTGGGGCTCAGAAATCTCTGCTTTAATAAGCCTTCCAGGTGATCTGAGTGCAGGGGAAAGTTGGAGAATCACGTTCCTGGGGACAAGCCATGCAGTTCTTCCACCTGTCAGTGTCCAGGAATGTGTAGCAAACTCTGGGGTTCAGAAGAAGTATCCTGAGATCCTTTCATCTATTCCACAATAAGAAGCAATCTACTGAGTATCTCCATGCCCCAGGCCTCATGAAGCATGGATGAAGAGCCGTCATCTCTGCCCTTGTGGGAGCTCCTATAGAAAAGATGTCTTAAGACCTTGAGAAATGTTCAATGAGCAGTCTTCCCACCCTAGTGAAACCTCTGAACTGTATCATCCTCACTATAAATCCTTAAAAAAATCCTCATGGGTGGTCACCATGAGGTACCTAGTAAGACAGTGAAATTGAATTTGGTTTTGCATAGTGTTTCATGTGTGAGAGAAAACTCAAAAAAGGTTTCTAGTGAACCACGAGTTAATGAGATAATTTAATTAATTAACTGGAACCCAACATTTCCCTAGTGGCTAGTCAATCCCATGACTGTTACATTAGTAAAGTCTCAGGGAAGAAAGCGTGAGAGCTGTTTTACATTTGCTTCACTGCCCATGTGAGCGGGCTCTCTGCTGACTTGGAGAGTCACACCTGGACTCCACTTGCCTCTAGTCCAGTAGATCCAATTTTTGTTTACTCCCTTCTCTAATGGAATCCACTCATTTATTTGAATTACAGAAAATTCTACTTTAAAATGCCAATCCCTAGAATATCATACCTTTATTGCTGTTTCGAAATTAATGATATGTTTGAAATCCCTGGAAACCCATGAATACCTCTTTTCTCCTAAAGGGAGGTGGTCATTTGTTGTTCTAGGTATGAAAATAATCACTAGCCCATGGGCCAGAGACCAGTGATGGGCAGACCACATGATAATCAAACAGAAGCTGGAATTATGATTTTATTTTTGAGTAGCTTCTACCTCTCTTTTCTTTTTTCTTTTTCTTAATTTTTATTGGAGTGTAGTTGATTTACAATGTTGTGTTAGTTTCAGGTGTACAACAAAGTGGATCAGTTATACACATATATCCATCTGTTCTTTTTCAGATTCTTTTCCCATATAGGTTATTACAGAATATTGAGTAGAGTTCCCTGTGCTATTCAGTAGGTCCTTGTTGGTCATCTATTTTATATATAGTGGTGTATGTATGTAAATCCCAAGCTCCTAAATTTATTTACCTGTCTTTTCTGATTAACCTGAGCAGATACTCTAGAGGGAAGACAACGGCTGGGTGGAAGGCAGCCAGGATTTGCGTGGAAGGAGTGTGCTTACTTTTTGTATGTTTCATTGACCTGGTTTTTTATTTAATTTTTATGTTTTTTTACTTTTTTCACTATTAGATGGTGATTTGTAACTCTATGCCATTGAGTGGCATGTTTCCTTTTTGGTCTTCCCTGATAAAAATGATTTTTTTCTAAGAAATGTGGGAATCTATCTCTGCTTATCTTTGCATGCTTCTTTACATTTATATAGGTGATATGCAAATATCCCCAACCCTGAGCCTGGAAGATTAATTAGAGCAATTGATGGTAAAGAAAATTAGTCCCTGAAATCGAGATCAGAGGCATCCACAAAGGGGGGGGTCAAGAGTGGGAGGGGATCTGGCAGCCCCATTCCCAGAAAGCCTTCAGCACAGATTGAGCAAACATGACATATTGATCATTACAGAACCTATAATTGGTGACCAAAAGCACAGTGTGACTTTAATGGCCCTCCCTGAACCATTGCCATCCTTTATTTTTTTAAAGAAAGCAGCTGTTTTTCCTAAATTCATGCTGCCCTCTAGTGGCCGTGCTCCCAACCTCACGTGAAAGGTCGAAACGATGAATGTGGAGATAATGGTGGGAATGGCAGAGGTGGTGAAAGGGTGAAATTTTTTTCTTTTCCCTCTCCTGTCTGAAACATTTCTGAGTTCCTCGGTCAAAAACTTAAGAAATAAAAGTGAAGCGGTACCATTAGACCACTGTCCATTTTGACTGACAGCCTGGTTTATGGGATGTCCATCGGTGAGCAGCATTTGCATCCCATCTTGCTGTGCACTTTGGAATCCAGCCCATCACAGATCCATTAAACTCCACTTAGAATAGGGAGGTGGGGGGGAGGGGACACACTCACACCAACCTGGCTTTGAAGATTCAAGTTTCTCCAGCGGGGGGGGGGGGGGGGGGGGGGGTGGAATAGGCAGGAGTCAGCCTAAGTCAGGCTGTGGATCTTTGACATTCTCCTGTCCTGAGGGCGGCGTCCTATAATTCAGAGGGATTCGGACTAGCAAGCATTGCTGGGACATCCCTGGGGGTCCAGTGGCTAGGACCCCACGCCCCCACTAAAGGGAGCACGGTTCAATCCCTGGCTGGGGAGCTAACATCCCACAAGCAAGAAAAAACAGATAGCATTGTAGTTGTATCGTGTCTGATCTGGTACTGTGACTTTGGGGAACTCCCCTTCCTCCTTTACTGAACATGAAGACCTTTAAATTCTGTCCCAGTGAAAATTCTTCAATACATTTAAAGAAATACTTTCAAAGAAAAATTTCCTAATCTGCGTTCAAGCTTACTAGGAAGTACAGCAAAATAATAAAGTATCATAGGAGTGTAGAAGTAAATCATTGTTTAGGAAGTCGGAGAGAAAACTGTTTCTGGCTTCCTTCTGAAATGGCACACAAAAAAACGTAACCTGAGAATAAAACCCCAAATTTGGAGTGCTAAGAAGATTTAGCAGGGGTGGGTTGTTGGTTGGTTTTTTGTTTTTGTTTTGTTTCGGTTTGGTTTTTTGAAGGGGACATGTTGTGGGTGCATGGAAATATTTACTCAATGGCATTTGAGCGCTGATATTTACATGTTCCTCTTTGATTGAAATATAGCATGTGTCGAGGTAATTACTGATGTTCGAAAAAGGGAGCAAGGGAGCCCACCCTCAGACCTGGGATTCTTTCCCATCTGTCTCTGCCTACCCAAAGGAGCCCTGATACAAAATAATTTAAAAAGCATTGACATCTGAGGAGAAGCATGTTGACTGTTTCCTTTCCAGGATTCACATCATGGAAACATCCGCTGCCAGATAACTTTTAAATCTGTCAGCTTAATATTTCCTCAATGTAGAGAGAACACTGAATGGCCGGGTCAGGTCTGGGTAGGGCCACAGCATGTGCGACTGGAGCTCAGATGCCTGGGCTCGCACTGGGACAGTGGATCTGGTTACCAGGCATCTGCTCAAAGGTGCAATTATCTCTGGGACTTGCACCCGATTTCACATTTCCCACTAACAGGTTACGTGAGGGACAGACTGGCCCTGCATTGTGGGTTGTTTTTTTTTTTTTTTTTAATCCTCTTCTCTTCTTCTAAAATGACAAGCCTCATTCAGCTACGCTGGGAGCCCGGAGTGCATTTTCCACAGGCTCCGACTTGTCACATGTCAACTTGTCTGCCGCTCACGTGACTGTTCCCGCAGCCTCCCTGGGCTGAGAGGCTGGCTTCTCAGCCTTGCATTCCTCTCACCTTCAGTAGAGATTTTGCCAAGATACTTTCCCTGCTGACTGGTCTCCTTCCCCTCCTTTTTTCTTCCTTACAAACACACGGGTGAGACTTGACAAGGCCCAGCATTTGTCTAAGGAGGCTGTATAATCTGTTCTCTCTCAGTGGAAAGTTTAACCTTCCATCAGGCCTCGCTGGAGGGGGCTGAACATTGGGGCCAAGTGTCCTTTTCTCAAAGGGATATGGTGCCTGGCATTTGTGTCAGCTTTCTTTCAGGATATAGATGCATCCAAACCTCGGATTAGGTGGCCCCTACTGTGTTTTTTTGAATGTTTCGTGGTAAAAAGCAGTGTATCATAACCCACAGTTTAGTTCCTCTTCACACACCCAGAGTACTTAACATTTGTCCTGCGTACTCTTGGTGCTAAAAATAAATAGAAACTACCATTTACAACTGACAGTAACTAAACCTGCACATAATGCAATTTACTGTGGATGAAAACGTGACCAAAGATTTATATCTTGTCGGTGTATTGAAAACTGCACAAAATTCACGAGAAGGAATTAGCCTTTGTAGGAATAATGAAAACAAAATAAAACTGAAGTGAACGAAAACGACACCCAATAAAATGTGTTGTCTAAACTTCAGCAGAGGACTCAAGTCTTCCTGTCACAATTTAGATCTGTAAAATTTTACTTAAGGAAATGTAACCTTGTGAAAATAAATGGCTTAAAGAGATTTAAAAGATATAACCGGTAAAATTTGATATTTGCCAAAAGCTGATGGAGGAATTTCACCTTAATGTAAAAAAATTACATGGAAAAGAACTGATCCCATTGAAAATAAACTCAGTAAAAGAGAAACAAAAATATTAAAAATAGAATATGGTTTAACTTTGAATTTAAAAATTAAGGAATTAAATTGGCAAACTGTACTTTGCTCTGCATAATTAATGCTTTCTGAAAGAAAACGTACCAGACTAGTTTATGTTTTATATTCATAAGCCTGAGGCCAAAGCATCCTTGGGGTCAAAATGGCAGAATTCAGATGTCCACCATTGCAAAATATCAGGGTGAGCAGAGCAGGGTGAGAATACCCCTCCTGGGGTTATTTTATATACTAAAGGAGAAGAGTTCAAAAGCTTGCACTCATTAGAAGGACTAGGCGACCTCCCTTGAGCAGCGCTGTTTGAGGTGGTCACTGCAGTACTTACAAGGACGCCATGCCCACCAGTCCACAGAGAAGACAGCAGGAGCCCTTATCGACATTTTGGGGTTTAGCAAGCGTTGCGTGACCATGGCACCGCATTCCCAGCCACGATGCAGATTATAAGCTGAGACACTTGCCTGAAATCACGCTCAGCTGGCTTGGGAGGAAGTCTCACTTTCTTTGTCTTCTCTACCCGGCCCCGTGGGTCAGGTGGACAGCCTTTCCCTGTTTCATTTCCAACCTAAATCTTCCAAGATGGATGTGCAAATGAAAGGAAAATGTGCGCCACCCCCCCCCCCATGGAGGATGGACTTTGTCCTTCCCCACAAACTGCTTCCGAGCAACTCCTTCCCTTAAGACTATTTTAAAATCTCTCTTTTTTTCATTTTGCCTTAGTGTTTAAGCAGCTTACGCTGAAGGAGGATGTCATGCTAGGAGCCTGTAATTCTGCAGGCTCTGCTAAATCCTGTGCGATGTCCACGGCAGAGCTGATAGTCCATCACACAGGCTGACCTCAGGGTGTTGCTCCAGCCACTTCTCAAGATCATAAAACATGGGTGTTTATTCCTTCCCAGTTCCCAGTTTACTCAGGACCCGCACAGAACAAAGAGCGAGGAATGTGCTTTCTGGGGAATGTCCTTTCCCCTGTATGATGTTTACAGCTCTTAAGGCTGGATGATAAGGTTCAGGCCACTGCTCTCTTTCCAACCAGACGTCATGATTGCTTTGTTTTTGTGGGAGGGAAGTGGTGAGCGTAAAAGCAACACCAGCGTTGAGGAACTGAGGCTGCGGCCTTCTGTTCCTTTGCCCTCTTCTTTAGTAAGGCAAATATTTAAGCTGTGTATGTTTTTAAGACGTTTCAAATGCCTGTTGTCTTAACGGAAGTTAAAGTGTGAGCGTTTAACGATTGAAGTTCCTCACTTTGTGGATTCTGTTTAAATTGTGTACAGGTAATTTTAATGGTATTAATTTATTCAAATATTTATTGAACACCTCCTTGGTACTAAGTACTGTTTGAAGCACTGAGTATTAGAAATCGGGAAGGAGGGATTATTATACCGGTGACATGTTAATGGTTTGTGTAGTGTCACACAGAACCTCCTGTAATGGACCAGAAAGACTCTCGCAGCACGCTTTCCAACTCTGTCACTGGGCCCACCCACATCTTCACAACACTGTCATCACTCTTCAGGGGCCGTGAAGAGGCTAGTTCCTTGCTTTACTCCTACAGATTGGAGAACAGGAGTCCTGCGAAGAGCCCTCTCTCCGTTGCCTGTTTTGTGGCACTGATTGGAAGGTGCTAGTGATTAAAATCTGTTTGTCATTACACAGTTACGCTTACAAACCTGTTTGATAATAGCATTTAAAACAATGATTACCGAAACTAACATTAATAGTGATAATAAAATCGATGCTGTACTTCCTCTATTTTACAAATATGAATTTGTTGGCGCAACCCCGTATTCCATCATCAGATAAGTTTTTGCATTTGTATGAGTAAAGATATTATTCTTTCACAGCTAAAATATGAATGGTACACCACTTACTCTGATATTTAGTCTTTAGTTCTGTTGAATATAGAGTTAGGAGACCCGAGCTTATGTCAGAGCTGGGGGATGTGGGCTAATTAGCGGTAAGCGCTTCCCAGCTCTGGGTATGAAATACAGGCTGCAGGAAAGTTAATGAAAATTCTTTCCTTGGGGATTTTGAGGTCCAGCAAAGATCCCCTTCTGTATATTATGGGAATATGGGCTGGATGGGTTTCAAGAGCTGACTTGGTCCAAGTCAAATTTTGATTAACTGACCATTGGCTCTGCCTCCTACATCAGGCAATATGGAACCTGGCATCCTTATCTTCATAAGGGAAACATTCAGAAATGCTAAATCATCTATTTCAGAACTATGGTGGACCTCTGGGATATCTGGCCCCTTGCCCTCATCTTACAAATGGGGAAACCAGCCCAGTAGGGAAAGCTATGTGCACAGGGTCACTTAACTGTTAGGGGCAGAGCTGGATTTAAATACAGGTCTTCCCCCACCTCCCATTACTAAGTAGATGGTAGGCTGAGGCCATGCAGGAGGTCAGAGTCCTGGGGTGTTTGCTGGGCTTTGCGTGGGCGTGTAAAGATGTCCTTCCCAGGACACTCAGGATTTTCCTCAGCACTGGCCTGGCCACTGTCACAGCAGCATATTCAAGAAGAGAGGCTGAGTCCCACCCCTCTGCAGGCAGCCCCAAGGCCATAGCTTAACCTGCATCATTAGAACACCCATTTCAGTGGGGGGAAACACTTAAAAGATAAAGAACCTCTTTAAAACAGATTCTTCCCAATATGGTTTTTCCATAACTGTAGTTGTAAGAGTTTACAGCAATGGCAGAGCTGGCTACCTCAGAAAAATTAGGAGTCTCATTTGGCAGGAGAGGATTCCCAAGGAGACAGGGCACTGTCATTTTTTCAGGGCCCCCCAAAAGAAACCCCCACACAAACAGCTACACATTGGCCTGATGCACAGCAAGCCTGCTTCATTTATTATGGCCAAAGCCAGATATTTTAATTAAAAACACTACACACGCCGTTAAACGTGTTATTCCCCTTCTAGTCCCAAGACGTTTCGAGTTCGAGGAGATACAAACAAGTGAATGCATTGCAGATGTACGCAGAAACCACCGCCTACCGAGTCACCACCAGTGGGTTCCCGGAGCTCCTCCCCATCAAAATGTTCTTTGCAAGCAAACAGTTTCCTCTGTAATTTTCACAGTTTATGGCAGTTGCCATGATGGGGGAGGGAAGGCCGGCGGGGAGAGGAATGCAGCCGCCACGTCCCTTCATTTATGAGCAGCTCCTATTAGTTTACAAATAACCTTCACAATAAATGAAGTCTTACGGCTGCACATGGGACTGGGCTTTTTTTTTTTCTCCCTTGTTCATGTCATTTACTTATTTATTTATTAATCACAAAAGCCCCATGTGGGGGGTAATCCCTTCCCAGCTGTGAGCTCACGTAGGCATCTCAACAGAGGCAACCACTTGCTTAATTTAAGCAGTCGTAGGTGGTTCAAGTTCAAAAATCTCATCCGACTTTAACTGTCGCTGGCTGGACCACCTTTCTCCCCTGGGGAGCAGCAGCAGCTGGATTTCATTGTCAGCTGCCAGGCTGTCCCCACGCCTTCCTGGAGGAGTCCGCAGACTGCCTTCCCTTTCCGGATTTTATTCAAGGTGACAGCTCCTCACACCTGATCACCTCAAGTAGCCGGGATATTGGGAGGGATGAGTGTGGTCCTCCTGCAGAGCCCAAATTTAGATTGACTGAGGTCATCCTCCGGCCTCGTGACCCCAGCGCTCTGACAGAACAGGGCTGCCAGGAACTTGGCCGTGGCAGCGAGTTTTGTAGTGATGTCTGGGGAGAAGTGTTCTGCGGGAGCAGGCAAAGAAGACCCCAAGTGCTAGGGAGTGATGTCAGCTTTCATTAGAGCAACAGACAGTGTTAGAATATCCTTGGCATAATATGGCTCTGGTATCTCTGTCAGCATCTCTGTTTTCTGTCACCGCACACAATCCTGGGCCTGTCTCGAGCCCTGACAGTGTCTTTTCAGGTCAGGTTGTTGCCAGGCCAGAGACTAGCTCTGCTCCCCACCACATAGCCCCTTTGTTTGAAGTCGGTCCTCTTGTCATTAATGCACTTGACGTCTATTTAAATCTGAGGGTGAGCGCGGTATCTGTTTTCCCGTCAAGAGATCATTGACAATATTAATACCTCATGTCCTTGCCTCATTTTCCAATCTCTGACACGTTGCCACAGTCTCCTGCATTCATCAAACAGCCCTCTCTCACCGGGGTGTCTGTAAACAGTCTTGCTTCCAGGCCCAAAGGAACAGGGCAGGCCTTAAAAAGGACTTTTATCAATGCCGACCAGAAAGAAGAGCTGAGGAGCGTGGCTCAGAACACATCACCTCCCTCCACATTACGGCCCACATTCAGGAATATCCAGCCTGTTTCTAGAAGGGCACTTGCTGTCCAGTTGTATCTTGACTAAGCAAGGTCTGTAGTTGAGGTTTACCACAGAGAGAGCGCAGAGAAAGGAAATTCAATCCCAAATGCGCTGGAGAATTTCCTGGAGCAAATGCATCCGCTGGAGTTGTGCGTGTGTGTGTGTGTGTGTGTGTGTGTGTGTGTGTGTATCTGCCTTTCGTTCTTTTACTCAAGAGAAAGACTATGTTCTTTATAATATCTGACAGCCCTATCCATTTCTTTTTATAAAAATTCCTGCTGTCCTGGTACTGTAGAAAGAAATTAACATCCCTCGGCCTCATCCTTCCAGATTCTTGAGGGTTTATTGGAATCAGTTATGTTGAAGGAAGCCCCTTGTGGATTTTCAGAGACTTCTGAGACACTCCCACCCAGGCCTGTAGGGGATGCTGTTCCTGGAATGCAGCCTTAACAGCCATGCCCACAGACTTGTCTTGGCATTGGTGACAGTATTAGCACAACTCCAGGTACTACGTAATTCGGCACAATAAAGGGAACAGCTCAATGCCAATAGCCAAAGCAATAATTTAGACCCCAAGAAGGGTCTCAGGGAGGTTTCATCCAAGCTCAATGTTTCCAGGCACCAGACCAATACTGAAAAGAACTTGGGGATTGAGGGCCAAGGAGAAAGTATGGCCAGAGGGGAAGAGTGGTCCACAGTGAACTTGCTCAAGGGACCATGGCAGGAAGTAGAGGTGATGACAGCCACCCAAGGTCCATTCTGAGGCCATGGAATGATGTCATCCTCTCCCTATGGCCAACTTGCCGAGATTCTGTGACCCCAGCAATTCTCCTCTTTGTCCCAAGCCATCTGAACCAAGTTGCATCTGCCTTGGCTTTAAAAGTTTCTGAGTCATTTTTAATCCCTGTTTAAGAATATGATCTGTGGTGGAGAAACATGTCCTGTACAATGACCCAAGTATTTACCACATAGGCCTTCTGATGTGAAGAACCTGGATAATTTCAAGTGCTAATTTATCCCAATGAATAGTAGATGGTGGTTGTTGGTTTCACACTATCAGAATAATGGGGGGAAAACATGTATATAGATAGCTATTTTTACAGACAGATTTGTAGCTTATGAATTTATGTTTTATGGACACTTTTTTTTCTGGTTGTGCACACTTCAGAGACTCAAGTACTATTAGTAATAAGACAATTCCATGAAGCTGAATTTGAAGTTTGTTCTTCTAAAATTAGAAGGAAAAAACCCAAGGTGGCAAAAAGCAAATTGTAGTCACAGATATTTTCTTGAAGAAACTGATGTTTTCGTAGTAATCCTACAAACCTTTCAAAATAACTATGGCAGGTGATTTCTTAAGGATATTTAGAATAAACACTGAGTTGATTGAAAGGTTTGACCTTATTCTAGGGGCATTGTTTATAGTTAAGTCCTCTTATGATCTCCATGAATGTCAGGAAAGCTGTATATGCAGCCACAAAATTATTTAAAATAAAACCAAAGGTGAAAATCAAGTGCGTTCCAAGCCGAGAATGCAGTTCAGGACCCCTGTAAGAAGAAGCTGTTTAATGTCGGAGGCTCTGTTACTTTCCGTGTGGCATTTTGTGAACACCACCATTCTTCCTTAATCATCCATTATGTACTCAATGTCTGCTGGGATTTGGAAAGTTCTCTCTGGAAATGAACAAAATTGATTCATGATAAAGGATTTGAAAAGAGTCACATTCTGGGAAGATTGTTTTATATCTTTTGTTTGGGCTGGACCCATCTTTAAACTCTTAATTTTCCATTTTTAGAAATTCTGCTAAGAGAACTTACAGAGAGAAGAGGGTTATATAGGTACTTTGTTTTAAGAAGTAATTGAAGAGAAAAAAAAAAAAGTAATTGGCCAAAGTAGAAATTCTCTAAAATGTGGAAGAGAAATCATGTAGGAAAAATGTTATTCCTAGGAGCCTGTACTCTGGTGACATTTTTTTGAATGTCAACTCTGAGGACAAGAAAGTAGGGTCCTTCCCTTCTGGGGCTTAATCCATTTGCTGCTCCCCATGGGCTCTGTGATTATGTTGTATTTCTGCCTTGCAGCACCTGTGTTTTCTTGCTGTACTACTTGTGCCACCTGTAATGATGTGTATCTTTTTTTGGCAGGTGTCCTGGGGAAGTGTCGCTATGTTTACTATGGGAAAAACTCAGAGGGCAACAGGTTTATCCGCGATGACCAGCTCTGAAGGCAAGTTCTATATGCCTTAGCCAGTGACGTGAGAGTAAAAGAAAAAAGGGAAAGCAAAAATAAAGAAAAAGCTAAATGAAAAGACAATGGCCCACCAGGGTTTTCTGTGGGAAAGCTATGACTTCAGCTTTTGGTACCTTCTGCTGACTTTGCCAGGCCTGTCAAGATCATCCTTCTGCCTTCGACTGAGTGGTCACATAGAGATTGACATGATTGCCCTTAAGCAGGTCTTATCCACCAGGGTGACAGACAGCAGTGGCGAAGCACCAGGGCTGACAGGATGAACACCATGATGGATTGCCTGGCCCCTCTACCGCTCACAGGGGAGCAGAGGTCACACCTGGGGCCTCCCTGAGCGTGCTCAGTGGCTGGAGTCAAGTGAGAGACTGTGTCTTTCGCTTGCCTATTGAGTAGAGATCCTTCTGATACCATTGTGCTGTGGGTTGATTTTTAGTGAAATAGTCACAGTTTAGAGATAGGCTTCTCTCCCTTTTGTCCCTTAAATCTTAATCTCTTGTATTCTGCACAGTCCCCTCTCACCCCGCCCCCCACATCATCCTTTAGCACCTTTATCACGGGCAGTGCATTTCAGTTTGCAGTTTTTCAGAGAACACAAGAGGTAAGTTCTTAGCCACGTTGTACATTTATGGCAAGTTTTGCGTTCTTACAATTCATGTATTGGTGTAAGTTGCTTTCCCTAAATCCCTGACTACAAAAGCATGGAGTTTATCATATTTTGTTCAGTTCTAAATCCACTTCTTGCCTTGGACACTAGGCAGTGTCAGGCATCTCTCCCAACAACGGGTTTTGGTTGTACCAAGGACTCTGCTTATTTTTAACCACCTCTCCCCGCACCCCCCCCCCCCCCCCCGCCCCCGGCCCCATGCCTATGGCCATATGTATGTTTGGAGCTGGCTTGCTCCTTTGGGTGCTATTGAAAGGTAGTGAGGTGATAAAAGATAGAGTGGTAGGTCAGGAAGTTAAAAAGGAAAGTGAAGACTCTAGAAAACACCAGACCAAACAGTTTTTCATAAAAGGCACAAACCCTTTGAATTTGGTATGTTTCTCAGGATCTCTCAGAAATGAAATCCACAGCTTGTAAGATGGTCTTTGTGCACCTTTGGCTATATTCCAGCCCTAAAGTTACAAGGATAAGAAGCATGATCATACTGGTTGGGTGGCTATACTTCCATTTAATATACTGGTACAACAGTAGAAGATGTTTGAAAGGCTCGTTGCTCTTGACACAATAGCATTTATTTTTGCTTTTATTTAGACCAGGTATTCCTTGCCCTGGGTCTCCCAGTATTCAGTTAGTTTGAGGACAGCAAAACGTGAAAGAGAACGCTTCCCAGTTGTAGATACCAAATAACTAGTGAGCTGCTATGGTGAAAGTCTTTAAGGACCCAGAACCCCTGAGACACCCAAGAAGAACCTGCTTTCTCCACTGTAGTTCGTTTACATGGCCTCTGGCCTACTCAGTCGACACAGTCCTTGAATGACTTGCACTGCGGCTGGCAGGGGTCCCTCTTGTAGATTACACAACCTTTAGTAATCAGTTATTGAGACAAATTTAGATGGGAATTCTTAAGACTGTTAATAATTAGAGGATATTGAGTGTTTGGCTTTATCTCTCAAATCCATTAATAAACAGAGTTGAGTACCTTTGCTCTATTTGATCTACGAAAGAGCATTGGCATAATGCTTTAAATGAGCTGTATTCAGTCCCACCCTGATTCTTTGTTTGGAAGCACCAACACATGTTTTGTCCATGGCATATTACGGGCAGCCAGAGTTCTGTGCAAGGGCAGCTAGACTAGTCCAATGTCACATCCAATCTAGGGGCACATATATCCTTGTCTTTATAAAAGGCTTTAACCCTGCCTCAAACAATAAAAAAGCACTTGTGAACTGACCACAGAATTTTTCCATCTTTATTTTTCTTACTTGTTTACTTTTCTTAATGTCAGAACCATTTGTATCACGCGTAGGAATGTCTCCCTCAATGCGAGCTTTGGAGGCAAAAAATATTTTTGGAGTGAGTTATTGACCACATTGTTTCCCTCTCTTTGGGTTGTTTATTTTCTTCCAAAATGGTGTAATAACTTTAATTGAGATTAGCTTTAATTATAATTTACGTAAAGGCCCTCACGACAGTATATTCATCTTAATGATAGAATTAGAGTGAGTTTTGTTTCTCTTAAAGAGGGATAATGCATTAGTGTTGGGTTGTTTACAATTCCACTGTTTGTTAAGCAAGATCTTCTGTGCTTGAGCTAGATTTCGGGCGGAATTGGCAGAGGGAGAAGCGATGTGGCCTGCTTATCTTAAATCCCTAGGAATTTCCCAAACCTTGGATTTCAAAGTAGAGAATTAGAAGGTAATAAATTCAATCCAAGCTCAGACATATTTCATACCCCCTTTCACCGCTTGGTCTTTCTGCTTTTGACTCTATTCCACTGAGATTTTTCCTTTGGGGACCAAGGTACCGGGCACCCCTGTGTCCTCTCTCCCAGGACACCCTTCTGACTTGAGAGCCCCCTGCAGTAAAGGCAGTCCTGGAGTCCTCTGTTGCCTCAGCAAAGTCAGGGCGGACTGTCTCTTTCCTAAGTAATGTAATTTTATGGAACAATTTGTTCCTTGGGGAATAATGTTTTCGATTGTGGGGAATCCTATTAAAAGTACAACTATTACAATCATTTGCTTTTACTTTTACCAGCCTTGCTCATAAACCCTCCATCTGTTTGTTGCTTTAAATAGAGGAACATTATAAGAGATTATCACTTGATCAGACTGCACGTCTGAATGTTGTGCATTTTCACATATTCATGTGTACTGAGGAATACAAGAAAGCAAGCCACAGATTCTGCATGAAAGGATTTTCATTTGTTGTTTTGTTTTGTTTTGTTTTGTCTCTGTGTGTGTGTTTTCCAGCAGAGATGTATCTTGCACATTTTCAAGGGAAAATGTCTTTCTTGCTGCTTCTAAGAAATAACCTGACTGTCTTTCTCATCTGCATTTTGTTAATATGCAGATCAAAAACAATCTGCAGGGCTCTTTTCATCAAAACAGTAACAGTGTTCAGTAGCTGCTCCTCATAAGAACAGCCTAAGTCAGATGTGCATTGCTGCCTAATGCCCAGAGTGGGCAACACAGGGTCCACTGAGACCCCCATGTGTTGTCCATACAGCACAGCTGATCCGATGTGACATTCACCATCTGCTTTCCCCAGTTCTCTTTCCAAGAAGAAGCCTTCACCAAAGAAGTCTGTTAGCATGACTTGACTCTGGTCTCTCTAACCTGTCTAAATAGCATGCTGTCAACTACCGTGACTAAGATCTAGAAAGGGAAAGAACACCAGAGGGGCACAAAACATGTTGGTTCCTTGTTTGTATGACAAACAGACCATGAGCCTTTGGTGGAGTACTGTCTGTTATTTCTCGTACATCACCAAGCACTTAAGGGATTTGAAGAACATTCAAAGACAGTCACCTGTCTGAAATGAGTATCTTCCTACAAACTTACCTGAAAATTTCCAGCAGTAGTAGTTCTCCTTTGGGTAATTATAATCCTAAATGTTAAGTTGGCACTTTGTGGATGGGGGGTAGGTAATGTTATTTGTACATATTAATGTATTAGCATATGCTAATTTTTCTGAAGTAGCAGGGAATGTGGCAACCTAGGACAAGGGAGTTTTCCTAAGAGAGAAGAGAAAATTCTATGTTTGGAATGTGTCTAGGGGTGAGTGGCTAAAGTAAGGATGATATAAGTGGTAACTCATGGAATTGTACCAAGGAAGAGCACGAAGCAGAACCAGACGCAGGATTAAAGGGGGGACTCTTAGTGGACAGGGGCTGAGGGAATAAGGGAAAAGGAAGGGAAAAGACAGTTGATGCCAGTTAGAAGATTTGCTGATGTTTAGCACTAAAGTGGTATCGAGCAATATTTTCTCCTCAAAATGGAATCATCCTTAAGTGAGAAGTGTCACCACTCAGTGATGTTTTACAAGTTTCTCTGCCTAAGACAATGAAACAGCGTGGAAAACGTTGATGACAAAGCACTGTAGGAACAAATGATCATGTGTGTGATGGCTACATATGGACAAAGATGACTATGGTTTGTGTCCAATCTTCCACAGAAACCAGCATCCTACGGTTAGTTCCCTAGTGCTTTGTGGGGCTGAAGATGCTGATGATAGGATTTGACTCTCTCTGGGTGCAGCCAGTAGATGAGGACTCAACTCATAGGAGGAGTGGAAAACATCTAAGTTCAACTGGAGGACCTGAATTAACACATAGAATATTCTGGAAATAATTAATGTTTATGTTTTGTCACATCAATTACTTTATATCAAATTTTCCTTCTCCATATTGGACTAGGAATGAATTTGAAGTGCACTTGGGGATAATCTCCTTTAGACATTAACTTTCCAATTTGAATATTTTTACTGAGGGGGCAAAGCCGCATTAGGATGGGCTTCACCAAGATATTCACACTATTCGAGTTATGGAGCCTTGAATAGGTGAGAATTAATATACACTATCCATTTACAAAGGTTACATTTATTAAATAATAGTTTAAATAACAATAAAGTGGTTTATGAAAGATTATGTTTGGAAAAATGTCTATTCAGTTCTTTTGCCCATTTTTTAAGCAGTTTGGTTTTTTGTTTGTTTTTGATACTGAGTTGTATGAGCCATTTATATATGTTGGATACCAATTCCTTATTGGTTGTATCATTTGCAAATGTTTTCTCCCACTCAGTAGGTTGTCCTTTTGTTTTGTCAGTGGTTTCCTTTGCTGTTCAAAAGCTTTCAAGTTTCATTAGGTCCCATTTATTTATTTTTCCTTTCATTTCCTTTACTTTAGGAGACAGATCCAAAAAAATATTGCTATGATTTATGTCAAAGAATGTTCTGCCTAGGTTTTCCTCTAAGAGTTTTATAGTCTCCAGTCTTACATTTAGGTCTGTAATCCATTTTGAGTTTATTTTTGTATATGGTGTTAGAGAATGTTCTAATTTAATTCTTTTATATGTAGTTGTCCAGTTATCCCAGCACTGCTTATTGAAGAGACTGTCTTTTCTCCATTGTGTATTCTTGCCTCCTTTCTCATAAATTAGTTGACCATAAATATGTGTGTTTATTTCTGGGCTCTGTGTTTTGTTCCATTGATCTGCGTCTGTTTTTGTGTCAGTTCCATACTGTTTTGATTCCTGTAGCTTTGTAGTATAGTCTGAAGTCAGAGCACATGATTCCTCCAGCTCTGTTCTCCTTTCTCAGGATTGTTTTGGCTATTTGGGGTCTTTTGTGTTTCTGTACAAATTTTAAAATTGTTCTAGTTTTGTAAAAAATGCATTTGGTATTTTGATGGAGATTGCATTGAATCTGTAGATTGTCTTGTGTAGTATGGTCATTTTAACAATATTAATTCTTCCAATCCATAAACACAGTAGATCTTTCCATCTGTTTGTGTCATCTTCAATTTCTTTCATTAGTGTCTTATAGTTTTCCATGTACACAACTTTTACCACTTCAGGTAGATTTATTCCTAGGTATTTTATTCTTTAGATGCAATTGTAAATGGGATTATTTCTTTATCTTTCTGACGATTCATTGTTAGTGTATAGAAATGCAACAGATTTCTGTATATTAATTTTGTATCCTGCAACATTACCAAATTCATCGATGAGCTCTAGTAGTTTTCTGGTGGTGGTGTGTTTAGGATTTTCTATCAATAGTATCATGTCATCTGTGAACAGTGACAGTTTTACTTCTTCCTTTCCAGTGTGGGTTCCTCTTCTTCTTTTTTTTAGTGCTTTGATTTTTAATGTTACTACTATTTAACTTAATCTTTCACGAAAAAAATGTACTCTAATGCACTCCATTTTAAAGTTTTTCAGGCCATTATTATGCTAGAGAAAAGTTTTTCTGGGCTTACAGTAACTTAGTTAAAACAACAACAGTGACAAAATCTTCTAAAATATTTTAACTAATTACTTGGCTTATCAGAAACAGTTGTCAAGTCATCCTAAATAGCCTGAAAAGTGTGTGTGTGTGTGTATGTGTGTGTGTGTGTGTGAGAGAGAGAGAGAGAGAGAGAGATTTCAGGATTTGTGTAGAGAACTCCTATGACTGACATTCTAAATAACTTTCTAGCTTTTCTGTGAACTCTACAATGTCAGCTTTTACTCCTGTTACAATGTTATATGGAAAAATGTACTGTTTCATATCCAATTAATTAATATCTACTATGTGCCCTCCTTTCTTATAAAGTGATTACCTACTTTTTATGACTTGCTGAGGCTCTGTTGTAACAGTATCATGATGTTTCTGTATTTCCCCCTTCTGGACCTTTGAAACCTAATTTGAACATAACAATATCACTGTTCAAAGTATAACATAGAGCAGTTTTGTTTCAATTAGGTGATATCTTTGATACCCAATGAGAAATAGGTATGTGAGTTATTTCTGAAAGTTAATGTATAAAACCAAGTTTTGTTCATAGACTATCCATATTTCCCTGTTTAGGTACATTCACTTCCAATTTCCATATTTGCCTATTTGCATGTAAAGGCAGTCTTCCAAAAAAACAATTCTATTATCTGCAGAGCTATGTAGCATGTAACGCACACTCTGTAGCCACATTGGCTTTCTCTATGTTGCTCAAACATAATAAATATAGTCTCTGTATCAGAGACTGTATGTGTGACGTGGAAGCTCTTCTCATTCATTCAGTTAAAATTTTTCAAACAAAATCTAATTATTATTACAATTCTTATATACGATTATAATAATAAAATATACACAAACAAGATTTAAAGAGAAAGTCAAAGGCAGAGTAATATTATTTATAAAATGAACTCTCCTCAGACATTATTAAATTATTATTTTATCCAACATGAATAGAACCAACTTATTTTAACTTTGTAACTTAGCCTCACAACCTTCTCAAAATTTCTGTTAGGTGAAGGTAAAATAATGACATATTTTTCCTGTCAGGAGTGGGGTACAGAACCTATGAATGTAGTTAGGTAACTATAATTATCACTTATACCAATGCTGTAGAAAACTCTTTAAATATATTGATTAATCATGCAACAACTTCATCAGGTTGGTGCTCTTATCCCCATTTGAAAAATAAGGAAAGTGAGGCCCTGAAAGGTTCAGTGCCATGGACTCGATCAGGTACACGTGTGAATTCCAGGACGTTAATTCAGGTTCTCTGGGTCCAGAGTCCGTGCTCTTTGCTGCTGCTGCTGCAATGTCTCTGTGAAAGGCATTCACTTACTTTGTAAAATTCACATTTTTCTGATGATGGTGGTACTGCTCAAAACATATTTGAAACTTCTCTTTTGCAGCCAATCTTAAAACTCTTTTACGAATCATTCATAAAATAAGGCTTAGTGTGAACGCAAAGAATAAATAGCATCCCGTAACTCTATGACCCAATTCATTCCCTGAAATAAGTGTTTTTGAAAAGCACACTATACATAAATCCAAGTTACCTTCAAATGAAAAATATTTTCTATGATTTAAGATTTTTTGAAGACTTTGTATGAACACTTAGCATAGTGACTTGAAAGAATTAATTGCCTGGAAAACTCACATGCTGGTTTCTGCTTCCAGTGAGGAAATCATTAGTTATGTTGAAATCTTGGGAAAACTCCATCGTAATGAATGGTTGTGAATGGTGCCCCAGAACCTAAAGGCCCGGGTTCTCATTCTGCTCTGCTCCTCTGTCTGGCCTTCGCTTCCTATGCCAGGTTAAGGAGGAAATGGAAACTGTCCAAAGGCAGCTGAAGTTAACACCACTGAAGGCAAAGGCGATCCCCAGTGTCTCTCAAACTTGGAATTTAGTGACTTTGTGAGATATGATGGATATGAAAGTGCTTTGCAAAATAAAATACTGTCCAAGTGCAAATAATTATATGGTAAAGTGAAAACTCTGAAGGCATTTTCAAAAAGGAACTTTTGGAAATGTTTTAGGGGGTCAGTTTCATTCTTGAAGTCAGAGCATAGTCTCTCAAATTGGCTACTTTGAAACAGACCGAAGCATAGCATTTGTATCATTCCTAGAGTAGGGACTCTAAAATTAGTCACCTTTTTATAGCTGAGCCTCATCTACTCAGTTATCTACTGCTTTAGTGTTGTGTAGACTTCATGGGTGGCATTTTTCATGTGTCATGTTTTCACTTGTTAGTAATCGTTTGTGGCTTTTCACTTACTTTATGTAGTCACCATAATTAGAAGGAATGAATTTAACATTTCTTCTAGTTTCTGTTTATTCACCAGGGCTGGACTTGGGTGAGTCAAGTGAGGCACTCGCCTTGGATACAAATGTAAGCGGGCCCCAAAAGAAAGTCTCAGTAATCAAGATAAATAATATTTTAATCCAGTATCTTAAAAAGTAAAAACAAGTAACATCATGCAAAAAATTCCATGGTGAACAAGACAACAAATGTTAAATAAAAATGTTTCCTTTAGCCCAGGCTCCAATATGGCTCAACATAGCATTATATTCACCTGTTCTGTCCTTAAAGCATCAAAGCCAACAAACTCACGTTCTGTGTCCTAGGTCTTGTGCTCATTCCATACTTGTAAACTAGACTAACGTGTTTTCTAGGTAATCACTCAGAAATCCCCCTTTCCCTTCTTGCTTCCAACATATTTCATCTGTTCTTACCTCTCTGACCCTAGACTCCTTGTTGTATGTCTGACTTTAGTGCCACTTCTAATTTTGGCCAGCCATTCTCATTTACTTTTACTAATTTTCCAGACATTCCTCCTGGCTTGACTCTTCTACCTTGGGCCTTGACACTTCTACCCAGACCTTTACTTTCCTTAATTCTTTGATGTCCCTAGTTGCCTTGGATAAGAAATTTCATTTCAGACTCCTGTAATCCCAACCCTGACTAGGTCATACCCCTTGGGGAAGACTGGGGGGAATTTGGACACCACTTATTTGATGTATATTTAAAAATCCTTAGTCCTGTCAACCCTTAGCACTGGTTTAATTTACAACTAAAAATCCTAAACTGTGGCTTGTAGCTAGCTTCATTACTGCAGGCTCAGTTTTATCTGTGATGGTTTCTCTTATCTTTACATTTTCCCCATTTAGCTATTAAAGCAATTCCCAATGGTTTTTAGTTCTCACAAAAGTTGCCTTCCTCTTCTACACTGTTTGGCAGAAACTGGGAAAGACTATGGCCTTTTGTTCATCAGTGCCTGTATACGAGAAGAATTAACCCCACATTTGCTTTTCCCTCCCAATTATAAAGTGCTATTTTTTCCCCACAAGGAGGACTGAGAACTATACTATGCATATACACATGTACATATATATGCACATATATGTGTGTGTATTTATATACTTAATCCCTTCTTTTCATACAAATGGCTTCATATGCAATGTCCTGCACCTTCTCTTTTTTACACTTAAAATCCCTAAATAACAAAATGGATGATGTGATGGTCAGTTTTATGCGTCGACTTGACTGGCCATGAATGCCCATATTAAATGTTATTTCTGGATGTCTCTGTAAGGGTGTTTCTGGATGAGATTCGCACTTGAATTGGTGGACTCAGGAAAGTAGATTTCCCTTCCCAATGTGGGTGGGCATCCTCCAATCCACTGAAGGCCTGAATAGCACAAAAAGCAGAGGAAGGAGGAATTTTCCCCTTTTATTCCTGCTTCACTGCTTGAGCTGGGACATCCCGTCTCCTGCCTTTGGGTTGAGATTTACACCATTGGTTCTTCTAGTTTTCAGAACTTTGGGTTCAGGCTGAATTACACCACCTGCTTTCCTGGGTCTCCAACTCACAGATGGCAGATTTTGGACTTCCCAGGCTCCACAATTACATTAACCTATTCATCATAATAAATATTTTTCTATATCTTACTGACTGTGTGTCTCTGGAGAACCCTGACTAATACAAGTGGTATATTACTCCTGCTAAAAGAAATACAAAATCAAGAAGATATGATCATACGTGCATATATATCTATCAATATAGGCTCACATATATAAAAAACAACTGATAGAACAATGTGGAGAGGAAGAAAAATAAACAATTTTTGTTGGAAATTTGTAGGCATACATTATTCATACATAACTTCATGTCTTAGTAAAGTTTTAAGCTTTAATGACTCAAAGTTTAAATGTTACGCTGTTATGAATATATCATTTGGCAGTATAATTATTTACACTGCTCTTCTGCTTATTTATTTTTGGGGGTTTGAAAAATAATTTTTTAATTTTAACTTATTTGGGTGCAGTAATTTGATGACACTTTCTCAGACAATGGATCAGTGGAGGAAACCGCTTGCTTGGCCACTTAGGTCACCTGACCTGTCTCTATTAGATTTTTCCTCAGGGACATATTCAAAATGTCTGTCATGTGCTCATCAAAACCTCCCTCTGTGGAGAATCTTGAGGCCAGAATTATAAATGCTGTTCTCTCTATCGCTGAGAAGCAGCTGAGGAAAGTTTTTACGAAGTTTGAAAATTGACTATTAGTGATGAGTAGCACAAGACAGTAGTTATGTTGAATTTTAAAAAGAAACGTAACAATATTTTAAAGTAGTTAACTTTTCAGATATTATCATTTAAGTTAGTAGCACATGCAGTTCTGAAATGATTGAAACTTAACCCTGCACTGAGACTCTTGGGACTCCCTGAATAATCTAGATATGAAAACTTGGCTTTAATGTGTTAACAGGTCATCTTTCGTTTTTTATTTACCTTTTAACTTTATTGTCTTTTGGTGTGATCAAATTTCTTAATATTTATAAAATATGTATATAGGAGAGGTGCTGGGGCTGTGCTATGTCTGAGGAAATTCTTGAAATACCTTGAAATCACGAAGTTATTCGATATTTTCTTCTAAAAGTTATAAAATTTTGACTTGTGTATTTAGGTGTTCGATATTTATATATTCTGGATCTTAATCCCTTATCAGATATATGATTTGCAGATATTTCTCCCACTCTGTGGGTTGTCTTTTCACTCTCTTGATAGTGTCCTTTGTTTCATAAAAGTTTTAAGTTTTGGTGAAGTCCAGTTTATTTTTGTCATTGTTGCCTTTGATGTCATAATCCAAGAAATTATTGCCAAATTCAAATATTTTGAAGATTTTCTCCCTATTTTCTTCTAAGCATTTTATAATTTTAGCTCTTTGTTTCAATCTTTGATACATTTTGAGTTAATTGTTTCTATATAATACAAAGTAAGGATCCAATTTCATTCTTTCATATATGGATATCCAGTTTTCTTAGCACCATTTTTTGCAAAAACTATTTGAAAGGGCTTGTCACCCTCATTGAGAACCAATTGACCATATATGCAAGGGTTTATTTTTGTACCCTATTTTCTGTTTCATTGCTGAATATGTCTGTTTTTCTGTTGGTACCACAGTGGTTGATTACTATAGTTGGAGGTATTTTGAAGGGTGCTGCTATGAACACTCTTCATCGTGTCTTTTTCTGGATATATGTATTTTTTATTACTTTTGGTATACACTTAGCTGTACAATTGCTGGGTTATATGCTAAGAGTATGTTTAGCTTCATTTAAACCTTCCAAATTATTTCCAAAGAAGTTGTACCATTTCACACTCTCAACAGCAATGTATGAGAGTTCCGTTACTCCACATGTAAGCCAACATTTAGTGTTATCAGTCTTTAAAATTTTAGCCATTATTATTTCAAATGTGATGTTATAGTATTGTGATTTTATTTGCATTTCCCTGATGATTAGTAATGTTGAGCATGTTTTCATGTACTTGTTGGACATTCACAGCTCTTCTTTCATGAAATATCTGTTGAAATTTTTTAGTTGGTTTGTGTGTCTTCTTATGATTGAGTTGTAAGAATTCTTTATATATTCTTGATGCAAGTCTTTGTCAGATGTATGTATGTGCAAATATTTCTCTCCTCCCAATGAGTGGTTTCCCTTCTTGATTGCTTAGCAGCATCTTTCAAAGAACTTTTAAAAGTTTTTCTCATTTTAGAAATAATTTTGGACCTACAAAAATTTGCCAAAAAATAGCACAGAGTTTCTGTTTATATTTCATTCAGCTTTCCCACATGTTACATCTTACATAACTACAATGCAATTATTAAAACCAAAAAATTAACAGTGGACAATAATTTTAATCTACAGAACTTATTTACATTTCCTTGGTTGTCCCACTAATGTCCTTTGCTTATCAACGATCCAGGAGTTTGTAAGACATTTATTAATTTTTCATATCTTTTCTAAGAACCAGTTTTCGTTTCATTGATGTTTCTCTCATGCATTTATGTTTCCCACTTTATTATTTTCCATTCTTACTTTGTTATTTTCTCCTTTTCAGTTACTTTGAATTACTTTTCTTTTCCTAGTTTGATGATAACTTTGATAATTGACTTTTAAACTGTCTTCTAATAAAAGCATTTAAAGCAACACATTTCTTTCTAAATACTGTTTTAACTTCATCCTCACATTTTGTTATATAGTGATTTTTATGTTAAAAATATTTAATAATGTCCTTTGTGATGTTTTCTTTAACTTATGGATTATTTAGAAGTGCCTTAATTTCAATATGAGTATTTTCCAGATTATTTTTGGTATTTATTTCCTATTAAATTTTTGTGTACGTATGAGAAAATGTACTCTGTGTGACTTTGATCCTTCTGAGTGTTTGAGCTTAGCGTATAATCCATCTTAGTGGATGTTCTATGTGCACTTGAAAAGAATATGTCTAGTGCTATTGTAATATACTGTCCTCCAAAAGTCAACTAATGCAAGTTGGTTTATATTCTTGCTCGAGTCCTTTCTGTCCTTACTGATTCTAAACATATATTTCTATTAGTTACTAGGAGATATACATTGTGATCTCCAACTATAATTCTGAATTTTTCTATATATCCTTTTAGTCTGTAAGTTTTTGTTTTATGTAAAGCTCTGTTATTGTGATGCTATTCAGTCATTTAGAATTATTATACTAGTGATGCATTTGTCTTTTTTAATTTTTAAGTGTGCTGCCATATTTCAGGTAATATTCCTCATCCTGAAATCTGCTTTGTTATTAATATAGTTATTTCAGTATTAGTATGATTTATTTTCCTCCATCCTTTTACTTTTAACCTGTGTCTTTGTATTTTAAATTACTTTCTAATTCATAGCATATAGTTGCTTCTTGCTCTTAAAAAAGTTGAACAATCTCTGGCTTCTAATGGACTGTCTAGATAATTTACATGTAATAAAATTATCAGTATATTTGATTTTAATTCTACCATCTGGCTATTTGCTTTCTATTTGTACTATTTGTTCTCTGTTCCTGTGTGGTCTTTTCCTTCCTTTTTATTGATTAATTTAGTAGTTTCAGTATACCATTTTACATTTGTTGTTTGTGTGATTGTTCTAGGGTTTGCAATAATAATCTTCAACTTATCACAGTGTGTCTTTAATTACTATTTATTTCCCATGCATTGTAGTGCCTTACAACAGGATACTTCCATTCCCTCCTTCTATCCTTTGTGCTTTTATTGTCATATATTTTATTTCTATATATTTATAAGATGCATAATGCTTTTTAAATTATTTTTATTTAAAGAGCCAATTATCTTTTAAGGAAATGTTGAAGAAAAAAGGGTTTACACACTCACACACACATATTTTTCTAATTCCCGTATTTACCATTTCTGGTGTTCATTTCTTTCTGTAAATATGAGTTCCCATGTTCTTTGTTTCTTTGTGTAAATCTGAGCTTCCACTTGGAAGCATTATTCTTTAGCATGAAAAACTTCCTTTAACATTTCTTATAGTGTGGTTTTGCTTGCAATAAAATTCTCTCAGTTCTTGCTTGTTCAGAAATTGCCTTAATTCACTTTTGTTTTTGAAGGATATTTTCACTGGATATAGAGTTGCAGGTTGGCACTTTTTCCTTTCAGCACATTAAATATATTATTTCGTTGTACTCTGTCTTGCATCATTTTTGATCTGTGGTTATTCTAATCTCATTTCTCTGTATACAATGTGGCTTTTTTTTTCCAGACAGCATTTAAGATTTTCTTTTTATCACTGGTTTTTGGCAATTTGATTATGATGTGCTATGGTGTGGTTTCTTTTTGTTTATTCTTTTTGGGGTTTGCTAAGCTCCTCAAATCTGTGAGTTTATAGTTTTCATCAAAATTGGAAAATTTTAGCTATGTTTTTTATTTTCAGAAATGTATCTGTTCCAGACTTGCCTTCTACTCCTTTTAAAAAAATTTTCCTTCAACTTGCTTTATTACCTATAGTTCATGAGGTGCTGTTTGCCTGGGTTTTGTACCAGCTGACTCTCATAATGATTTTTTTCTTTATAATTTTCCTCTTCTTTCCCCTCTTCCTCTTTTTCATCCCCCTTATTCTTTTTCTTCTTCTTGATGTTTGTTTGCCAAGATCACACTTGATACTCTGTGTCAAGAATCTCTATTTGGGCAATTCCAAATATGCCTTTGTCAGGAACCTGTGGGTATTACCAGTTCCAGAGCAGATATTATATTCATTTTCTGCTTATAATTCTTTCCCTAGGAGTGAAGTGCAGTTTTGAACTCTCCATGCCTCCCACTGCACAGACCTGGGTTTCAAATTTTGTGTGAATGTATCTTTTACCACCCACATATTGTTCAAAGCAGCTAGTTGGATCCCCGTGTCCCATCCTTTCAGGCTCAGAGCCTTATTTAGGAGCTCAGGTTCAGTTCATGGTGCTTAAAGGCCTGGAATCTAAAACCTCCTCCCCTTGGCATTTATGCTTATATCCTGCACTTGCTTTTTATTTTTATACTCAGCCACGACTTTGAGTTTTTTATTTTTTTTTGAAAGCTGAAAAATTTTCTTTCTTACTTGCAAGCTCAGGGGTGCGTGTGTGTGTGTGTGTGTGTGTGTGTGTGTGTGTGTGTGTGTGTGTGTGTGTGTGTGGTGTGGTGTGTGTATTCCAGCACTTTATAATGTTTGCAGTGGTGAGAGTTTCTTTCATGACCTATGTTAACTGAAATTTTTTTCATGCTTTTATTCTTAAATATGAATGGAAAAATCAAGAATCACTAAATATTTAAAGAACAAAATATGGTATGAGATTGATTCTAAGATAAACAAATGAAAAAAGTTTCAGAGGAAATAGAGATATTCAAGAATGGGGGAAAACACACAAAAACCCATTTATTAATATCCTCAGAGACATGTGAGCTGATATTGCATCCACAGTATAATAGGATACTAGAAAAAGAAGATTCATAGAACAAGAATGAGATTTTGATGATTAAAATATTATTAACAAAACAAAACAAACATTTAGTAGAAGAATTGAGTTGAAGGGTTGAAAGAAAAAATTCCAGAGTACCTTTCTTCATAAGGTAGACTAGAAAGGAAGTAGAGATGAAAATATGACAGAAAATATAAATCACAGAGGACCAATCCAAGAGGTCTAATAGTCAATTAATAGAAGTTATATAAAGAAAAAATACAGGAAATGAATGAAATAAAATATTCAAATAAATAATGGAACACAATTTTGAAGAGCTAAAGGATATGATACTTGAAAATAAATGGAAAAATCATTGGGTTGAATGTTGAAATTTCAAAACATTAAAGAACTAAAACCTTGCAGAGAATAAAAATAAATAAATAAATAAGACAAATATGACACCTCTGTAGGACTAACCTGTTGTCATTATAGTGAATGCTAGATGTTGGTAGAAAAAAACTTTTCAAGCTCTGATGAAAATGATTTTCAACTTGGAATTCTATACTCTGCCAAAATACAAAACAAATGTGAGATCAAAGTAAAGATATTTTTCAGACATGAAATATAGAGAAATCTGTTCCTCACAATGATCTATTCTTTTTATTTTTTTTTAGCTCAGCAATAGAAAACAGTTTTTACTTAGGCGTATTCCAGCTAAGCTAAAAAAAAAAAAATTTCCTTCCTCTGCCTCCCTTGCATCTATGGATGACTATACGACCAAGTTCTGGCCAATGATTTGTAGTGAATATATTGTGGGAGGGGCTTCATGGAGATACCGTTAAAAGAGAGAGCTTGTTCCTCTCTTACTCTTTCTTCTAATTTGTAGGCATGGCCACTGGAGTTGTAACATTCATTTTGACGTCTTTGGCTTCCCTGAAAATGAAAGCCACAGTCGAAGGGTAATGGAAAAGAAAGATAGGAAACTACATCCCTAATGACAATATGTGCCCACCATACCAGATCTGTACTGCCTACCTCAAAATTTCTCTTTGTAGTAGAGAAATGAAATTTCATTTTGCTTGTTACATTAATTTTTAAATATTCTCTTATATGCAGCCACACCTACTCCAAACTGACAGAGAAAGCTATTTGAGATTATATGCCAATTAATGGTGAATCAGTATTTATTTTTGCATTGAGCTGGCCATGTGACCATGTTCTGGGTAATGATCTATAATGGAAGTATTCTAAGGGGAGCTACAAAGAACCAGGGCATTTAACTCAAGAAAATTATCCAAGGAAAAACTAGGAACATATCTGTGTAAAAGGCCTAAAGAAAGGGGGTGGGTGGGAATCTTTAAGAAATAAAATAAAGGCAACTAGAAACTCTAGGGAAAATGTAAAGCATTTTACAAAATGGCATTACTTTTTTCTATTGTGAACTATAGTTACACAATCAAAATCATTTAAGCAATAATAAAGGCCCTTACAAGGGAAAGCTGTCTTCCAGAAATGGTCACTATTTGCTTCTGCTAGGAAGCTTTATTCAATCTAGAATAAGTGCTGAAAAAATTAAAGTTCTTCAGGATACAGCTAAATGTTGATCTTCTTTCATGAATTTACCTTCTATGTGGTGAATCCTTTGTAGATCCACTCGTATTCAACTTGACATTTTTTAATTATACATAATTATTTATATTCCACTGATTCTGATAATCTTTTAATAATTATCAATTATAGCATCTTGCAACTACCCCAATAATAGTACTTTCAGCCTTTCATTTTACTTGTCTAACTGCTGTCTTTCCTGCTAGAGTGCAACTCATTTGTCACATAAACAGCATTATTCAGTTCCATATTCCCATAACTTAGCCCACCATCAGGCATATCATAAGTGCTCATGCTCATTAAATAAATTAATCTGAGGAAACTTGATCTGATTATTATGAGAACATGTTACTTTTTGACTGTTTCCTCCAGAAGGGAGAAAAAGAAAAGAGTGAGAGAAGATGTGATTGAAGAGGAAAGGAGGATATTGAACACATTTAATAGATGTCCCCTCTCCAAAGCACTTAAGCAGTAGCAAGCATACCCTTGGAGCATGTCTGATGATATTTCAGAGCCTCTCTTCACAGATCACCTTGCAATCCCAGGTCACAAGGTGGGAGCTGCCAGCAGTCCTGGTATTAAACCACCGCACCAGCTTCCAGCCCTCCTCTAAGTGAGGTGGCTTGCGATGGACTAGCCTAGGGTAACTATGCCAACTTACAGCTGCCCTGTCCCTGTCTCCCTGCCAAACAGACTCAGATTTCAAGTGAGTAGTTTCACAAGCCTGCAAGGAATGGATATTTATAAAAATAAGTTATGTCATGGTTGTGTTCACATAGCATCACCATCAGCTCAGCATCCAGGCAAACCAGAGCCATATCCTGTGAACAATTGGCTTTATTAAATGCAGGAAGCTGGGAAGAGAGACACATGGGGAAAATAAGGGGCAGGTGAGTCTGACCAGCTTAACCACATAGAAGCATACAACCTTTCTTCTTTTCAAATAGGGCCTTTGTTAGAGGCATTTGATCTACAGTGGAAAGAGCATGCATCTAGAATTAATGGACCTTGGTTTTGGTTCAGGGACTACTTCTTACTGGCTCTGTGTCCTTGAGCAAGTCCCTTCCTATCTCTGGGCCCGGTTTCCTGATTTGGAAAATGTCAACCTGAAAAAGTTATTTTGGGGATTATAAAGAGAATGGATGTGAGCACCCTTTGTAAAATATAAATTATATTGTTCTTTTCCCACTGGCAGATGCCTCAAGGCTGCTCAGCATATTGTGTTCAACTTATGTAAATAATGTTAAAGAGAAATATTACCAAACCAGGGAGAATTGATTGTGTTGATAAACAGTACGAGGGGGAACACTTCACTAATACTTAATGTTCTTGTTTACTAATCCACTAGTCAAATATTATTGAACATATCACCACCATTATCAAAAAAATTTGAGTGTCTATTATTCAGTTATTCTGGCAACATATACTAAGTGCTCAAGTGAAAGATACTAGGTTATCCTCCACGAGTGAACTAGTAAGGAAAAAGGAGAAAACAATCCACATTCAGAATTAGGTAGTTATAACATTTCAAGGCTGTCTTCGTTAAGTGTTATATTTCTAGTAATTTCTAGAATCACAACACATCAGATGCCTATATAATATCTCACCCCATTCGACTCTTATCTAAGGCATGAATTCTGTCTATACTATATTTTGACAACTAAAAAAATCACTCCGTGGGGATATTCTATTTCAAATAGACCTATTTGTTAGAATACTCTTCCTTATATTCACCATTTGGTCCTGTCTTACAGCCATGCAGCTAGCTTCCTTCTGTACCTGATGGTCACCACTTAGATATTTAAAGATGGCCCTCACGCCTCTTCCCACGTCTCCTTTCTCCACAGGATGTATATAGTCCGTGGTCCCATCCCCTCACCATCCTGCTTTGTCTCTTTGGAGGCTGCTCAGTTTTTGGCCTGTGTCTTACTCTCAAAGTGTCACGTTCAATCTGCCCTCAAAATTCTTGGAGCAGTTCCACCAGGGCAGAATGGGTTAGGACTGTAATCTCCCCGGTAAAAGTTCTCACTGACGTTTATAGTCTTGGAGATACTGGCAAACCCTAAATTCGTTTACATGTAGGGTATCTCCTTTTATGTGTAGTGATACTTCATTCTGTATTTGTGAAGTATGTTTTTTAGAACTACACTCACAAGTTCACAGTTTTATCTACTAAATTTTGGCCTGAGCTACCTCTGACACACGTCATTTCCAGTGTAGTACCATCCCCACTAGGGTCATAGGAGAACAATTCAAGGTCAGTTTGTAACTCATGCTTTGCCTCTGAGAGTTCACCTGGGATTCACTTTTAATCGCCTCCCACAGTTCTATTTATGATGTCAGTGTTCTTCAACGTCCTGCAGAAGTTGCCAGATTTATACCAGTAAGAATCTCCCATGAAAATTTTGAATAACCTTTTCCTCCATGAGTCAAAAAACAATTTAAAATTGACATAGGAGTCAGATAAGGATACAAACATCCTATTATTGTTGATAAAATTAAATGTAAGTATGTGGAATGGCCCCAGCCAAGGCTGTACAGCCCTTGTGCCAGTTGGCCAGTGGAGGTGCTCTGTGCTCCTGTAAGCTTCCTTACCTCCTGGCAACCAGAACAAAATAGGAAATCAGTACCCTGCAGGCAGGCAGGCAGATGGGCAGCATAGAAAGAGAGTCCAGAGGGGCAGAGCTGCACATGCTAAGGCTGAAGCCCAATTTCCCAACAGCAGATTCACTCCTCCCTTGGGGTGGGCAGAGACACTGCTTCTGAAGAGTGACCTTCTCCATTTTCTGAGCCAAAGAGGAATACTGAGCAAGGGAGAGGTGGGTTCTCTCACATCTCCTTGCACTCACATGTAGGTACCGAGTCACTTTAGTCTTGTCAACTGCAGGATGATGAGTCTGGCTTGTGTGGGTCCAGGGACCTCCTTCGAGGTGACCTACCTGCCTACACACCAGGCCCTGTGGTCACGCCCCTTCGTCCATGGTCTGTGAGTTTTTGTAAGAGGGGCTGACGGCCCCCATGGTCAGCCTGGGAGTTGCTCACATCCGGTCCAGCACATTATTTCCTCTCCGTGGAATGTTGCACACCGTAAGGGCTGTTGTTACTTGTTGCTGGACTCCTGGACGTGGAGGGAAATGTCTGCTCCGCAGCTTTGCTTTTCTCTCCCTGAAGTCTGTGTCCTCCACTGTGTGGCCCTGGGTATGAGCCTAGAGGGGAAACTGTTGACTGAGACGTGGAGCATCACTGTTGACAGGCCCCTTTGTCTGCTCTTTGGGGACCTTTGAGAATTGCCTGTTTATATTCCTCTCCCCTCCAGGTTTCCCTTCTGCCCTGGAGATAAAGCCCAGAGCGGCTCTCCCACTTTCACCATCACCCATGACGATCGTTGTCTTCTCCTTTTATTCCTGAGACCAAATAGTTCTCCTATCTTGTGAAAGTTACTTGGAAGCTTTTGCAATCTCCTGTTCCACTGTAGAACAATTCAAATGTATAGAATGTCTTTTAAGTCTTCCCTACTCAAGCTGTGTGTTTCTACTTCTCCTTCACCTTCCAGAAGGTAGTCATCACCCCATCATACAAAAGTGGCTCCTGGGAACATGTACATTAGTTTTCTCTCTCAGGTGTGATGGCTGAAGAAAAGCCTGGTCGTAGAACCCCATGTGCAGTATTTAGAAGATATGTTTGTACTAATTATCCAAACTTTCCCTACCCACCCAACCCTCCCCCTTTCTTTTTACTAGTAATACCTTTATTCTTTTCAAAATAATTTCTTAACCATTATCTCATCTGGGCCTCAAAAGGATCTGAGTGTGGCAAATTCTATCTTTCCATTCTATATCCAGGGACAGAGGCACAAAAAGGCGAAGTCAAGAAACCGAGGCTTAGAAATGGGTTGGGGCAAGACTGAGATCAGACACCACAGCTGACCCTGAAGCCAGCACACCTTGTACTGCACCTGTGTGTACAGACCTCACAGGACAGTTAGCAGTCACTAGGGCTCCATGATTGACAAGATCCCCATGAGAAGCCAGCCCCGTCAGCCCCCCAGCTGAATGTCCTGCTTTGAGAAGGAGCATCCCCTGAGTAAATGAAAAGAATTATTTATTGTGGGGGATAAAAAAAAAACAAAACAAAATGAAGCACAGAGGTTTGGGTGACATTTAGTTGGCAAGAGCAAGGGTTTAAGCCAACTGGAAACTGATGGGAGAGGAAGCAGTAGAATGATACAATTTAACTCTGTGAAACCTGTTTAGAGTGTTGTAATAGCTCAGAGGACTAAAGGAAAAACAAAACACTGATTTTGTCCTGAAAGAACCCTGGTACTATCTGTTAAATCCACTAGGAACAATTTGGATGGACCAGAAGCAGCACTTCCTCATTTACATATTTGTCCAAATTATGTTAATGAGAAGAGTGAATTATAGACACACATCCACACAGAGCTTGCAGCATTGTGAAGGTTTGACTTTAATTAAGACCTGTATTTTTGCCCCTCCATCCTTTATTAAAATGAAAGCATCATTAAAAGGAAGAAAGACAATAGACAGCTAAAACCTCCCACCAAGAAAACCTCTGCTATTTTGGGTAGCTCATATGCCAAATTATTCCACTTTAATGGAAAGAGAAAACTAATGCAAAGGAATCCATGTGTACAGATGACTTGAGTGCATCCACCATCTCTCAAAGCAGCACATTTCCAAAGGGCAGAGATAGCCTCCTGCAATGCCTCTTCTGTTTGTTTAATTTCCTCACAATGCATCATTCTCTAAGGAGATGTGCCCAAGTTCTCTCCCTCCCACATTGTTTTCAAACCTGGTTACCACTGCATGCATTTCTAAATGACAAGGCGACTGGGTCTAAACTTTGATATGTTGAAAGAAAACCCAAACTGACAGTTGGAGGAGGCAGAAAGAGGAAGACACTGCCCATTCCTCCCTTATCCCAAATGTCATCCCTTCCTTGTCCAGGCTGCCCAGGCAACCCTGATGAAGAAACGAGCAGACACTTGAAAGTTTCTGACAGGTGTCATGGGTGCAGGCACTGAGAAACTAGGAGTGATGGAGCTTGACGTGACAGTGGCAGAGCCATTGAGGCTGGCTCCAGGACATGCAGAGTTTGGTGTATGTCAGTTCCAATCCTTGTCACACTCCTACTCCATAATGGTAACTGCAGATGGATAGAGCCAGCGGGAAGTGTTCAGAAAACTTAAAAACATCCTTTCCTGACCAAGTGATGTTGCCAAGCCTCAGTAATGTAGGATCAGCCACCCAAAGTGGATGTACTCCAACTGGGCGGAGTCAGGAGTGGGAGGCAGGGCTGGTCACACTGGTTTGGTGTGCGTTTACTTGCTCTCTTTCTTTGTACTCTGCCTTGCCCTCCAAGTCAACGGTTTCAATCTCCCAGTTCCTTTGCACATTTCTGCATGTGATTTTTGTTCTGCTAGCATCTTCCTCCACCAATAACTTCTGATGACTTAATTCTTTGCATATAATGATCTCTGCAGCAGATCCTGCTTGATCTAAATATTGGGCAATCTTGCTCTTCTGACCTGGCTGGAGAGTGATTTATAATGGGAGAGGAGAGCTAACATCTCAGTAACACTGTGCAAATAGTTTCATAAATATTGCTCTGTTGCCTTATTTTGAAATATTACTTCTTTTAACAGTCTGCCAAAGTCAAATAATTCTGCTAAATAAAAATCCATGGCTAGGCCTCTCACCCAGCCAAAGTAACAGGTGGTAACCAAGCTCACCTGGTGGGAGAACCTGACTTGATTAACTCCAGCCCAGAAGTGATGGTTAACTGGCATTAAGGCATGATGGATGACAGCAGGTGTGTGTATAATCTTTTATCCAGCCTTCCAGCCTGCTAACAGGGGATGTATTTATTTAATAGTTCTTAACTCAATACATTGGCTTGTAGTTAAGCATTTTCAAGTAACATAAGGACTTTATAAGTGCATTTGTTTAAAAAATCCAACCAACAATTATTTGATAAAAAAAGAGAAAGTCAGTGGCACATATAGGCTCTGAGTCTGGTTTCCAATGAAAATTCCTTGGAGCCTCGGGCAGAGTGATAAATCAACTATGGTGTGACTGTCTCCCTCTCCAAATGCCAAGAGTCGATGCTGAAGTGGAAAGAGAATTCTGGTGTCACAGTGACCCAAGTTGAGCCTGAAATTTGAGAATGGCAGGGGCCCAGAGTGGATATTTTTATTGCAAACTGCACTGTGGAGTGTCAAGAAAAGTTTAGGCCACATGTGCTGCCGTATCATAGCTTCAACCAATTTCTCCTCCGGTTTTGTGCTTGGTGTATGGAGGTGACCCTTTTAACAGAGTAGCTCCTTTTCAGGGGGCCTGCCTAAAAGCAATGATGGTGTCAGCTCATGTCAGGACCCATAAGTTCTCCGTATGTGCACACCACTCCTGGAATCTCATCTTTTTTCAATAACTCCAGCTCAAACATCTACAGTGTTGACTCCTAAATATGTTTTTCTAACCAGTTTTATCTTCCAATCTCTAACTTTGCATCCCTGTACTGACAATAACCCCTGAAACACATATATCCTAGGCTGAAGGGACCTGCTTGCTCCCATCAGCCATGTTCTCTGCTGGGTTTCCTACTCTGCTTGTGGTTCTGCACCTCTCCCTGTGGGGCCCTGCCTCCAAATTCCTTGCAGGACTTTGAAATCTCCTCTTCCTCTGCTCCCTGTAGTCAAGCAGTCATCCAAGCCTGTCAGTTTTCTCATATAAAACCTTCTACATCTGCCCCCCCATTTCGATTTTTGAAATAATGTTTTTATAATTTGTTTCACATGCATGTTCATCATGAACTTTTCAAACAATATGGGAAAGCATAAAGAAGAAACAAAAGTACAACTGAAACAAAAAAATTAAAAATAGTATCCAAAATCATATTGTCCATAAATAGCTAATAAAATTAGATAACATTCCTCTAGATTGCTCTTGTGCACATAGATGGATGGATGGGATGGAAAGAAACATTACTAAAGCAAGATTATGCTACCTTTATTATTTTAATAAAAATATTAAATGCAATTTTATTTGATTTTGACAGGAAAAAAGTAAAACAAACGAAAATGAAGGAAATTGCTTAACTTTGCCTGTTTCTTTACACAAGAGATATAAATGTCTAAATTATCTAAGGATAAAAAAATGAACTTTAAACTTTGAGTTTGTGGAAGTAATAGTCTTCTTAAAATTCCACTTTAATATAAATCAGTAGTGATCAAATTCACACTAAGGGAAGTAAGAGGGTAGCCCTTTCATAGTTCCTGTCAAGACTTCACCTCCCACCTCCCAAATTTACTTACTAAGAGGCATAGCATTTATATCTGATAATCAAAATACCCAGAGTTTAATCGTCTCAGCTCTTCATTTGAATTAGTTTGTTGCTCACACTCAACATCAGTCATTTCTCTGAAGTTTCTCCATCTCTGCGTGTTGTATTTTTATTCTCTCTGCGTGGTTAGATTTGATTGTGGAGTACTTTTCTCTAGAAAGAACCTGAGTACTGCATTCATTGAGTTCTTCAAATGCCAAAGTCATACTTTCATTCTGTTAGCAAGATGTAGGCATTGTACTGATCCTATTGGTTTCTGAATTTGAATACTGCATGCTCAGAATGCTACATCATCACCATTTTTTTTAGCCTGGATTTCATCATTGGATGCTTTTATTCCCAATCCCATCCCCACCCTCCCTCCAAAAAAGAAGAAGGACTAAAGGTTGCTATGTGTTCAAATTCTGTCACATATGAAAATATCTTCACTTTGTTCCACTATTTGAGGAACAACTTGACTCCTTGTTACATCTTTAAATCTTGTTTTTTTCTCCACAATGTTTATTGACATCATTCCTTTGTCTATTATGGACATCAGAGATCCCTTTTTCTTTTTATCCACTCTCAATCATTATTTTTTGTATGTTTTATCCCAAAGTGAATTTCAAGAATAGAGGAAAATGCCTAACAAGTTTGATATAATAATCAACACTTGTTTTCAGCAAATTTTAGCATTTTGATTTATTTACTTTGAATATCTTTACCCTGTAAAATAAAACATACAAACTCATGTACATCATCTTAAGTGCCCCTCCCTCATTTTATTTCCTGATACTCTTCCACAGAGAAATCTCCTGTCCCTAGTTTGGTGTTTATAATTCCTGTACATGTTTTTAATAGCATTCTTAGCTTATGTATGTATCCAAGAATTATAGATACATAGTATTATATTTTACAGACTGTTTCAGATTCATTTAAATGCTATCATACAGAATTTATATTCACACTTTGCTTTTTTCCTCCAGTATTACCTTTGCAAGATTTGTCAATGTCAGTACACATAGTTAATAATTTTCAGATTTTTCCTATTGATGGATATTTAGTTTCCAGTTTCACTATGAAAAGTAATGCTGCAGCAAATAAAACTTGTTCAATTGTAGTCCTTGACTTGTGTGAGAATTTCTTTATGATAAGCATTCAGAGGTGGATTTAGGGTCATGTGTGGGCTGCATCTTTAACTTTGACATTTCTAAATATCTAGGAAGTTTTTATATCACAATCAAGGCTGTATTATACTTCCCAATAATTTGCATCCTCACAAGCCCTTTAAATTGTCATACTTTTTTTTTCATATTTTTCCATTTAATAGATATTAAATGGTACCTTATCATTAGTTCCTTTTACTTCCCTGGAATTTCAGTGGTTAAGACTCTGTGCTTCCAATGCAACAGGCACAGTTTCCATCCCTGATCAGGGAATTAAGAACCCATGTGCCATGCGATGTGGCCAAAAATATGTTTTCTAATATAAAAAATTTTTGAAAATTAGTCCCTTTTACATTTTTATGAGCACTGATGGTTACCAGTGAGATTGAGCATATTTTCAAATGTTTACTGGTCTTCTGTATTTCTTCTTTTATGATGTAGCTTTTCGTATCCTTGGCAATTTTTCTGTTTTTTCTTTTTCTTATTGATTCTTACAGGTACTTTATAAATGCTGGTTTCCAATTCATTAGTAGTTTTATATGCTGCAAATATTTTTCCTAATTCCATATCTAATTATTTAACAATTTGTGTGGTGGCTTCTGTAGTAAGAAACATTTTAATACAGTTGAATTTATTTGTTTTCTTACTTTGTGATCTGGGCTTCTTGTATCTTTCTTAAAAAACCCTTTTGAACCATGAGACGGTAAAGATAATCTCGTACATTCTTCTAAAGTTTGACAACTATGCTTTTTTTTTTTAACAATCACAACCAACATATTGAGTTAATTTACTTTATATACAAATCTGGGATCATATTCTAAATAATTTTATATGCTGATCTTCTGAGCATTTTCTCTTCATACCAAATGCTCTTTATTTTTTCTTTCTTTTTTATTAAACTATAGTTGATTTATAATATTGTGTTAGTTTCAGGTGTACAGCAGGGTGATTCAGGTTTTTATATATGTATTTATAAATACGTGTGCACGTATGTGTTTATATTCTTTTTCAGATGCTTTTCCATTATAGATTATTACAAGATATTGAATATAGTTCCCTGTGCTATACAGTAAATCCTTGTTGTTTATTTTATATATAGTGGTATGTATCTGTTAATTCCATACTCCTAATTTATCCCCGCACTTTCCCCTTTGGTAACCATAAGTTTGTTTTCTATGTCTGTGAGTCTGTTCCTACTTTGTAAATGAGTTGATTTGCATTATGTGTTAGAGTCCATATATAAGTGATATCATATAATATTTGTCTTTCTCTGTCTCAATATGATAATCTCTAGGTCCATCCATGTTACTGCAACTAGAATGTTTCATTCTTTTTTATGACTGAGTATATTATAATATATTATAATGTATTATATTATAATTATATATTATATATATATTATAATATATCACCTTTTCTTGGATGTTTAGGTTGCTTCCATGTTTTGGCTATTGTAAATAGTGCTGCTGTGAACATTGGGGTGCGTATATCTTTTCAAATTAGAGTTTTCATTTTTTCTAGGCATATGCCCAGGAATAGGATTGCTGAATCATACAGTAACTCTATTTTTAGTTTTTGTAAGGAACCTCGATACTGTTCTCCATAGTACCTATACCAGTTTACTTTCCCACCAACATTTTAGGAGGATACCCTTTTCTCCACACCCTCTCCAACATTTATTATTTGTAGACATTTTGATGATGGCCATTCTGACAAGTGTGAGGTTATACCTCATTGTAGTCTTGATTTGAGTTCCACTGATAGTTAGCAACGTTGAGCATCTTTTCACATGCCTGTTGACTGTACGTATGTCTTCTTTGAAGAAATGTCTTTTTAGGTATTCTGCCGATTTTTTGTTTGGGTATTTGTTTTGTGATTGTATAAGCTGTTTGTATATTTTGGGTATTAAGCCCTTGTCAGTCTCATCCTTTGCAAATAATTTCTCCCCGTCTGTAGCTTGTCTTTTCATTTTGTTTATGGTTTCCTTTGCTGTAAAAAGCTTCTAAGTTTGATTAGTCCCATTTTTTTTATTTTTGCTTTTTTTTCTTTCGCCTTGGAGACTTGGTCACTTAGTTTTTATTGTAATGATAACCTAAAGGGATAGCAGTCTCTTAATTAACTTCTCTCTTAATCATTATTGCAATACAGTGATGAAGATGACACAATTTTAAAAGTGATTATTGTAAAGGTATCTTCTAATCAGACATTTGCCACATTTTACTCTGATTTGCAATTAACAGTTACATGCTGCATATCATCTAACGTAATTCTCCTGGTTAACATAACATACCTGGTTGTTCATCTTCAACTGGGTTTTTCTGTGAGATGTTATTTTTCTCCCAGAATGTTATTTTAAGTTTGGGCTGAAGTATGATATGCCACTTCTGTCATTAATTGTCTAGTATTAAAACAGAAGAGAATTTTAGGTGATGGTACTTCCAGATCACATGTGTGTATGTACATGTGTTGCTTTTCTTTCTTTTGCCCTGGGAGACTGATCTAGGAAAATAGAACTATAATTCACATCAGAGAATGTTTTGCCCGTGTTCTTGTCTAGGAGTTTTATGGTGTCATGTCTTATATTTAAGTCTTTAAGCATTTTGAATTTATTTTTGTGTGTAGTGTGAGGGTGTGTTCTAACTTAATTGATTTTCATGAGGCTGTCCAGCTTTTCCAGCACCACCTACTCAAGTGACTGTCTTTTCTCCATTGTATATTCTTGCCTCCCTGGTCAAAGATTAAATGACTGTAGGTGTGTGGGCTTATTTCTGGGTTCTCTATTCTGTTTCATTGACCCATATATCTGTTTTTGGGCCGGTACCACACTGTTTTGATTACTGTAGCTTTGTAGTATTCTCTGAAGTCTGAGAGGATTATGCCTCCAGCTTTGTTCTTTCCTCAGGATTGCTTTGGCAATTCTTTTGTGATTCCATATAAATTTTAGGACTATTTGTTCTAGTTCTGTGAAAAATGTTATGGGTAATTTGATAGGGATTTCATTACATCTGTTAATTGCTTTGGGTAGTTTGGCCATTTTGACAATATTAATTCTTCCAATCCAAGAGCATGGGATATCTTTCCATTTCTTTGAATCATCTAAAGTTTGAAGACTATGGTTTTTATGCTCATGTCTTTAATCCCCTGAAGGAATGAGATTATGGCACATTAGCAGGAGATAAGAATTGAATTTTTTTAATATGGAAAAACAGTGGGAAACATTTTTCTTCTCCCACTAATTCTAGGCTCTTTATTCTGTTCCATTTGTTTAATTGTCTACCCCTGGGCCAGTAGTTTTAATTACTATAGATTTATGGTTTTCATATAAAATTTTGTAAAATTCTAACCCATTTTTCAATAATCTACTAACTGTTATTTACTTTGGCTTTGATCAGCTTTATATGGTACAAATATCTTCTCCCACACTGGAATTTGCCTTTTTATCTTCTTAAGTGTGTCTTTGGATGAGTGAAAATACTCACTTTTATGAACCCTAATTTTTTAATCCTCTTTTATGGTTAGTATTTTTCTTTCCCATTACAACATCTTTGCTGCATCAACATCACAAATATATGTTGATGTTATCTTCTAGAAGCTTTAATGTTTCACCTTTTATATTTAGATCTTTATTCCACCCTAAGAATCCACTATTTGTATGGTGGAAGGTACTGATCAAATTTGCTTTGTTTTTATGCATGAATATCCAATGACCAACACCATTGATTAAAAAGACCATTCTGTGATGTCATCTTTGCCCCCCCCCCAAAAAATCTCCATATGTATGGTCCTGTTTCTGGACACAGTATTGTGTTCCATCAATCTGTTTGTCTTTCCTTGAACAAGACCACATTGTCTCAACTAATGTAATTATATAAAAACTCCATATCCACTAGAAAACTTTTCTAATTCTGGTTTTTTTTTTTCTCCAACATTATCTTCACTATTCTTTGGTCCTTTAAGATTCCATATAAACTTTAAAATCAACTTATAATTTCTGCAAAAAACAACCTGCTGGAATTTTGATTAGGATTATATTGAATCTATAGATCTCTTTAGGAAGAAATTGCATCCTTGTCATATTAAGTGCTCAGATCCCAGATGATCACATATCACTCAATTTATTTTCTCTTTCTTTAAAATATTTCTAAAAACATTGTATTTTTCTTTCTAAAAGTCTTCCATATCTTTTGTTAGATTTATTTCTATATGTCTGATATTTTTATTAAACTATGAATTTAAGTTCTACATTCAACAGTCCATTGCTATTTTACTGAAAGTTTTAAAATTCAGGAATAGATGTTTAATGACTAAATGCTTTTTTCAGCATCTGTGGAAATAATCCTAAAATTTATTTCTGTAAGTTCATTAATATATTAAGTTATATTACTATATTTAAAATATTGAACCATCTTTGCATTTCTGGAATAAATTCCACTTATTCATATTGTATTATTCTTGTAATATACTTATAAATTGAGTGAAATTATTTAATTTTAGAATTATCAATTGATATATATGAGTGAATTTTTACATAGTTTTCTCTTATTGCACTTTCTTCATTGGATTATGATACCAATAAATTTGGTATCATAAAATAAATTTGGACTTTCCCCTTTAATTAATCATTTTAAATGATTTATAGAGGTTTTAAATTATTTTTTATTAAAAGTTTTCCTATGAAACTTCCGTTATGAAATTATCTAGACCTGGAAGTTTTTAATAGCGGTGTAGAGGTAATAGTTGATAAAAACAAAATGGTAGATATTGAGTCCACGCTTTGTATATTTACTCAAACACGTACTTTCCATCATATATCTTTCCATATATGTTTATACCATGTGAATGGATAGGATTTGATCTTTAGAGTTTTCAGTTCATTCTCTTCTAGATATTCTGTGATTTCAGTTTGACTTTTATATTTTTAAAAAGAACTGCTTATGGGACTTTCTAATATTATTGTTTTGTTACTAATTACTGGTGTTGTTTGATTGTAAGCATAGTATATTTTTGGATTATTGTGAAATTTATTGGGAGTTTTGAAGTGATCTATTACATGAGCAAGCTTTCCAAATATTCTATACTTTGAAAAAAAGGGTGTATTCTTTATTTTCATTGTCTGAAGCTAAAAATATATCAATTAATATACCTTCTAAAGAGAGGTGAATTAAAATCTTAGGCTAGTGTGTTTCTGTTTATCCATGTAACTCTCACAGCTGTGATTTATGAATGTGAGTGCATGTAATCATAGTGGTATATTGTACTCTTTAGCCTGATAAAGTGCCTTTCTTTATTTTGTTTTAGATTTTTTTGGATGAATCCAAAATTATATATTGAGGTTTGCTAATCCACTCGCTTTTTTATTTCATCTTTCTTGTTTATATTTGCCCTTCTTTTTTTTTTCAAATTTTCTGTGTCACTTTGGTTTAGGCATGGACCATATACAGAGCATAGAGTTGTGTTTTGCTCTTATTTTTCCCTATCAATGTTTATGTACAAATGTGTCATTATAAAAATTTTCTAATGATCCACAAAGTTGAAAGATTTTTACAGTGAATGCCCATGAGTTTTACTTTTTGGTCCAACCCAAAATTATGTCTTAAGAGACATGTGAAATTATTGATATGTATATTTTTAATTTATATTATTCTTCTATAGTTTGCTTTTTTGTTTACATCACTTAAAATATTTCAGTGTGTGCTTTTTTCTCCACTTTTTGATTTTGTGATTCTCTTAATATTTAGGAAGTCTTGTACTTTTGCTAAAGATTACCTCCATATCTCCCACTGCATACTATACCCTTAATCATCTTTTTTTTGGAAATTATTGTTTTCTGTGATTGTCAGCTTTATGGGTCAACTTGAATAGGCTATAGCACCCAGTTATCCAATCAAATACTAGCCTAGGTGTTGTGGTAAAGGTATTTAGCAGATGTGATTAACATCTATCTGGCTTAATAATGTGGGTGGGCCGAATCTAATCAGTTGAAAGCTCTTAAGAGCAGGAAACCTGAGGTTTTTCCTGAGGAAGAAGAAATTCCCACTGTGGGCTGCAGTATCAGTGCCTGCTCAAGAGTTTGCAACTTGCCTTATCTATGGAGTACACTGTGTATTAGTGCTTGCCTAGCCAATCATATGATCACAGAAGCCAGTTCTCTGCTGTGGGTATGTGTATACATATATAAATGTTTCACTGGTTCTGTTTCTTTGGTGAAAGCCTAACTGATAAAATGTCCTAAAATGGGCAGAAAATCAATCAAGTTAGCTTACTTTAAATTTCTCCTCCTCTTCCTCCACTATCTGATTTTATTCAATTATGTATTCTTCTTAGTGTTTTTTTTAATATTTTAATTTTATTGGACTATAGTTGATTTACAATTTTGTGTTAGTTTCGGGTGTACAGAAAAGTGACCAGTTATACATATATATTTTTTCATTCTTTTTAGAGTCTTATATAGTTTATCACAGAGTATTAAGTAGAGTTCCCTGTGCTGTACAGTAGGTCTTTGTTGGTTATCTATCTTATATACAATAATGCATGTGTGTTCATCCCAAGTTCCTTATATATCCCTCCCCACCACGTTTCCCCTTTGGTAACCATAAGTTTGTTTTCAATATCTGTAAGTCTGTTTCTATTTTGTAAATAAGCTCATTTGTATCTTTTTTAAAAATTAGATTCCACAGATGGGTGATATCATATGATGTATGTCTTTGTCTGACTTACTTTGCTTAGTATGATAATTTCTAGGCCCATCCCTGTTGCTGCAAATGGTATTACTTTGTTCTTTTCATGGCTAATATTCCATTATACACACACACACACACACACACACACACACACACACACACACATATACCACATCTTCTTTGTCTATTCTTCTGTCAATGGACATTTAGATTGCTTCCATGTCCTGGCTATTGTAAATAGTGCTGCAATGAACATTGGGGTGCGTGTATCCTTTCAGATTATGTTTTTCTCTGGGTATATGCCCAGTAGTGGGATTGCTGGGTCATATGGTAGCTCTATTTTTAGTTTTTTAAGGTACCTCCATACTGTTCTCCATAGTGGTTGTACCAGTTTACATTCCCAGCAACAGTGTAGGAAGGTTTCCTTTTCTCCACATCCTCTCCAGCCTTTATTGTTTGTAGACTTTTTAATAATGGCCATTTTGACTGGTATGAGGTGATACCTTGTTGTAGTTTTGATTTGCATTTCTCTTAGTGATGTTGAGCATCTTTTCATGTGGTTTTTGGCCATCTGTTCTCAGTGTTATTAACATTTAGTGTTTTGTGTGTTATTAAGGTTTAGTATTTGTATGCAGAATCAGACTATTCAAAATCTATGAGATTTTGTTATCACAGCAAAAGCAATTATAATCACAACAAAAACACTTGCTCGGTAATCAATCAATCAATTAATGATGTTAAACTTATAATAAATAGAGGAATGAACAATAAATACAGTATTTTTTAAAATAAAAGTGCAAGTATTTTGAAAGAAGGAGGCATAAGCAAATGTTGCATCTGCTGATTTCTGGCAACAAGGGCAAAATTCACGACTGGGGAGTAATGTGCCATGAGCCATCAGAGATAGAGTATATGGAAAAAGTGAGCCAAGAAGGGAGATACGGAATAGCTGGGCTTTATGGGCAGTCTTGTACTCCTCCAGCACTTGCTACATTTAGCTGCTGTTCCCTTGTGGTTTGAAGTTTAACATGCTGATAAATATCATTCATGGATCAATGTGACTTCTTCAGTATGCCAGCATGATCACTCCCAATTTCAGATCAGGTACATATGATCTAATTCATGGAACAGAAATATGCTTTGGAAAGAACAAACTATACTTGATTTGTGAGCTTTAAATGATATCCTTTTATTTCTAGCTGTTAAAGATCAACAGACTTTTCTACCTCCCCCCGCCCCCCCCTTTTTTTGGCCTTTCATTGCTCAGTTTTCATTCGTATGACTTCTGTATTGTTGGATCATGTATTATTTATATTCTCTACTGTTGTCCTAATTGCCAATCTTATTTATTGACTTTTACTCCTAATTTCACAGTTTAATCTTTGTTACAGACTCAATACTTAGCTATTAGATGAAAGACTGCATGCCTTTGGTCCCTCGTGGAAGGCCCTGCTCTGTGCCTGTCATGTATTGAATGTTTGTGTCCCCTTAAAATTCATATGTTGAGGTCCAAACCCCCATTGTGATGGTATTTGGAGATGGGGCCTTTGAGAGGTATATTAGGTTCATTTGAGGTCATGAGGGTAGGGCTGCCATGATGGGATTAGTGCCCTTATAAGAAGAGGAAAAGAGACCAGAGCTCTTGTTCTCTCTGTGATGTGAGGACACAGTAAGAAGGCAGCCATCTGCAAACCAGGAAGAAAGTTCTCACCAGGGACAGAATCTGCCAACAGCTTGATCTTGGACTTCCCAGCCTCCAGAACAGTGAGAAATAACTGTCTATTGTTTATGCCACTCAATCTGTGGTATCTTGTTGCAGCAGTTCAAGTTGATTAAGACAGTGCCCCTCCCCATGCAATAAAGAATCTATAATAGCCAGGAGGAGGTACCCACCCCAAGCCCACATACACCCATCTACATCATGTTCTGATCAAATACTCTAGAGCTGTCTAGAGTCCAAACTACTCTAAACTCACTCCTAGGACTTGAAAACAGCCAATATAAAGATGCATTACCTTTAAAAGAAATAATAATAGAACAGACAGCTGAGGTCCCAAGAGAAACTATAGCAGCTTGAAGACAACAGAATGATATACTTAAGGTGCTGAAAGAAAACAACTGCCACTTTATAATTCCATACTTAACAGAAATATCCTTATTAAGTGAAGAGAAAAATAAAAACACTTTCCAGATATACAAAGACTGGGAGAATTTGCTACCTGCAAGTCTGGGCTAAATAAATACTAAAGAGAGCTTTGGTGGAAGGAAAATAATCTGATCATGTGTGGTTGAACCACACTGACTCCATTTGGTCAGCTCCATCTTAGCCCCGCTGTGCGACCCCACCCCTTTCCCTGTGACTGAGCTTTAGCCTAACTCACAAGGAATGTGCCTACACCAGATGAGTTCCCTATCAACCTCTACCCTTGCCTTCATCTAATATGAAATCTGGAAGAATGCCTTTTAGTGATGCATATGGTTAAATGGTCATGAGACCCTCGGGGAGAGGAAACAAACCCTGGTTCCCATCTTGCAGACATGCTTCTCACTTGGTAGCCGGATTCTATTTTTATCTTTGGCTGCTTTAAATTCTCTCATACCCCTTTCAGCTTCTCCGAGTGCAGCTGCAAGCACCTCTGGGTCATTGTTGCCTGATCCTGCCTGTATGTAAGCTCCCCACAATAAACTTCATGATTACACTTTATGGAGTCGTCTGCTTCATTTTTCAGTCTCAAAGTTTCTCCTCAGCTTGGAGGATATTACTCTGCTTCCCAACAGATGGAATCAAGGATATGCAAGAAGGAATGAAGTGCACAATGGGAAAGGTAAATATCTGGATAAACACAAGGGCATATTGACTGTGCAAAAAAACAATGTCTTGTGTGGTTTAAAATATATATGCAAAATGAAAATGTATGATAACAACACAAAAAACACCAAAGATGCTAAGGAGTAGATGGAAGTTAAATATTCTAAACTCAGAATTATCCAGGAAGAGGTAAAAGTACTAACTTATATAATGCATTTTGTAATATCTAGGACAATCACTAAAAGAATAGAAGAAAAAAAAATCCATTGTGGTAAGCAAGAAAATGAAGAGGAAAGAATAATCAAAATATTTAATTAACCAAAAATGTTTGAAGCAAAGAGAGAAAAAGGAACCAAAGTAGGTGATAAATGAAAAATATCATTAAAAGATGGTAGCTATAAACCTAAATATCATTAGTAACAATATTAAATGTAAATTGCATGAATATTTCAAGACAGCAGATATTATTAGACTGATATGGTATTATACTTACAAGAAATAAGACAATTTATAGAAAGACTGAACATCAAAAGGGCAGAAAAAAGATATGGAAACACTAACTATAAGAAATTCGGTGTAATATCAGATAAGGCATGAAGCATTACTAGAGATAATTTCATAGTGACAAAATGTTGATTAGCCAGGAGGATAGAAAAAATTTATGTTTTTATGAACCTAAAAATTACTTTACATATATAAAGCAATAAGTGAAAAAACTAGAAAAGGGAAACAAATAAACCCATAAGCAAAATGGGAGAATTCAACATACCTCTCTTAGTGAGTGGTAGAACAAGCAGACAAAAAATTATTACGAGTACAGAATCCTCTAAGAGCATAATTAACAAACAAGAATCTAATAGAGGAATGAATTGGACAGTGACAGAATCACATTCTTTTTTTTTTTTTAATATTATTTATTTATTATTTTTGGGGGTACACCAAGTTCAATCATCTGCTTTTATACACATATCCCCGTATTCCCTCCCTTCCTGGACTCCCCCCTCCTCGAGTCCCCCCCACCCTCCCCACCCCAGTCCTCTAAGGCATCTTCCATCCTCAAGTTGGACTCCCTTTGTTATACAACAATTTCCCACTGACTATCTATTTTACAGTTGGTAGTATATATATGTCTGTGCTACTCTCTTGCTTCGCCTCAGCTTCCCCTTCACCCCCCGCCCCCTCCCAAACCTCGAGTTCTCCAGTCCATTCTCTGCACCTGCGTCCTTGTTCTTGTCACTGAGTTCATCAGTACCATTTTTAGATTCCGTATATGTGAGTTAGCATACAATATTTGTCTTTCTCTTTCTGACTTACTTCACTCTGTATGACAGACTGTAGTTCTATCTACCTCATTACATATAGCTCCATCTCATCCCTTTTTACAGCTGAGTAATATTCCATTGTATATATATGCCACATCTTCTGTATCCATTCATTTGTTGATGGGCATTTTGGTTGCTTCCATGTCCTGGCTATTGGAAATAGTGCTTCAATGAACATTATGGTACATGTTTCTTTTGGGATTATGGTTTTCTTTGGGTATATGCCCAGTAGTGGGATTACTGGATCATATGGCAGTTCTATTTGTAGTTTTTTAAGGAACCTCCAAATTGTTTTCCATAGTGGCTGTACCAACTTACATTCCCACCAACAGTGCAGGAGAGTTCCCTTTTCTGCACACCCTCTCCAACATTTGTTGTTTCCAGATTTTGTGATGATGGCCATTCTGATCGGTATGAAGTGATACCTCATTGTGGCTTTGACTTGCATTTCTCTAATGATTAGTGATGTTGAGCATCTTTTCATGTGTTTGTTGGCCATCTGTATGTCCTCTTTGGAGAAATGTGTATTTAGGTCTTCCACCCATTCGTGGATTGGGTTATTTGCTTTTTTGCTATTAAGCTGCATGAGCTGCTTGTATATTTTGGAGGTTAATCCTTTGTCCGTTGTTTCATAGGCAATTGCTTTTTCCCATTCTGAGGGTTGCCTTTTAGTCTTGTTTATGGTTTCTTTCGCTGTGCAAAAGCTTTTAAGTTTCATGAGGTCCCATTCGTTTCTTCTTGATTTTATTTCCATGATTCTAGGAGGTGGGTCCAAAAGGATCTTGCTTTGATGGATGTCATAGGGTGTTCTGCCTATGTTTTCCTCTAGGAGTTTGATCGTGTCTGGCCTTACATGTAGGTCTTTAATCCATTTGGAGTTTATTTTTGTGTATGGTGTTAGGAAGTGTTCTAATTTCATTCTTTTACATGTTGCTGTCCAATTTTCCCAGCACCACTTATTGAAGAGGCTGTCTTTTTTCCATTGTATATTCGTGCCTCCTTTGTCAAAGATAAGGTGCCCATATGTGCTTGGGCTTACTTCTGAGTTCTCTATTCTATTCCATTGATCATCCTTTCTATTTTTGTGCCAGTACCATACTGTCTTGATCACTATGGCCTTGTAGTATAGTTTGAAGTCAGGAAGCCTGATTCCACCAACTCCATTTTTCCTTCTCAAGATGGCTTTGGCTATTCGGGGTCTTTTGCGTTTCCATACAAATCATAAGATTTCTTGCTCTAGTTCTGTGAAAAATGCCATTGGTAATTTGATTGGGATTACATTGAATCTGTAAATTGCTTTGGGTAGTACAGTCATTTTCACAATGTTGATTCTTCCAATCCAGGAACGTGGTATGTCCCTCCATCTGTTTGTGTCGTCTTTGATTTCTTTCATCAATGTCTTAAAGTTTTCTGCATACAGATCTTTTGCCTCCTTAGGCAGGTTTATTCCTAGGTATTTGATACTTTTTGTTGCAATGGTGAATGGGAGAGTTTCCTTAATTTCTCTTTCTGCTCTTCCATTGTTAGTGTATAGGAATGCAAGAGATTTCTGTGCATTAATTTTGTATCCTGCTACTTTACTAAACTCATCAATGAGTGCTAGCAGTTTTCTGGTAGAGTCTTTAGGGTTTTCTATATATAATATCATGTCATCTGCAAAGAGTGACAATTTTACTTCTTCTTGTCCAATTTGGATTCCTTTGATTTCTTTTTCTTCTCTGATTGCTGTGGCTAAAACTTCCAGAACTATGTTGAATAATAATGGTGAGAGTGGACACCCTTGTCTTGTTCCTGTTCTTAGAGGGAATTCTTCCGGTTTTTCCCCATTGAGAACAATGTTGGCTTTTGGTTTTTCATATATGGCTTTTATTATGTTGAGGTAATTTCCTTCTATGCCCATTTTCTGGAGAGCTTTTATCATAAATGGATGTTGAACTTTGTCAAAAGCTTTTTCTGCATCTATTGAGATGATCATATGGTTTTTATCCTTCAATTTGTTGATATGATGTATCACGTTGATTGATTTGCGTATATTGAAGAATCCTTGCATCCCAGGGATAAACCCCACTTGCTCATGGTGTATGAATTTTTTAATGTGCTGTTGGAGTCTGTTAGCTAGTATTTTGTTGAGGATTTTTGCATCTATATTCATCAGTGATATTGGTCTGTAGTTTTCTTTTTTTGTGACATCTTTGCCTGGTTTTGGTATCAGGGTGATGGTAGCCTCATAGAATGAGTTTGGGAGTGTTCCTCCTTCTGCAATATTTTGGAAGAGTTTGAGAAGGATAGGTGTTAACTCTTCTCGAAATGTTTGATAGAATTCACCCGTGAACCCATCTGGTCCTGGGCTTTTGTGTGTTGGGAGATTTTGAATCACTGCCTCAATTTCCGTACTCGTGATTGGTCTGTTCATGGTTTCTATTTCTTCCTGGTTCAGTCTTGGAAGATTGTATTTTTCTAAGAATGTATCCATTTCTTCCAGGTTATCCAATGTATTGGCATATAGTTGCTTGTAGTATTCTCTCATGATGTTTTGTATTTCTGAGGTGTCCGTTGTTACTTCTTTTTCATTTCTAATTCTGTTGATTTGCATCTTCTCCCTTTTTTTCTTGATGAGTCTGGCTAATGGTTTATCAATTTTGTTAATCTTCTCAAAGAACCAGCTTTTAGTTCTATTAATTTTTGCTATGGTTTCCTTCCTTTCTTTTTCATTTATTTCTGCTCTGTTCTTTATGATTTCTTTCCTTCTGCTCACTTTGGGGTTTCTTTGTCCTTCTTTCTCTAGTTGTTTTAGGTGTAAGCTTAGGTTGTTTATTTGATACTTTCTTGTTTCTTAAGGTAGGACTGTATTGCTATAAACTTCCCTCTTAGAACTGCTTTTGCTGTGTCCCATAGGTTTTGGGTTGTTGTGTTTTCGTTGTCGTTTGTTTCTAGATATTTTTTGATTTCCTCTTTGATTTCTTTAGTGATTTCTTGGTTGTTTAAGAGTGAATTGTTTAGTCTCCATGTGTTTGTATTTTTTGCAGTTTTTTTCCTGTAATTGATATCTAGTCTCGTGGCGTTGTGGTCTGAGAAGATGCTTGATATGATTTCAATTTTCTTGAATTTGCTGAGGTTTGATTTGTGACCCAAGGTGTGATCTATCCTGGAAAATGTTCCGTGTGCACTTGAGAATAAAGTGTATTCTGTCGTTTTTAGATGGAATGTCCTATAAATATCAATGAAGTCGAGACGGTCTAATGTGTCATTTAAAGCTTGTGTGTCTTTATTGATTTTCTGTTTGGATGATCTGTCCATGGATGTAAGTGGGGTGTTCAAGTCTCCCACTATTATTGTGTTCCTGTCAATGTCCCCTTTTATAGCTGTTAGCATTTGCCTTATGTATTGAGGTGCTCCTATATTGGGGGCATAGATATTTACCATTGTGATATGTTCTTCTTGAATGGATCCCTTGATCATTATGTAGTGTCCTTCCTTGTCTCTTGTAATAGTCTTTACTTTCAAGTCTAATTTGTCTGATATGAGTATTGCTACTCCAGCTTTCTTTTGACTTCCATTTGCATGGAATATCTTTTTCCATCCCTTGACTTTCAGTCTATATGTATCCCTTGGTCTGAAGTGGGTTTCTTGTAGGCAGCATATGTAAGGGTCCTGTTTTTGTATCCATTCAGCCAGTCTGTGTCTTTTGGTTGGAGCATTTAATCCATTTACATTTAAGGTGATTATTGACATGTGTGTTCCAATGACCATTTTCTGAATTGTTTTGGGTTTGTATTTGTAGGTGTTTTCCTTTTCTTGTGTTTCCTACTTAGAGAAGTTCCTTTAGCACTTGTAGGGCTGGTTTGGTGGTGCTGAATTCTCTTCACTTTTGCTTGTCTGGAAAGCTTTTGATTTCTCCCTCCAATCTGAATGAGATTCTTGCTGCGTAGAGTATTCTTGGCTGTAGGTTTCTCTCTTTCAGGGCTTTCAGTATATCCTGCCATTCCCTTCTGGCCTGCAGAGTTTCTGTAGAAAGGTCAGCTGTTATCCTTATGGGTTTTCCCTTTTATGTTATTTGTTGCTTTTCTCTTGCTGCTTTTAATATTTTTTCTTTGTGTTGAATTGTTGTTAGTTTGATTAATATGTGTCTTGGTGTATTTCTCCTTGGGTTTATTCTGTATGGGACTCTCTGTGCTTCTTGGACTTGGTGAATTATTTCCTTTCCCATGTTGGGGAAGTTTTCCACTAGAACCTCTTCAAATATTTTCTCAGACCCTTTCTTGTTTTCTTCTTCTTCTGGGATGCCTATAATTCGAATGTTGGTACGCTTAATGTTATCACTGAGGTCTCCGAGACTGTCTTCTAATCTTTTTATTCTTTTTTCTTTTTCCTGCTCTGTGGCATTTATTTCCCCCATTCTATCTTCCAACTCACTTATTTGTTCTTCTGCCTCAGTCATTCTGCTGGTTATAGCATCTAGAGTATTTTCAATTTCAGTTATTTTGTTATCCATTGCTGTTTGTTTTTCTGAGTTCTTATGAACTGTTTCTTGTACTTTCTCTATTTTGTTATCAAGATTTTGTATCATTTTTACTATCATTACTCTGAATTCTTTTTCAGGCATTTTTCCTATTTCCTCCTCATTTATTTGGTCTTGTGGGTTTTTTTCCTGCTCTTTTTCCTGCATGGTGTTTCTTTGTTTCCTCATGGTTGTCCAAACTTTTGGGTTGCTTGTCCGGTTATGTCGGGCTCCTTGCGGTCTTTTCTGGTGTTCGAGGCCGTCTGCTGGTGTTCAGCTGGTTCTCTGTGGGAATTATTGCGTCCTTCGGTGCATTCCCAATGCATCTGTGGAGAGGGATGCATTCCACATCCCTCTACTTTGCCGCCATCTTTTTCCTCCAGAATCACATTCTTTTCTAGTAAGTGTGAAACATTTACCAAAATTTGTGACAAGCTAGACTTTAAGGTTAATGTCAACAGATTTCAGGGTTTCTCATCCTGGACACTCTTGACATCTTGGGCTAGATAATTCTGTGTTGTGAGAGGATATCCTAGGCATGCATGATAGGATGCTTAGAAGTATCCCTGGCCTCTATCCACTAGAGGCCAGTATCAGCTCCTGGCCAGCAATTTTGATGAAAACAAATGTCTCCAGATATTGCCAAATGTTCTCTGGGGTGGGGGCAAAATCAAGACTGATTTAGAGTGTATTCTTTTTAAATGGTTTAATGAAGCCGGTAATCAATAATAAGAGATTACTAAAAACTTCCCACAATGTGCAGTTAAGCAATACAGTTGTAAATGACCCATGAGGCAAAGGAATAATCACAATGGAAATTAGAAAGTACTTTAAATTGAATTATTATGAAATAAAACATATCAAAAAGTATTTAATGCAGCTTGCGCTGTTCTTAGAAGGAAATATGTAGAATTAAATGCATATATTAGAAAGAAGAAAGTATAAAGGTCAAGGATATGAAGGTCAAGACTTCTGGCCAAATGACATCAGCAAATCCTTTCCACAAAAAGTTGGACAAAATTGACAAGTCATTTTTCTGGAATTCTGCCAAAGTCATATAACAATCTGTGATAAACTGCTGAATTTAGGGCAAGAACAATAGGAGTCTGTGGCATTCGGGCTTGCTGCTGGGACTACTCTCATTAACCCCTGCTCCAACCGGTGATGTGGATGTTGTGCCATGTGGGGTGGAGCATGAGGACTGACAGCTTCTCTGACCCAGTTGAAGGGGATTCCTTCCTTTTGGGGCAGTGAGCCATGCTCATGTTCAATGGAAATGACGTCTCTGACACAAACAAGTGGAAAGGCCAATGGCTTCATTCTAGGAGCCTGAGGTTGTAGCCCTGAGTAGGGGTAAATGTATTCTTGGCTGAGTCTGTATATATGCTCAGTGGAGACGCAGAATCTCCAAGCTATTCTCACACACTCCTGGCTTACCCTGAGGGTGCACACATGAAATATGAGACTCAAAAGGGACTATAGGACAATAAAACCCAGGGCAGACTGAAAACAGCCTGGATTTTTGATGCCTCCTATTTAGCATATTTAAATCATTCATGTAACTCAATAATAAGACAGAAATCCAATTAAAATATAGGTATAGGTAAAGTATTGGAATAGTCATTTTTGTCAAAGAGTATGTAGAAATGGCTAATAAGCACAAAAAAGATGCTTAACATCATTAAATATTAGAGAAATGCAAATTAAAATCACAGTGAGGTATCACTACATACCCACTAAAATGGTATAGTCAAAAAGGAAAATAATATCAAGTATTGCTGAGAATGTAGAGAAACTGGAACCTTAATGTATTGCTGATGAGAATGTAAAATAATACAGAAACTTTGGAAAACAGTTTGGCAGTTTCTTTAAAATGTAAATGTAAATTTACTATATGATTCAGTATTTCTACTCTTAGTAATCTATTCAAGAGGAATATCTAAAAGACGTATATTTAATATTCAGAGATGCATTAGTCCTTAATTCCCGATAGTTGTAATTTATACCTTTTCTCTTCATATGCCCCTAGGAAGATTGATCAAGGAAAAAAAAGAAAAGATACAAATTACAAATATCAGAAATCAGTAAAGGGATGAAAATACAGATCTTATAGACATTAGAACAAGGAGATCATGAACACCTTATGCCAATAAATTTGAAAAACTAGATGAAACATTCACATTTTTAAAAAAGAAGCAACTCACTAAAACTGACACAAGAAGAAATAGAAAATATGATGAGTCATATATCTGACAAAGATAATTAAATTTGTAATTAAAATCTCCCCCAAGAGAAATCTTCAAACCCAGATGGCTTCAATAGTCAGTTATTTCTATTCTATATGGAAAAGAGAATCAATGATAATCTTACGTAAACTTTTTATGAGAAGAGAAAAAATGGGTATAATTCTCAAATCATTTTATGCAACAAGCATACTCTTGACACAAAGCATGACAAAGACTTTACAAGAAGGGAAAATTAAACATTAATCTCACTCATGAGAAAGATGCAAACTCTAAACAAAACATCAGCATATGAAATCTACAGGTATAAAGAAACAAAATATGTCACAATCAAGTTGAGTTTATGCAAAAAAATGCAACTGGTTCAACACTGAGAAATCAATCCAATAATTGGAAGGAAAATTCCTTAATAAGAGTATTTAACAAAAATTTACAGCTAACATAATTTTCATTTATGGTCAAATGTTGAAAGCTTCTCCCCTGAGATCAGAAATGGACAGATGCCACCTATCACTGCTCCTATTTAGCACTGTAGGTAAAGTTCTAGACATTTCAATAAGGGAGGTGAGTGAGATAAAATGTATGAGAAGTTTGGAAATTGAGAAATAAAATTGTATTACTTGTGGATGACATCATTTTTGTATGAAACAAAAATCCACAGGAGGAAAAAATATTGGTTTTAATAAGTGAATTTTGCAAGAATGCAAGAAACAAAGTGGATATTAAAAACAAATTATATTACTAAATATCAGCAACAAGCATTTAGAAGGTGATACCACTTAAAATAGAATAATAAAACATTAAATTCTGAAGAGTAAGTTTAATGAGTGGTGTACAAGTTCTCAACACTGAAAAGTACAGAGAAATATTGAGAAGAACTTAAATGTGTATAAATAAAGATAGGGATGGATATACCCTATTCATTCATTAAAAGATGTAGTGTTGTAATAATGTCAGTTCTCTTCAAATTAATCCATCAATTTACCAATGCCAAACAAAATCCCATAGATTTTTTTATCATTGAAATTAAAAATCTGTTCTAAAATTTACACGGACTGTTAAAGGGCAAGAAGAGCCAAGAGACTCTTGAACAAGAAAAATAAAACTTTATGGTAAAGTTTCTTATAAAGCTTCAGTGATTAAATCATATTTTACTTGTGCAAGTGTAAAATGTAGGTTGACTTATGTAAATAGTAATATGAAGAGGGAGGGCGACTGCTCCCACAGATAGCAATCATAAATACTGGACTTGATTATTAAGAATTATTTGAAGGCACAGGAAATTCACAAATGGCATGATAAATGCTAAGAGGAGTTGACTCTTGCTGGACCACAGCTGCGTCAGGTGAGCACTATGGCTTTCTCGCCTTGGGGTGCTCCCCAACCACCATCCTGTCCCCAGGTCTGGTGGTGGAAATCCACAGCCTTACTGGCTTGAGATGGCTGGTGGCAGAGTTCACAGCAGCAGAGCAGTTAGACATTGAAGGGGTAAGTTGGGAAATGAGAGAGCAGCATAAGGGCTGAGGTCCAAAATTTTGCACAAATCCCTAGCTAATCACTACAGAATACAGGAACCCAGGGATTCTTTTGAGAAAGCAGACAGAAACCAGACAGGAAGGTGTAATCTTAAAAGATGCAGTTCATCCTGTTGAGATTCGTCAGCTTGCTGTATCTTTGCCTGGGTATGTTCCCTGTCCTGCACACAACTAAGGAAGCAAAAAGGGGAAAACTTAAAGACCAGAGACATTACAAGGAAGAACTCAGGGCTGGCAGAGTAACTAGCATTTTGAGGGTGGGGGGAAGCTCAGAAGGAAGGTAGCCACATGAAGCATGAAGCCACCGGAAGGCAGCCACGTGAAGTCTATCATTCAATATAAACTCTTCCCAAATTTCTGACTGTAGAGGGGTACTAGGCAGGTAGAGGGGAGATTTAGTCCTCTTCTCCCCCAGTGGCCAGGCTAAAAAGCAATAGCTTGAGGCTAAAAGACTATATGGTGACATCTGCTGCTATACACAACATGGTAGAGCAAAGGAGTTTTTGCAGATTGTGTCCAGGCATGTAAACTGTATTCTAGTTTACAAAACAGAATGACAAGAAAACAAAGCAAAATCATTGATCCTCAGAACAATAAAATAAATTTTAGATTTTCCTCTCAATATTGTATCTACAATATCCTATTGGCAAGCAAGATTATTAGACATGCAAAGAAAAAGAAAAAGTATGACCCCAAATGGGAAAAAATAGCAGACAAGAGAAATTGACTCCACGTGGGCCTATTTGTTGGACTTAGTGGACCAGGGCACCAAAGCTGCTACTATAAATATGGTCAAAGAAAATATGCTCAAAGTATTAAAGAAAAATATGTATTAATAAATGGATAGATTGGGGTTATCAGCAAAGAAATACTCTTTTTAGAGAAAGGAAAAATAATAGGAAGTCTATATATACAAGTACCATTTCTAAGTTACATGAAGTAAACACATTGCATCCTGTCTCTCTCACTGAATGCAGCTATAAACTTTAGCAGCTATTTGAGGACAGTGAAAATGTAATAGGTAGAATATGGAAGAAGACCAGAATTCAAAATGCCATTGAACTATCAGTGGGTTTATCCTTTTTTTCCCTTCTGGTATCCTTGGTCTGGACTCAGTACAGTCTGCAACACAGAAGGAAATACTTACCTGAACAGAGAAAATCTTCAGAAGAAGTCCTGTAGTTCTAATGGGAAAGAGGTTTCTTAATGCTGTGTAATAATGTGGAAATCTCTAGGGGATATCTGCTCTATTTCTCTTCTCTGTCTCTGTCTCTCATCTATCTGTCTCTGTCTCTGTCATCTATCTATCAGTCTATCAGTCTGTCTATCATCCATATCATCTGTCTCTTTCTCTTCTCTTTTTCTTTCCTGTGTTCAATTGCAAGCCATCCTCCAAACAATTCTGGGTGCAGTGGTGACAGTAGTGGGGGCAATGGAGACTGGCAGAAACCTACAATTGTGAAGGAGGGAAACTTCCTCTCTGATTGGAGGTGTTGTCCTCCCAAGAGAGTGGAGCAAATTTCCATTACTTTTTATTCTCTCTTGTCCTCCTGCCACTTGGTTAACATAGTTTGTGGGAAGTGCACAGCAGAGGGGTCATTCAGCTCCCAACTTTCTTGTCAGAGGACTAGAAAAGCAGAGCCCCAGGAGGCTGAGCAGGATCGAGAAGTTTGCAGAGACAGAGAAACTCAGGAAGATGACCACTGAAGGTTGTGCATGAACTCCTAGTTCACCCCTTTTGCAGTCCCAAATTTGGCAATATACATAAACCTAGAGATTCAGAAATCTCAGTGAACCCCAAACAGGGGACACACACACACACACACCCCCCACACACACACTCTCTGACACACACACTCACACACACACACTCTCTCAGACACACTCTCACACACACACACTCACTCACACACATACACACACTCACACTCTCTCACACACACACACACTCTCACACACACTCACACACACTCTTACACATACTCTCTCTCTCTCTCACACACACACACACACACACAGTCCATGCACAGACATATCACAAAGTGAAGAGAACTAAAAGCATAGAAAATAATCTTGAAAGCAAGAAGAGAAAAAATAATTATTAATTAGGGTGGTAAGATTAGAGTGACTTGATTTCTCAACAGAAACTGTGTATGCCAGAGGGAGTAACATTTTAAAAAGTACTCAAAGAAGAAAAAAAAAAAAAAAACCAAAACCTATGACTATACCCAGCAAAAGTATCCTTTAGGAATGAAGGTAAAATAAAAATGTCTTAGATGAAGGAAAACTAAGAGATTTTATTGCCAGCAACAAACCTGATCTAAAAGAATTGCTAAAGGAAGTTCTTCAGACAGAGAGATATGACAACAGAAGAAAACTTCTAACTACAGAAACGAAGGAAGAACAACAGAAATGGTAAGTATCTAGGTAAATAGAATGAACTATCCTTGTCCTATTGAGTTCTTTAGAAATGTAATCCTTTGAAATAAAAAATTAAAACATGGTCTCAGTGGGCTTTCAGTGTGTATAGATGTAATGTATGAAAAAGTGTAACATAAAGAGGGGAGGGTAAAGGGACCAATATTATGGTATACTTTCTACGTTACCATGAAATGGTAAAATATTGATTCTAAGTAGAATGTTAGAAGTTAATACTGTATTTTGTAATCCCTAGAGCAACAACTAAAATAACTATATAAAGAAATATATTTAAATATACAATGTACAATTTAAAATTGAATACTAAAAATGTCTAAATAACCCAAAATAAAACAGGAAAGAGGACCCAAAGGGGAAAAAAAACAGAGAAAACAGTAAAATGATATACTTATACCTAAATATGTGAATTTCACTACATATTAATGGTATAAACAATAATTAAGACAGATCATCAGAATTGATAAATATATAATATAACTGTAAGAAGCTATAGAAACTCTCTGAAAGTATGATATGTAAGTAGGTTAATAATTTTTTAAAAGATACACCTTGCAAATACTAACAAGAGAAAGTCTATTTTAACTTTAGACAGTAGGATTTAGAGAAAAAATTACCAAGGATAAAGATGGACAATATATAATGATAAAAAAATTTTACCAAAAAGACATCACAGTCCTAATTAGGTATGCAAAAAACTACATTTTTAACTATATTAAAAATGACCATTATAGTTGAATTGTATCCCTCAAAAAGATGTGAGTGAGCCCTAATCCAATGTTAATGGTGTCTTTTTAAGAAGAGGTACAGAGACACAATATGATAGATCTTTTAATAGTTGTTACCTTTGGAGGAGCAGTGACTGGAATGGATCATGAGGGATCTTTGGTGGTACCAGTAAAGCTGTACTTCTGGGTGGTGCTTATATGGCATGGCAGTGTCCACATTGTGGAAAACCTATTGAGCTCTACTCTGTTATGTTTTGTGTAGCATTCTGCATGTACATCATATTCCTATAAGATTTTTACTCAAGATATCTAAAAATAAAGAAATAATATGCCTATTGTCACCATGCCCACCTGATACAGTTCTAGAACTAATTTTGACTTCTAATACTGTACTCCAAAAAAGTACACAGATTGATAGGTGATAGGCAATGGTTACATGCATACATACATAGATAGTAGATGATTGATAAGTGATAGATGATAGATAAGTGAAGAGATAGATGATAGATAGATGATGGATGATAGATAGATATAGATAGATGATGGATGGATGGATAGAGAGAGAGAGACAGACAGATACCCAGGGCTCCTTGAAGAATACTCATTACATGTTTGGGCCAGAAGAGAATACCTTGGTGTTGGCATAAAACAAAAATATCTGTAGCAGTTCCTGGGAATAGTGTTAAAAAATAATAAAGCAGGCGGCCTGAAGAGAAGGAAGCCTAGTTGTCCTGTGATAACAGTTGGAGGTTTTATAAAATAAAAAAGCAACTCTTACGATTACTAAAATGTGTTAACCCATGAAACATTGTAAGCCTATTTCCAATCTTCAAAATGGATAGATGTACTCACAAAAATGGGCAAATTGTTCAAAGGATAACTGCCTCATATGTTTCATACTGTACTTTCTCCTCATTGTATAGTTCAAGTGATAGTTGTATACTACCCTTAATTTAAAAAAGGATGTTCTAGAAAGACAAGACAAAACAACATGAAAACAAAACAAAAACCACGAACAAAAGAAATTTTTAAAAATCTGCTAAGATGATACTAAGAGAGTATTGACTCTCAAATCAGAGGGTACACATCAGGAATGGCCGTTATGCAGGCTTGAAGCATAGGCCTGTTGGAATTCACCAGATCTGGAGAATTAACCATTCATTTATGTGGTCCTGCAGCAGAGAGGAATGTGCTAGAATGTATAGCATTCGTCATTTGCTCTGATAAGCAAGCAGGACCACAGTCAGAGACTTCCTGTCAGGCAGGTGAGTTAGGGAAGGGGAAGACAGGGAAGTATCTTTAAGAACAGGAGCATGGCAAAAGCAGGCTTCTTGCAGCTGGTTGAACCCTCATTCCATGAGGCGTTGTTCACCGCAGCTGTTTGTTCTGTGAGGGGCTTGGGAACGGGAAGCCCCTCCCTGTATCTGTATCCAGGGTCAAGCTCTTGTCCCATGCTTTGTCAGAGCATCATCATTCTTGACCACTAGAAAAGTCATATTCTCTAATCGTGTTTGTTGATGTCTTTCACTCAATACTATTGTCCCACTGGCCAACCATGCATATAGACACAAATTAAACCTTGCAGGGTTTTATTGCCATATTGAGGATGTTGCCCTCAATTTTAAGTATAAGAGGAGTCTGTTGAAAGATTTTTGTCTTGGACTAACAAGATTTAGTTTGTGTTTTTTCAAGGAGTATTCTGGCTATAATGTGACATCAGATTGTAGGTACGAATAAGAAATGTGGGGTTCTTCAGGAAGCTTTTGCAGAAGTCCAGTAAGAGATGGTGATGGCTTAGACTAGGATGGGAGTCAGCAAACCTTTGCTGTAAAAGATTGGGTAGTAAATAATTTAGGCTTTGGCAGCCCTATGGTCTCTAGGAAAACTACTCCACTCAAAATAGCTATGGACAGTATGTTAACAAATGGGTATGGCTATGGTCCAATTAACCTTGATTTACAGAGTCAGAAGGTGGACTGGATTTGGCTCGCAGACTGAAATTTTCTGACCCTTTGACTAGGATGCTTTTAAGGAAGACAAAAAGTTTTAAGAGATGGTTAAGCAGTAATCGGAAGGTCTTTCTCAGGGCTTGGATGTGAAAAGAGAGAGAGGAGGTGATTGCTGACCCCTAGATACAAACTGATCTCCTAGCCTCATCCCAGAGGCCCTTAAAGTGCTACCTCCATCTCCCCCATCCATATTTTGTGCTCCTTAGCTATTGTTTTTGGCTGTGCATCACAGTGAAACACTTGCCCTAAGCTTCCAATCTTTCCACCTATGAATCCACACCAGCCACAGCAGATGCCAGAAAACTTGATTTACCAGTTTCTCTTGCCATGCTGGCGTGTGACCTAGGCTCCACTGACCAGGCACTGCTGTGTGCCCCTGATTCAGAAGCAAGGGACTCAGTGAAGCAGGCACTGGGCAGAGGCCACGCTGAGGGGATAAAGGGAGAGATGTCCCAAGGGCAGCAGTGACTGAGACTAGTGACACGTCCTGACGCAGCATTAGGGCTGACTGTGAGCTGCAAGGTCTGAGCCAATTGGTAGTGATGTCCTCACTGACACAGCCCATAATAAAGGGGGCTGTGTGTCCCTGAGGAGCTTCCAAACCTGGTTGTCTGACTCTCCCAGATTTTCTGTGAGTCACATAACATCCTCTATTAAGTTTATTTCCTTCTTGAACTAGCCAGACTGGGTCCTGCTCTCCATAACGAGAGAGATAAAGTAGGATACCCACATTGGTATCCTACTTCATCTCTCTGTCAGCCCTCTAATCTAGGCAGAAGAGGATTCTGTAGAAGTTCCCAAATAATTCCTTCCATAAGGCATCTTTTGGTCTCATCAGGGCTTAAGGATTACTCAAGAGAAACATTTTTAAAAACCCAAGTCAACAAAGCAGAATCACTGCTAATTAAGCACTTTGTTGTAGAAGTTGAGAGGAGAGAATAATAAGCTTGAAATCAAGTTTTCAAAAACAAAATTAATGAGGATGGCAATTGAGAAGAGAAGAGGATGGTACTACAGGCTGGAAGAAGTCCATACACAAATTTCAGAGGCAGTGGAGTGACTGGTCTAGCTGGTGTACAGTTCACATGGGGAGGTAGATCAGGAGAGGTATGGATGGGCAAGGCCAGGGCATGCTTTGGAGGTCCTGGGATGTCAGTGTGAGAGGCGGGATCCTCAGAGGGCAACAGCCCCTCTGACCTATGACTACCACCCAGTACTTCTTTTTCTAGGCCTTTGCACATGCTGTGCTTTCTGCCTGGAGAAATGTCTTCTTATTTTTTGTGCTGGGATGAGCCCTTCCTTATAGGATGGGTTACATCATAGGTCAGGTACTTAGAGAAGCAGGCTCTGAAACTCTCAGATTTGCATGCAGGTCTACTGGAAAGTATCCTCAGGAACTAGTCCTATAAAGAAGTGAGAGGAGCGGGACTGGGCAGAGGCAGTAGTTAAATTGAATGGAACTGCACCCAATCCCATAGGGGCCTCCTTAGCTGGGACCTTCTTCAGAGCTGTCCTGCCCTGAGGCAAGGGAATCAGGCCTTTGTATCTCCATGTGGACCAGTCATTGGACGCAAGTGCTCCAGGAAGGGTGGATGGGGAAACTCTCTTCAGATGAAGGCAGTGCCCCAAGAATGGAGGAGAGGAGGATTAGCTCCTTGGCCCTGAAGTAAGGATTCTACAGGCTGACTCCTACTAACCCTTCTCAAGTAGGCCCCATGTTATTCTTTTTTTAATAGCATGCTATTATTTTCCCTCTTAGCACTTATTAGAATTCATAATTACATATTTATTTGTATGTGACTTCTGTCTGTCTCCTCCAGTAAGCTCTAACAATCATGAATGTAAGGACCAAGCCAATCATAATCATCACTTTATCCCTAGCATCTAGCAGGGTGCCTGCACATAGTAGGTGCTGAACCAGTATTTGTTAAATGAATGAATGAGTGAATATAAAAAGAAGTAAAGCAAGAAAGCAGACATGGCTGGTGTTGGTGGTTGGATCAGAGCAGCAGGTCAGAGTGTAGCCTAGACCAGGGAAGCAGGGGCCAGTAACACAGGTCACCTGATGCCCCCGGGAATCACAGAGGTAGAGACCACAGTGAATGAGGTGACACAGGAGAGTGTGAGTCAAAGACATACCTGACCAGCTTTTGTTTCAGGGAAGACCAGCCACCTCTGACTTTGCTGACAATGCTGAGGCATCTGCACTAACAGGGTGTGAAGCATGAACCCTGGACCAGAAGGACAATCACGAGATGCCCTACAGAGGCTGGTGCATCACCAACAAATCTCTAGGACAATTCAGAGTACTTCCTGTCAAAAGATGGCTCGTCTCTCATATTATGGGGCTGACAAGTGGTAAAATTAAATGTCAGCCAAATAACTTCCTGTGTGGGTGAGTGGTTTCCCAATCCATAATGCATGTTCACATGGTAATACATTAAAGGTGAGGTTTGACATCAAGGCTAAGACACCAGGTAATTAATCAAAACCCTAATTCATTCCCACAAACCTCCGAGCAATGCACTGAGCTGCACATTGTGGTTGATACAGGACTTTCTAGTCAAATGGGACAGACTCTATAGCTCAGGACAATATGAGGGGAAGTGTGGAAATAATGTCATTTACGGGGAAGTGCCTTAAAGACTGAGGCCACAGGCCTCACGCCCCATTTCACACAAACTCATGCTGCAGATCACAGATTCAACCTCCCACCCGAGGATATGTTTAAGCAAAATATTTCAATAAGAAATTTAACCAAGCTCATCACGTGAACTCGTAGGTGCTCTCAGTTTGGATATAAAACAAGGAATGGAGGAGGGGCATTTCATTTAGCTCACAGCTCAAGCACTGGAGAGCAACTCTGGGTACCCAACTGAGGCCTTTTGATTGGAGGCAGTGTCAGCAAAAGCTCATTGTTTACAGCCAGCACACACACCGTGGATCATAGAAGGTCTGTGCTCATAAGTCTTCAGGGCAACGTCTGTGATGCACGGCAGCACCATCTTGGTGTCAGAAGAACAGATCCTGGTAGCCTTAGTAGGATCCCGGCAGGGATACGACAAATAAAATGGTAGTATTCCTAAAAGTTTCGTTTTCTGGAAACGCTGACTTTCCAAATGTAGCTTTCCCCAACGAGAGCAACACAGGCTGTGAACATCACAAGGTCTGGGAAAGAAACCGAGTTGAGGAAAAAGTGAAAATGGCTCGGTGTGAACCGCAGACGTGCCACTGCAGAGTTCTCGATGGGGTTCACGTAGCACAGTGGCAGAAGCACAGGTGTTGCAGTCACACCTACTCAAGTTCAAATGCTGTGTGACCTTGGGGGTGTTACTTGACCTCTCCGAGTCAGTTTCTTGTTACCATAGGGTGTTAACTCCCATCTTGGAGGGACATGCCATCCCTACCATCTTGCCTAAAATACAGGAGCTATAGAAGTGGGGCTCTCCCCTCAGCAAGTACCCCATAAAATGGAATTGATCCAGTTCTCCTTAACCCTTTTGCTGTCTGGCTCATGTGTGGGGTCCTACCCTTACAGCTGAGTGCTGCCTGCAACTGCATTTCCATACCACGACAGCTACCCTTGACAGAATGCCACATTGAACTAGTCTGCACTTGGCCCTGGAGACCTGCAGAGGAGTGAGAATCACAGGGCTCACCATCACTGAGGGAAGAGACAGGGAACAGGTCTCTCACTGTGATGTGCGGTAGAGAGCGGGTTCCAAGTCCAGCCAGAGCGTGGGGGGGGAAGCCTGCGGAGGGCAGAGAATGCTTTCTGGAAAAGGATCAATCAGAAGGGTGTGCCTGCCTAAAGGCTGGCACCAGCTGCATTGTGCCTTGGTGCCCCAGCAGGTGCCTGTAGTCAGTCCCTCCCTCGCCTTAGTAAGAAGGTCTCCTTCGGATCCCAGGTCACCCAAAACTCATCAGGCCTTCAGGAGTCTTGCTCACAAAATACTTGCAAATTAGTTGAAAACTTGGATGATTGAGACTTAGGGCATCCTGGTAAAGAGCAGTAGTGATGCAGGACTCAAGTGACTTGACAAAACTGTATGTAGGAATCATGGGAGAATCACTTGTCTTATTGGCTTTCTTGGTTTGCCACACTGTGCCTTGGGTACCTCACCAATTGCTGGAAAGCAATGTCATGTACTCGGTGCCTGGGTCTGGCTCTGGGTCAGAAGGGGGCAGTAGGTTGCCTCAAAGAGAAGGTTCCCCCACTGCCATGGAGCTCTTGACTTGGTGGGTTTTGCCTGCAAGAATGTTTCCAGTGACCAGGGCAGGTGCCTCCCATGAGAATCCTGTAGCAAATGCCCCAGAAATTCATTCCCCTCTCAGCTAGTTCACAGACATCTCCACGTGACATTTCCAAAGAGGGGCCTCATTTCCCTCCTTCTGTCCTCTGTCCCCTCCTCCCACCCCTCAGGGGAGCTCCGGGCCTCAGCATAGCCTGGCGCCTCCCAACGCACCCACGTTGCTTGCGGTTTTGGCCCCATCTCCTCATCCAGGATCTGTGCTCCTCCCATGTTCCTTATGTCCTGCGATTCTGGCATCCTTCATGGTGAGCGAGTGGTCTGATGCCAGCCAGGGTCTGCGAAATGAATCATCCACCGCAGTTTTGGGTGTGGGAGGGAGTGGGTAGGGGTAGGGATGCAGCAGCAATCCGATTACTGGTTCCTGGGGCAGCAATCACCCCCTCTCCACATTCTCCGAGTAGTCACATTGGTCGCATAGTATAAAATGATAGAGTACAACATGCTTAAATACATCACTGATTTGCCAATAATTGGTATCAGTGTAGAAGTCTAACTGGCAGAGCAGCCGCCCGAGGGATTGATTTTACTGTCTAATGGATGACAGAGATGCTATCTTGATTAATTAGAAGTCAAAAACAAATGCATCTTCTATTAGATCTCTTGTGGCATTCACCGGAAAAAAAATTCTACATGTGTCTCAAAAATGTTGGAAACCTAAAAGGACAAGGGGAAGAGCGAGCAAACCACCCCTTCCACTGCCTGTCCTGGGTGAAGATAACGTCGGTGAGTACTGGGCAAGCTGATGTGAGCTTATCGACCCAAAGGAAAGGGGGTGCCCATCTTTCTCTTCTTTGTAACTGCAGCCTTAAATTCAGAAATTAAAAAGAGAAAGCACCACCGAATACAGAGCTTCCCCTGGAGTGAGTACTATAGCCTTTCTGATCTTGGTTGGATGTAACTGTTCCACTTACCCTGCCATCCCAAGGATTGGTAAACAGTCAGGCACAGGATTACAAAGGCATTTCAGAAGTACCTATGGGATAATTTCCTGAAGTCGTGGATAGAGTGCTGAATAATATTATTCTTAAAGATGAAAGACATATGCATGTCATCTACATGATGGCTAAATTGTGGTCAAAGGGTACGTGTACAGAAAATTCAAAGGAGTTTAAGGAAGAGAAGTATTACTTGAGCGTTTTTAGTGAAGTTTAACAAATTATTCATTGACTTTAAAAATACCAATTCATCCAAGATGATAAGCTGTCATATAAAACAAAACTATAATGAGGGTTGATTTTCTTTTGGATTTGTGAGCTAATTTCTAAAAAGCAACCTAATTAGGTTGTTGTTTTTCTGTATTTTTCTTCATGATCTAAAACTTTCTCTGTTCTTCAATTTGAACACTACCTGTGTCAGCGAACCTGAAGGTGAATCTACCTGCCATGTAGGCATGGCAAAAGGCTGAGTTATGAGCACACCTGGAAAACATTTTGAGCTGCCTGTGCCAAAATGTAACTGCTCTGTCATTCATGAGCTATTTGCCATCGGAAAAGTGATAGGGCATTTCTAAGCCATAGCCTCCTATTTGCCGTCCCCGGTTTATTCAACAAGTATCTAATAACAAATATTTATCAAACTGAGGAGAATACAGTGATACTCAAAAATGCCTGGTCCCTGCCCATATTGGAGCGTAGTGGTAGTTGTGCCATTTTAAATGGGATAATGTATGTAAGAGGACTCTAGAGTCTCTGATCGGTTTACTAACTCTAAGATAGTATATATATTTTTATTGTAATTGCTAGATGATTTCTGTCTTCATGGGGGCTAAGTTTAAGCCATTCCATGTCATTTTTATTCAAAAGTCTAAGCTACAGATTTGAAAGACTGTTTGCCAAATTCACTTCCCGAGTTCACATTATTTTTTTTTTAAGGACATTTTTGCAACTAGGAGAAAAATGTTTACCTGCAGAGCTCAGATTAGAGAACAGTCACATGGGTCAAGGTCACCTTGCTGAAGGCAGCTCTCCCGGGCAGCTTAACTGCAAGTCTGTTTTTCTTGCTAAGTGTCAGGACATTACTCTTGCCCTACATGCTTCCCCAATCTCATTGCCATTCTTCAATTTCCACATCAGCCAGACCAGATCGCACCAGATCTTGGCCTGAAGTTAATTTGTGCCTTCATCTGACAGTGCCTGAGTGCCCGCTTTGGTCTGGGCTCTGTGCCTGGGGCAGGGACACGGCGGACCCTTCCACCCTCGTGGGGCTCACTGGTTTAGTGGAAGGCCCTCGGAGAAGTCCCCATTTCCTCCTTCTCTGGCAGATTTGAGGAAGAAGCACAGAAGTGAACCCTTGGCTGCCTGGGGACAAGGTGGGAACTTGCCTAATAATCTTCCCCGATCCACCTGTTTCAGCAGCTCTGCACACTCAGTGAAAAGAGTGGCCTGAGAAAGCTGCCCTCAGTACCACACAATTTCTAGGCAGAGAGTGCTTTAGAGGAGCCAATTTTTAAGGCTCCATGTTAAATTTATGTAGGTTTTTCCAAAGAGTTTACCAGGAGAAAAAATATATGTATGTAGTGTAAAATATCCGTGGTTTAGCTCTTCCATTGTCCCCTTCCTCCTCATGGGGAAGGGGCTTCACAAAGGGAAACTCCTTTCCTCTGACCCGCTGAAATCAGTCACTGAAAGCAAGAAGCACAAGTTCCTGCTCAAAATGCTGGCACGGGTATCAGACCTGTTCCCGGGCGGGTCTAGTTGACACCCCATCATCTATCAAGTCTTCACATCTTGGCCCATTCAATGAATGAGCAGCGCCCACAGCAACCATGGGAGCGCCCACTTTTCCTCCGACTCTTATGGGATATGAGTGTGTGGCCATGGTTAATGGTAAGCGGCTTTGGATTCTTAGTGTTCATCTTCTTGAGCAGAGTCAAGCCTATCAAATTAATTCCTCCATAGGGATCATTCATTTGAACCTCTTTATTCCATGAAAGAGGAAATTAAGGAGGCCTGGTGATGAAAAGAGTTTTCCCAAGATCAGCAAAGAAGTAGAAGGGTCCATGATAAGCCTTATTTCTGTGTCCATTGACACCTCACCCATTCATCAAGACCCAATTCAAATCCCACCTTTTCCAAGATATGTCCTCTGAGCCCCGTTCTTCCCCTGGGTGGGCTGTGCTTCCTCCTACCTTTTGTCTGGCTGGCTCCTTCTCATCCTTTGGGACTCCTTCTCAGTGACCCTTCATCTTTGATTACCCAATAGGAATTAGGTCTCCCCCCAGAATTCTCTAAGGGAACTCAGTTACTTTCTCCCATAATACTCATCCTTTGGCTTGTGTTTTGTTGAACGTCTGACTGTCCCATAGATTGAAAGCCCCATGAAGGTAGGAACGGATGTCTACCTGGTTCACCAAATGAAAGATGGCATTTAGCCCTGTGCTGCCCCAGAGTAGACACTCCGCTGAGTGAATACAAGAACCTCCTGCTCTCATGTAATATCCTCTCACAGACTCTGGTCGTATGTGTTTTCATCACCACTTAATGCATATGATTACATCATATATGGATTTTTTCTTATATTTTTATATATTCATGTGTTACTTTTTCTGATAACATTACTTGCTAATTATTAGTAATGATATATTCAGTGTTCATTATTTGTCAACAACTGTGGTGTCTTACACCTATTAAAACAATTTATGCTTGGCTAAACTATTTTGGAAGTGAGGAAGCAGACTCAGAATGACTGAAAGCTTTATAAGGCTGGGTGGGCTAATTCTTAGGGCAAGAGAGTGGTCTCATACTTAGGGTCATTGACCATCTCAGTTTGCTCAGGACTGTCTCGGTGTTAGCACAGGAGGTCCAGGGACCCATGAAATCCCTCAGCCCTGAGCACAGTGCGACACTTAGTCACCCTATTTATACTCCTTTGTAGGTCAGGTGTCACTGTACTATTTACTGGATCAATAAGTTACATTTATAGTCTATCAACCCTTTGCCTGAAAACAAAGTTCGTTTTCTAGCTACACGAGTGTTTGCTGTTTTGGAGTCAAAATATTAGGTGTTGTCTAGATATTGAGAGTTATAAATATAAGGCTCATGTTTCACAGTGTTTCTTCTCTCATTTGCCTTATACAACCATGAAAATCAAATCCCATGAGGCACATTGATGTCCATGTCTTTGTGGACATGGGAGCCAGTGTCCTCTCCCACATGCTTTACTGTCCTTAACTGGATTATTTGTCTACTAGGGACCTTGGCTCCTGCACCAGCTGGACAATGAGTAACCCTGAGGATATAATAATAATAATAATACTGATATGTAATATATATTAGTTATATCAATACTAGTATATATACCATACAAGTGCAGGGGCCTAAAGTCCATGGCAGACAGCCAAGAAATAAAGATAGATATGACCTGGGGAAATCAAAGACAGACTAGAACCTACAAGACTGAGCTGGAACTCAGGAGGACAGTCTAGAACCCATGTTGATCTCTTACTTCCTAGAGACCTCCAGCTTTGAGGAGGGGGTGGGCTCTAGGAGAAGCTGGGCCCATTTGTCAAGCTGGTGCCTGTTCCAGGCATTAGGAAAGCTGAAGCAGAAGACCCAGCAGGAGCTTGAGATGCTGTGAGCCTGACTTCTGCCCCAGAGCCAACAGATAAGTGACAGTGCATGAGCGGCCTCCACTGACCTCCCAAGAGGAAAGGAATTCAGGCTCACCTCCATTTCCCCCTTCTAATCTCATACACAGTGTCTCATGTGGTCCACATTGGACCTATGCAAGGAAGAGAATTCTGGGAAATGTTCCAGTTTAACTAAGCTCATACAATGCAAATCCACCACAGTCCACCCCTTGTCGAGTTGGCTTCCATAAACAGCCCTTTTGGCTGTAAATAAAGACAATAGCAAATTATGTGAAGGATCCCAATGTACCTAAAACTGTCCTAGGAATCCCACAGTCTCAAAGGCCTTCTAAGATCTTTCTTGAAGCAAGTCATATCCAATGACTTTCCTGCCCCAAAGCTCATATTTCACCCTTGTTCTCATCACTCTGCTTTGCAGCTGTATGACAGAATTCTTTATTCAGTGTTTTTATAATTTTTCTTAATTTATTCCTACCAAACTTTGTCTGGGAGGCATGTTGGGCTTACTTACCTAATGGAGCAGATTTGAATTTTGAGAGCTTGTGTATTGCCCAAGGCCCACGTGGAGGGCCTCAAATTCTAGCCTCTTGACTCTTCTCCCAACTGGGTAACAAAGCACAGGTGAGCCTTTCGTTTCTGAAGTGCATTTATCTTTTAAAAAGAGAATTCATTTTGCCCACTTATTTTGGACAGCAGAAAATAGAGCAAAAAAACCCATGGCAGAGAATAAGCTAGGTGCTGTTTCCAAAGGAGAGTTGTGTTTTGTAACGCTTTCCATTTTTCTTGTAAATATATGACTTTCATGTTTTTACCTAATGCTTTGAGAAAAGACTCTTCATGCCTGTTTATGTGCCTGTCTTGTCTTCCAAATTAGTGTACCTGTTCCTAAAGTAAGAGAATCATGTCATTTCTTGTACCTCCTCCACATGTGTCACACACAGGAGTGCCGGTTTTTCAAAGCAACGCCTGATGGAATAAGGTGTCATGCCTCCAAAACGGTTTGTTAAAATTGCATGCAGAATAAACTTTAAACACAAGGACAGTTTACCAAATTAACTATGAAAGGGCTTTTGGATAAGAGGTGGCCAGGGAAACTATCCACCTTGCCTTTCTGTATCCCCCAAATGACCCCCACAGCAGCTGTACGAAGCACAAAAGGCATTTCCCCAGCTTCCATATCATCACCTGAGTTGAAGGTGGCTAGCGGTTAAGAAGAGCCTGGCTAATTCAGTCGGCTTGGCTCTCTCTGCCCTGCTCTGACTGACAGGCCAGGCCCCTGCTCATCCCTGAAAACTAGCATCAGGGAATGACATACAGTTTGATAACATAAGATGCTTAGGTTTTTTGGCTCAAGTGAGATGTTCAGAGCTAATAGCCCTGTGAGCTGAGTTTTAGCTGCGATCTGCACCTTGAGATATCCGTTATGTCTGGCTCAGGAAAAGGGAAAAGAATGAGAGCTTATTTCTAGAAAGGTTTCCGATGAGCAGCATTTGTCATTGAAGGGGAAGATGGGTATAATTAGCTTGTCAGTCTAGTTTGGGCTGAGCAGGCTGTCTCTGCTAAGAAAGATGGACTAACTGCCAGAGCCACTGACAGGCAGTCGATAGCGCAGCAATTAATGTCATAAATAATTCCAGAACCAATTACATCAAAATGGACTCAGAGCTTTAAAAAGGTACAGAATTCTCTTATTCTTCCTGCTAACAGCAAGAAACAGCTTTCATTTTTCTCTGTAATTACTTTTCATTGTATATAGCAATACAGCTGAGCTTTTCTGTCCATATTTAAGCCTTGTCTTTCTCCCAGCCTCTTCCCCCACCGCCAGCCTCCCTCCTTCACCCCACAGGACAAGGCTGTTAAAGTCGATCTTCCCTGCCAGAGCAGTGGGGTGAATGTATAATCTTTTAACTTGGCTGTTGCTGGAGAACTCCAGCTACACCTAAATGATTAAGAGCCGAGTTTTCGAAAATGTCATGGACAATGACAGCCGAGTGCCCCAAACAATGGCATTTGAAAATGAAGACATTTGTGAAATAAATGGATTTGTCTTATTATTTTAAAGGTTGCTGTGACTTTGCTTACACTGAACTTATTGATTTTTCCCCCTTCTCCTTCTTCTTCTTCCCCTCCTCCTTCTGTGTCATTGCAAGCATAGAAGCCAGGCCACCCTATTCCCTCTACACTGCAAATACAATTCAATACCGCCCATGTGTGCTAATAGGCATTTTTTTTTTTTCAGAAGGACGACCAGTCTCTTTAGCATAGCGTTTTGCTTAAAAGCTATTCTCTTGAGCTGTCTCAACTCTTCCTCTCGTCCTCTGTGCATCACAATACACCCGTAGCTAACACAAAGGCTATTATAGCCATAATCGCAACTACATACCAGATACCACTGGTGCTAATAGTCTTTTTTTTTTTTTTTTTTTTTTTGCTCTAGCCCCATCAGTTGCTTCCCCGGCTGGATTAGAGAAAGGAGGGGATTGTGGGAAAGCAAATTACTGTAGTATTCATTCACAGCTTTGTTCCGGACCTGACAAACATTTCCAACTTTTCAACCATGGTGGCATTTACTCCGGAGGGACCAGCAAAAATGGCTTATGAAGCTCCCACAGCTTTGAAACCAGAAACAGCTGCTGGTGTCGCTGGCAGTTTGCTGAGTATGCTCTGGCTTTGAGCTCCTGCAGCTGACGGCTCTCCCTTTAGCAGGAGGTGTCACTGCGGTGAGTGGTAATTACAGTGGAAGATTTTAGAGGACACGGGATAATTAGGCCAGCCCGCGCAGGCATAAACACTGACATTTACCATATTAAAAACTGGAGATGTTGGCATTTTCCTCCCTCCTAAGACCACAACAAGAGCAACCTCACCAACAAAGACACATTTTCAAGAGAACAAAGGGTCTTTGCATTTGGGGAAGTTCGGGTGCCTGGTGTTTGGCAGTTGGTCCCGAAACGGTTTCTGCTGACCACTTGGGAGAGGGCCTGGCTGAGGTTATGTGGCTCACGTCCTATACTCTCACTGCTTCCCCTTGGATATATGGAATGCCATATCCTAGGTTTGGATGGTGGAGGGGGAGGTAGCTGTGATAAATGCTACCATCTAGAGAGCACCACTCTGCTTCCACTTCAGGTAGGACATTGGTAGACTCTCTCCTTTACCTGGTACCTGGGTGATTCCATGGCAATAACATTGGGTGTATTTCCTGGCTCTTTGGCAAGTGACAGGCAGGCAGGAGGAAGGCAGGAGACTTCAAACACTAGCCCTATAAACCCAAACCACCCTTCCAAGGGCTGAAGCTGTAGGGGTGCCCCTCACTCTCCATCCCAAGTAGAAATGGAACAGATGCCTGAAGAAGAGTTCAATACTACCTAGGGTGCAGCTGAAACCTCAGTAGGGGATACCAGCCTGCTTCTACTTCTGAAGGATACCAGTCTGCTTTAAGTGCAGTACTGTAGAACCAGGACCCATGTTTGAATCCCAGCCTGGCTGCTTTCCTATTAAAGATCCCTGGGTGACTCAGACCTGCAGTTTTCCCCTCTATGAAATAAGAAAATAGAACTATCTAGCTCATAGGGTTGGTGTAAGGACTAAAAAATATAACTGTGTATTTAAAGCATTGTACAAGAGAAAAAGATGGCGGCGAAGTAGAGAGACGTGGAGTGCATCCCTCTCCACAGATGCATTGGGAATGCACGGAAGGACGCAGTCATTCCCACAGAGAACCAGCTGAACACCAGCAGACGGCCTCGGACACCGGAAAGGGCTGCGGAGAACCTGACATAGCCGACTGAATATTCGTCTAATCCAATACTTGGACATTAGTCTGAGGCTTGGACAGTCTTCTATAAACACCTCTATCACCAGGACAAGCAACCCCAAAAGCTTGGACAACCATGAGGAAACAAAGAAACACCATGCAGGCAAAGGAGCAGGAAAAAAACCCACAAGACCAAATAAATGAGGAGGAAATAGGAAAAATGCCTGAAAAAGAATTTAGAGTAATGATAGTAAAAATGATACAAAATCTCGATAACAAATTAGAGAAAGTACAAGAAACAGTTCATAAGAACTCAGAAAAACAAACAGCAATGGATAACAAAATAACTGAAATTAAAAATACTCTAGATGCTCTAACCAGCAGAATGACTGAGGCAGAAGAACGAATAAGTGAGTTGGAAGATAGAATGGAAGAAATAAACGCCACAGAGCAGGAAAAAGATAAAAAAATAAAAAGACTAGAAGACAGCCTCAGAGACCTCAGTGATAACCTTAAACGTACCAACATTCGAATTATAGGCATCCCAGAAGAAGAAGAAAACAAGAAAGGGTCTGTGAAAATATTTGAAGAGGTTCTAGTGGAAAACTTCCCCAACATGGGAAAGGAAATAATGAACCAAGTCCAAGAAGCACAGAGAGTCCCATACAGAATAAACCCAAGGAGAAATACACCAAGACACATATTAATCAAACTAACAACAATTCAACACAAAGAAAAAATATTAAAAGCAGCAAGAGAAAAGCAACAAACAACATATAAGGGAAAACCCATCAGGATAACAGCTGACCTTTCTACAGAAACTCTGCAGGCCAGAAGGGAATGGCAGGATATACTGAAAGTCCTGAAAGAGAGAAACCTACAGCCAAGAATACTTTACCCAGCAAGAATCTCATTCAGATTTGAGGGAGAAATCAAAAGCTTTCCAGACAAGCAAAAGTTAAGAGAATTCAGCACCACCAAACCAGCCTTACAACAAGTGCTAAAGGAACTTCTCTAAGTAGGAAACACAAGAAAAGGAAAACACCTACAAATACAAACCCAAAACAATTCAGAAAATGGTAATTGGAACACACATGTCAATAATCACTTTAAATGTAAATGGATTAAATGCTCCAACCAAAAGACACAGACTGGCTGAATGGATACAAAAACAAGACCCTTCTATATGCTGCCTACAAGAAACCCACTTCAGACCAAGGGATACATATAGACTGAAAGTGAAGGGATGGAAAAAGATATTCCATGCAAATGGAAGTCAAAAGAAAGCTGGAGTAGCAATACTCATATCAGACAAATTAGACTTGAAAGTAAAGACTATTAAAAGAGACAAGGAAGGGCACTACATAATGATCAAGGGATCCATCCAAGAAGAACATATCACAATGGTAAATATCTATGCCCCCAATATAGGAGCACCTCAATACATAAGGCAAATGCTAACAGCTATAAAAGGGGACATCGACAGTAACACAATTATAGTGGGAGACTTGAACACCCCACTTACATCAATGGACAGATCATCCAAACAGAAAATCAATAAAGACACACAAGCTTTAAATGACACATTAGACCATCTCGACTTAATTGATATTTATAGGACATTCCATCCAAAAACGACAGACTACACTTTCTTCTCAAGTGCACACGGAACATTTTCCAGGATAGATCACATCTTGGGTCACAAATCAAACCTCAGCAAATTCAAGAAAATTGAAATCATATCAAGCATCTTCTCAGACCACAACGCCATGAGACTAGATATCAATTACAGGAAAAAAACTGCAAAAAATACAAACACATGGAGGCTAAACAATTCACTATTAAACAACCAAGGAATCACTACAGAAATCAAAGAGGAAATCAAAAAGTATCTAGAAACAAATGACAACGAAAACACAACAACCCAAAACCTATGGGACGCAGCAAAAGCAGTTCTAAGAGGGAAGTTTATAGCAATACAGTCCTACCTTAAGAAACAAGAAAATGATCAAATAAACAACCTAACCTTACACCTCAAACAACTAGAGAAAGAAGAACAAAGAAACCCCAAAATGAGCAGAAGGAAAGAAATCGTAAAGATCAGAGCAGAAATAAATGAAAAAGAAAGGAAAGAAACCATAAGAAAAATAAATAAAACTAAAAGCTGGTTCTTTGAGAAGATTAACAAAATTGATAAACCATTAGCCAGACTCATCAAGAAAAAAAGGGAGAAGATGCAAATCAACAGAATTAGAAATGAAAAAGGAGAAGTCACAACGGACACCTCAGAAATACAAAACATCATGAGAGACTACTACAAGCAACTATATGCCAATCAATTGGATAACCTGGAAGAAATGGATACATTCTTAGAAAAATACAATCTTCCAAGACTGAACCAGGAAGAAATAGAAACCATGAACAGACCAATCACAAGTACAGAAATTGAGGCAGTGATTCAAAATCTCCCAACACACAAAAGCCCAGGACCAGATGGGTTCACGGGCGAATTCTATCAAACATTTCGAGAAGAGTTAACACCTATCCTTCTCAAACTCTTCCAAAATATTGCAGAAGGCGGAGCACTCCCAAACTCATTCTACGAGGCTACCATCACCCTGATACCAAAACCAGGCAAAGATGTCACAAAAAAAGAAAACTACAGACCAATAGCACTGATGAATATAGATGCAGAGGTCCTCAACAAAATACTAGCTAACAGACTCCAACAGCACATTAAAAAAATCATACACCACGATCAAGTGGGGTTTATCCCTGGGATGCAAGGATTCTTCAATATACGCAAATCAATCAACGTGATACATCATATCAACAAATTGAAGGATAAAAACCATATGATCATTTCAATAGATGCAGAAAAAGCTTTTGACAAAGTTCAACATCCATTTATGATAAAAGCTCTCCAGAAAATGGGCATAGAAGGAAATTACCTCAACATCATAAAAGCCATATATGACAAACCAAAAGCCAACATTGTTCTCAATGGAGAAAAACTGGAAGAATTCCCTCTAAGAACAGGAACAAGACAAGGGTGTCCACTCTCACCACTGTTATTCAACATAGTTTTGGAAGTGTTAGCCACAGCAATCAGAGAAGAAAAAGAAATTAAAGGAATCCAAATTGGAAAAGAAGAAGTAAAATTATCACTCTTTGCAGATGACATGATACTATATATAGAAAACCCTAAAGACTCTACCAGAAAACTGCTAGCACTCATTGATGAGTTTAGTAAAGTAGCAGGATACAAAATTAACGCACAGAAATCTCTTGCATTCCTATACACGAACAACGGAAGAGCAGAAAGAGAAATTAAGGAAACTCTCCCATTCACCATTGCAACCAAAAGAATAAAATACCTAGGAATAAACCTGCCTAAGGAGGCAAAAGATCTGTATGCAGAAAACTTTAAGACATTGATGAAAGAAATCAAAGATGACATAAACAGATGGAGGGATATACCATGTTCCTGGATTGGAAGAATCAACATCGTGAAAATGACTGTACTACCCAAAGCAATTTACAGATTTAATGCAATCCCGATCAGATTACCAATGGCATTTTTCACAGAACTAGAGCAAGAAATCTTACGATTTGTATGGAAACGCAAAAGACCCCGAATAGCCAAAGCAATCTTGAGAAGGAAAAATGGAGTTTGTGGAATCAGGCTTCCTGACTTCAAACTATACTACAAGGCCATAGTGATCAAGACAGTATGGTACTGGCACAAAAATAGAAAGGAAGATCAATGGAACAGAATAGAGAACTCAGAAGTAAGCCCAAACACATATGGGCACCTTATCTTTGACAAAGGAGGCACGAGTATACAATGGAAAAAAGACAGCCTCTTCAGTAAGTGGTGCTGGGAAAATTGGACAGCAACATGTAAAAGAATGAAATTAGAACACTTCCTAACACCATACACAAAAATAAACTCCAAATGGATTAAAGACCTACATGTAAGGCCAGACACTATCAAACTCCTAGAGGAAAACATAGGCAGAACACTCTTTGACATACATCAAAGCGCCATCCTTTTTGACCCACCTCCTAGAATCATGGAAATAAAATCAAGAATAAACGAATGGGACCTCATGAAACTTAAAAGCTTTTGCACAGCAAAAGAAACCATAAACAAGACTAAAAGGCAACCCTCAGAATGGGAAAAAATAATTGCCTATGAAACAATGGACAAAGGATTAACCTCCAAAATATACAAGCAGCTCATGCAGCTTCATACCAAAAAAGCAAATAACCCAATCCACAAATGGGCAGAAGACCTAAATAGACATTTCTCCAAAGAAGACATACAGATGGCCAACAAACACATGAAAAGATGCTCAACATCACTAATCATCAGAGAAATGCAAGTCAAAGCCACAATGAGGTATCACCTCACACCAATCAGAATGGCCATCATCACAAAGTCTGGAAACAACAAATGTTGGAGAGGGTGTGGAGAAAAGGGAACTCTCCTGCACTGTTGGTGGGACTGTAAGTTGGTACAGCCACTATGGAAAACAATTTGGAGGTTCCTTAAAAAACTACAAATAGAACTACCATATGATCCAGTAATCCCACTCCTGGGCATATACCCAAAGAAAACCATAATCCCAAAAGAAACTTGTACCATAATGTTTATTGCAGCACTCTTTACAATAGCCAGGACATGGAAGCAACCTAAATGCCCATCAACAAATGAATGGATACAGAAGATGTGGCATATATATACAATGGAATATTACTCAGCTATAAAAAGGGATGAGATGGAGCTATATGTAATGAGGTGGATAGAACTACAATCTGTCATACAGAGTGAAGTAAGTCAGAAAGAGAAGGACAAATATTGTATGCTAACTCACATATACGGAATCTAAAAATGGTACTGATGAACTCAGTGACAAGAACAGGGAAGCAGATACAGAGAATGGACTGGAGAACTCGAGGTATGGGAGGGGGTGGGGGGTGAAGGGGAAACTGAGAAGAAGCGGGAGAGTAGTACAGACATATATATACTACCAACTGTAAAATAGTCAGTGGGAAGTTGTTGTATAACAAAGGGAGTCCAACTCGAGGATGGAAGATGCCTTAGAGGACTGGGGCAGGGAGGGTGGGGGGGAATCGAGGGGGGGGCGTCAAGGAAGGGAGGGAATATGGGGATATGTGTATAAAAACAGTTGATTGAACCTGGTGTACCCCCCAAAAAAATAAAATAAAATAATAATAAAAAAAAAAATATTAAAAAAAAAAAAAAAAAAAAAAAAGCATTGTACACACAGAAAGAGTCTGATAAAATAATAAATAAAATGGTAGGAAGAATTTGATAAAATGGTAAAATGATTTATGGTTACAGAAGTTCATTTGCCCTAAATAGGGAACTGTGTTTGAGCTTGATTTTCCCAAGAAGAAAGAAGGCTCAAGTCCAAGTTTTCTATGCTGGGAGAGATGGCAGTGGTTAAGTGAGGAACCCTGTGTGCTCTCTGAATGCAAGACTGGGAGAGATGTTTGTGCTACATAATGAAGTGGTGTGAATCTATTCTCATATTTGCTCCCTTACTGACCTTACAGATGTAGGGGAGGCCTTTCTTCAGGCTGAAACCAGACTCCAGCTTCTTAGATGGGAACTTCTCAATATGGTCTGGATTTTAAAACATACTCCTAATCATGGAGGCCTTCATGGTCTATCCAAACATTTTACTTCTCTACAGTGAGGGCTCAGGGCCTGCTCAGGGCCTGAAGTGGGTTGTCAGGAATGGGGTCATGGAGCCTTGTGGTCTGGAAGGAAAGGCCGTGTGGAACCCTGAAAAGACCTGGAAGCCTTGATTTAGGTGACTGTGTGCTAAGTGCGTTATGCTGGGCAAATTACTTCAACTCTCTGAACTTGAATTTCCTCAACTTATAAATGAGAGAAAATAACTTGCCTCCACCCACCAGTGATGTGGGAAGAATGAATGAGGCGTCTTAGGTGAAACACCTACCTAATGGATACTAAACCCCTGGCCCTTCCCTTTTGTATTTCCCTTCTCATCTGAAGACACCTGGCCTATCTCACAAGGAGTTTGTGAGGCTCTGGTGTCAAATGGTATATAAACACGGAGTACTTTCTTGTTATTATTCATGGTACCCTGAGGAGTTTTCTCGATGTGGCTGCTCCCCTCTTCAAGATGTCTGGCTCTGCATTCCTTGTCCTGATGCCGGCAGCAGTGCAGCCCTTCTGGGAGATCCATAGCAACAGATGCTAACAAGCTGAACTGGAGATGGGTCTCGCTCCATCAGCTGTATTTTCCAAATTAAAAATAAGCCCAATAAACTTATTTCAACTATTTTCAGATGTAAAAGTCAGCCTAAGAGTGTTTTGGAAACATGGAAATCAGAATTTCCAGAATATTTCATGACTTGTAAAAAGAGTTGCTTGTAAAAGGACCACGTATTTTAAATGGTAGCTCTCTTGGACACTTTGGCCCCACTGGAGATAGGCATCCCCACAGGAACTGAGAGGTTGGGCCAACAGTGATCTGTACCAAGAAAAATTTGCTTGCACAGAGAAGGTCAAGGCAAGATTTGTGGTGAAGCCAACAAGAGGGTAGACCTATGAGCAGCCTTCAGCACTGGGGTAGTCATTTTGGATGCTGTCTAAGATGGTCCCAAAGCCATGCTCCCTGTGATCCTCCTTGCTCTAAGAAGAGTTTTTTCTACTGTCCAGGATCTTGGGCATCCATTCTTCTTCCCCTCTTTTCCTTGGACTTAAAGGAGCTGAATTCTTGTTTGCCCTGTAGGTATTATGGATTTTTCAGACAAGCACATAGGTTTTGGAGTCAAACAAACTTGGATCGAAGTTCTAAACCCACTACTTTCTTGCTAGACAATGTTAGACAAACTAACAGTTCTTAGTCTTGCTTTTTATTTCCCTTTTTTTTTTCTTTCTTGTTTGTTCTTCTTGGTGTAATGGGCAGAGTAATATCTGCTTCATAAGGTTTTATGGGGAATTATATAACATCCAACAAGGTAATCATCAGAGTAGTAGTAAAAGTAATAGTCGTGAGTAGTAGTAATAATAATACTAGTAGAAGATACTATGATTTACACTCTTACTCAAGTCACAGATCAAAGTGATCAGAGCTAAAATCCCATTTCATTTTCTGATTTGAAAGCGCATTTTGAAAACACTGTGAAACATACACAAAGCACTGGGCACACAATAATCTGTGATTATTGGTTTCCTCATTGCTTGAACTGGTTTACAGTCCTAGATCCTTTAGTTGAATTTTGGATTCATTTGAGACATCTGGATCCTCTGTTGGGCTCTTCTTCCTCCCAAGGCCCTTCCAAGGGGATCCAATGACCTCTCAACACTCCACTGCCAATATCACTCTGCTTGGAGAATTGGGACATTGGTTTTGTGGAGATGCTGGCTGTGAAATTACTGAAAATGCATAGCAGTGGCTGGAAGACTCTAGCCAGGGTCAGAGATACTGTAGAGTATTGGACATTTACTAAACTCATTTTGCTTTATTTCCTGTGTAGTTCAGGAAGTACCCAGAGCCTACTTCCACCCCCACCCAGCCAGTATCGCTTTAATTTCTCTCATCATCCAAGTCTGTCCCTTCTTAATTCTTCTGTTAATAAAGGTGCGTCCCTCTTGGTATGTTCCGAAGTTACTTCTTTCCACTTGATTGTAAGCCTGAGAAAGGTAGGAAATTTTACCATTTGTGTTTATCGATATATCTCTACCTCTTGGAACAGTGAATGGAACTTGGAAATCACTCAGTAAATATTTGTTGAAGGGATGAATGAATGGCTTTCACTAGAGCCCTTTCAAATTTAAGATGCACAAAGAGCTTCTTTTCTCAAAAGGAGGAAAACCACGTTTTCCAAAAGAAAACAAAACCCAACCTCTGAAATTTAATTCTCTCAAATTTAATTCTCTTTAATTCTGATAAGCTCTGTTCTTATCAGAAATGATTCAAGTGCCTCTACCTGGTAGGCTTTCTACAAGTTCAGGTTGCTGGTAGCTGACTTAAAATGTTGTATGTTATATATAGTCTGAGTTTTGAGAACTAATGGAAAAAGCCTTATAGATATCTCTTTGAGTATAGATTCCTTCATCAAAGCTATGTGTCATCTATAGATTTGAGAAGTATACCCTTATTGTCATCATTCAAGTCTTTGTACAGGAAAAATAACATCGACATAAATATTTTGAAAAGTTAACTTTCTGTATCACCTAAGGTATCATACTTATACATATAATTACATTAAATATAAATATTTATTATTAAACATGACTACTACCTATGCACATTTTCTGTGCTTCCTAAATAGGCAAAAATCCAGTTCTGTGGGGTTATTATATATTTTAGATGATAACTTACCCTCTCTCACCATCCCCATCTGTGAATAATCTGATAATAGTCCAGCATAAATAAATGTCTTTCTCTTCCAACAGAACCAACTCTCTGAATGGACACCCTAGAGTGACACCTGAGTATATTAATCAATGAAAATATCATCAGCAGTAGCACCCAAGAACAGGAGCTAGGATAACATTGAGTAATGCATCTCAAGAATGTGTGCTTTGTAAAGAAGGGAGACAGCCTATCATTAATAAACAGAATGCAGAATTGAATTCTGGGCTTTTAAACAGTCTATCTGCCAACTTCTTACCTGACCTGACTGGTTGCTGCTCTTAGATTTCAACCTGATTTGAACACATATATTCAAGACGTCTCAAAGACCAAATTTAGAAATGTTGTATTTCTTAACTGTGTCCAAGTTTGAAGAATAAAGAAGATGCATTTAGTCGAAAACTCTATAAAAAGGAGTAAAGATGTAGGGTAGTACTGAATGATCATTCCTCTGGTCTTGTAGGGAGCAAACATTTTAGATTTCTCATGACATCATATGAGCCCTTAACCCAGAGGTGTCTGAAACCAGTGATGTGAGCTAATAGATTGACTTGAATTGGGTTTCTGTCTCTTATAGCTAAAAAACACATAACACAGTATCAGATGGTTCCGTTTTCCACTTAACTTGCATTATCTTTTCTCTTTCCTTGTTCAACTCATAAGAATGTCTTATCCTTTTACACCTTTAGGAAATTTGCAATCTCGTTCATCACCATTGCATGCTTTATAATATTGATTTTTTCTATGTAGATGCTTGGTTTTTATCAATAAATTGCAAGTTCATAGAAAGTAAGATCATATATTTCTTGAAATTACACCTAACATAATTTATTTGCACACAGTAGATGCTCAGTTAGCATTGGGAGGTGAGAATTAATGGCAGATTCATGGAAAAGTTCACATGCCAAAGGGTTAATGAAGTCTTCACTCATAAGTTCATTCATCAGATATTTATTAGATATTTACTATATATGTGGTAGTATGATAATGAAATTTGCCTGAAGATACATGTGTTCTTCAAAAATATCACAGATTCCTAGCCTAATTGCATGGATCGTGCAGGAGAAGGAGGTTTTGGAAGAACCAGGTCTTGGTATCATTTCACATTCAAATACAACATATAGCTCAGCCTACTGGAGAAAATACAGATGAGAATTCCCTGTGTTTAATATCTGCCATTAAAATGACAGCAATAAAGCCTAAAACCCAAAAAGGGAAAATCAGCTGGGTCCTTATAGATTGTTGCAGCCAAGAGCAATAAAAACTAAATCAATCACAGATCGTGGCAATAGATAATTTAGCTAGTACTGGAAATTAAATGAAAGGACATTTCCAGCACTCAGCCCCCCTCGTGGGAGGATGAACATGCCCTCAGAATTCAGATGGGCTCACTGAACAGTCGAGGGTGAATATCAGAAGGGAAAATTATTTAAATGAGATTTAAATTGCTTTGTTTCCTTATTCCTCCAAAGATTGCCTTTGTTATTACATTGCAATATTTAGCCATCAACATTTCTGACACACCATGGGTTTCTTGGCATTTCCACCCTTGTTCAAGGGGAAGAAAGGTAGCTCTCCTGAGAGTGGGCCTGTAGTCTGTGCAGCGAGAGTCCAATCATCAGCTTATTGCTAAGGCCAGTTGAGGAGACGGGATTTTGGGTACAGAGGTAGAGGTGGAGATGGGCGTAGATTATTTCTATGAGCCAGGAGATCTCTGTTCCAGGCCTGTGTCTGCCACTTTTGATCACAGGTCAACAAATCTGGGCTTCCAAATTCTCATTGGCAAAGGGAAAAGATCAGACTCAGTGACCTCGCAGATCTTGTCTAGTGGTTAGACTTTGTGATTCCAGTATGAGTCCCAGTATCATGGCCTTGACCTGGAGGAGTCTGGCTACTAGACTGAGTGAATGTCTTGAATTTAGGAACTCCTCCACCCCACCAACACAGAAGACCTTATGTCTAGAATTAATGGATGAATGAATGGCCAAAGGGCAGTCTTCCATTATTTGTAGGTTGGCTTTAGTTCACTGCAGTGTCCCCAGTGAGGAATCATCTTTCTTATTCCAAATACAGAATCACTTTTTCCTTTGGGCTGATGTAAGGGGAATCTCTGCATCTATTTCCAATGTTTGTTTCTCTAAAAGAGGGTTTTCATTGGATGTTAAGCCACTTCTCTGACCCGTCCAATATGGGCTATTTGCTTAGTATTACAGCATACTGGAAAAAGGGTTCATGCCATTTTCAGGAGAAGTGGATGGGGCTCAGGGGTATTACAGCTACCTGTGCAGACACTGAAGGCGATATTTTAAGGAACAAAATATCTGCCCCCTCCCACTGGCATGAAAAGTTGACATAGGCCAATCACTTAAATCCAGGTGAATGAACTTAGATGTACATGTGTTACCTGAAAGGTGGGGAGTCCAAGTGGTAATGGATAGTGTCAAGAACAAGGAATGGAAAGGACAGAGTAGAGGAGTGATTGTGAAGACTCCTTGGAGAATGTTCCCTGATCACTGAATTTTACAACCATGTCCAAGGCCATTCTAAAAGCCTGAAGCAATTTCTCTGGATACGAAAGTAAATAATATTTAGTGAACTATTGATATGGGGACATGGATAGCCTCTTTGAAGAACTTTAGAGAAGTTTAGCCCAGTTTGGGAGTAGAAAACAAGTTAAGCTCTTAGACATTCTGACTTTCATTTCTAGCTTCAGGGTTGTGGCATGTTTCTGCAACCCAGTAGGCTTTCTATTCTTCTGGGACCCTGTTTTCTCCACAAGCCTACACTATTTCTTTTTCCTTTTTAACTCCCATTTCAAGTTCTTTCTCAAACATGAAGATCTGCCAGATGTTCTCAGCAATCTCTTCACCACCTATTCACAGGACTTACAATACTGGCAAATATTTGGTGAGTGTAGCAGCCTTTGAGCTAGGCACATTATGTGTATTACCTTAATTGACCCAATCAAGAGGAAGGTACATTTATTATCCCGATTTAAAAATAAGAAAGCTGAGGCTTAAAAAGGTGAAGCCAATTTGCCCAGTGGAGCTGAGACCCAACCCCATGCATCCTAAATCCGGGCCCATATGTTGAACCCACTTCACTACTGCATTATGTCTACAGTAATGGTTAGAGCTGGGCCTTTAGAAATAATTGTCCACTGTTTGCTTTTGACATGGGTTTTATTTCTGCATCTCTGTAATGCTATTTAGATCTCTTCTGCCAACCTAGCCCTAAGCTCTGAAGACCCAGGCTCATGCCCCTTCCTTCTTTGCTACTCCCTCCTCTGTCCCCTCCATCCTGTAACCACAGCACAAGGACACCAGCATGGCAGGTCTCTCCAAGCCCCCTCTCTCCTTGGGGCCCCAACTAATTGCTCATTCAAGACCAGGTTCCTTCAGTATTGTCCTTTAGTCCCCCTCCTTCTTTCTGCTAAGCTGTAAGAAGCCCAGGAGGCAATGTGAAACAATTAGCCCCCATGTGTACACACAGCCTCAGCGCAGCTGGGCTACAAAGCCAGTTTATTATCTTAAGAAAAGGATCTGGTTTAGCCTGAGTTTACATCTCATCTGCCTCCCATCCCTTAGATGGGCTCCAGGGCTCAGCTTACATTGCATACACTCAGCTGGTATGTATACAATACCAGCAATATGGAGGAGGCTAACATGTGTTGAATACATCCACTGCATCTTAGGTCTCTGAAGGTCACTCACTAAGGTAATATATGGTGCTAGTGTTGGTGTCTGAAGGTCAAGTCATCTTGCTTTTCATAATGCATAAACCTGAAACTCACTCAGACACCAATCATATGACCTAAACCTTGGAACAAATATTTTACTAAGTAAATCAGTGAGCATGCTGGCATTTCTATTAACCTTCAATGCACTGCTGACAGAAAATGAATAATGATAAATAATAACTCAAGCCTGTAAATCATGCTTAGCATCAGAAGCAAGAAAAAAATGCTTGTGTGTGCTACCATCTGTTAGGAGGAGAGCAGCAGGGACTGGAGGAGAGGGGTAGAAGAAGAGAGCAGGCTGCTGGTGGCTGGGTTAAGCACCTTTTGGATTCAATAAACTGACCCAGGAAGGGTAAGCCACTCAGAGTAGGATTGATGGAGTTAAAAAAAAAAAAAACCAAAAAAAAAAAAACAACCAAAAAAACCCTTTTCCTCCTGTCTCCTGTATGATAGACATCAGTTCTTGACTTTGATCTGCTATCCTTGGGTCTTCCTCTTTTCCCCATCTTCTGCCTCTTTAAATCTGTTTCCACTTTACCCACTAGGTTTCAGGAACTTTTGTAAACAAGTCCTCTAACTAAGTAAAACCCTCTTGGGGACATTCCTCTCCTCGCCTCCCTGCTCTTCACTTATAGCAATTGGTTCTCCTTGCCCCATGGGCAGGGGTAGGAGCTGAACCATTGCCCCTGGGTTGCCACCCCGCCTCATAAATATCTCTGCAGAGGGAGGTCCCAGGGAGAGGGGCCTGCAGCCTCTCGGCACAGAATAACTCACTGTGATTCCAAACAATTTCACAAAACCAAAACCTGACCCCTAGGTCTCCAAGGCATGTGTGACAGTAAATGCTCCATTGAAACATTCCCCTATGGGGAAACCCTCAGTTCACTTGGAAGAGGAAGTTCTAGAAGTTGATGCTTGGCATCCAAGAGCACCTCTTCCTGGGGTTGCAGACATGCATTTTCTCTTCTCTCCTCTTTCTTTCAGCGGGGCCAACATTTGCCAAGTTGGCATTGCCTTCAGATGCATTCTAGCCAAGAAACAGACAAAGGCATGCTCTATGTTCAAATTTCTTGGAATAAAAATCCCCCCCTTCCATTTTTTTGCTGACTCTGTGGGCACCCCAGGTGCCAAGGCAGCTCTGGTCCCAGATTCACTGAGAAGTCTGACTCAAGGTCACATTGACCCTTTCTCTTTTCCTGATGAACCCAGCCTGACCAGACAACAGGCTGCTGGAGAGGAAGCCAGAACTTGCAACAGGCTTTCCATCTCAGACCCCATGTCATCTTCCCCATGAGAAATGGAGAGCAACCATCCCTGCAAGGGCACCAGCTCTTTGGGTTGAAAGGCTATTGCTGAGTATAATGTGTGGCCCTGGGGCTCTGTCCATGCTGGCCACTTTGTGAATGAAGTGTGTTCTCCTTGGGAATTATATAATCAAAAAGAGAATGCATTCCTTTTATTGTTTGAAACATGAGTCTTCTTTGAATGCCAGTAATTTAAAGTCATTCTGTACCCCTCGAGATCACAGTTATGCTGAGTGATGAAAACCCAGATAGTGTAAATGGAAGAAAAGCAGTGCTAGCTGCTCATAGAAGTTTTGGCTTTGGCCTTTCCTTTATTAGCTATTGGATCCATTTCCCCATTTGGATTTGGAACCTCATCAACAAATTGGCAGGGAAATGCAGCCAAAGAGCACTGAGTTTATAGTAGGTCCCCTCTACACTGAGTAACTGTGGCCATCACCCGTGGGTCTCAGTTTCCCCTTCCATAAAATTGTGAATTTGTGTTGTAGGTTTTCTTCTCATTGTCTTCCCCTCCCTCTCTTTTTATTTCTTTACCTTCCCCCCTTTTTTAATTATAGGGGAGAATAGATTAAAGAAAAACATGAAAGGAAAAGCAGAAAATTAGCATTTTCTTAGCTGCACATTTCAGTTATTAATATTGCAATTTGAAGTAATGAAATTCACAAAATGCAGAGGGTTAAGGTTTTCCTGGTGGGGTGAACTCCGTCTCATGGTATATGGCTTGAATTTCAAGGTGAGGTTCATTATGCAGAATGCACAATGTGGGCAAGCTAACAATGCCATAAACCCTTCACTTTTGCATTTCTTGACTTTAATGTTGCATTACTGTAGGTTTTGGGTTTTAATATGCTGTATAAATACAGAATACCTATTTGTAAGTACAGGCGCCGTGCAAGGGAGGATTTTTCTGTTTTAAATCTCAGGCTTTGAAAGCCCAACTGTGTTTGCTCTCTGCTTGACTTTGTTAGAAAGCAGGTGGGAGAAAGTAGGGCAGGGTGAGTTACCTAGGAACAATTTTCATTTATGTCCAAATCCATTATGAAAGGCAGAGGCTTGCGTTTCGCCCTCACTGCAGTTTGCAGAGGATTTAGTAATGGAGACCAAAGGCTCCTGGGAGGGGAAGAGTCAGGATAAAGGAAAGATTCTGCTTGGCTCACCCCTGGCACCTGCCCAGGCTAGCCCTTCCTCTGGCTCTACTGATCATCAGTGCCAACTCCCTCTCTTGTTGTCTCTTCAGTTAATGATGTGGCTCCCACTGAGGAGTGGGTGGAAGTCTCTGGGCAACAGAAAAGATGAGAGTAGCTGCACAGTTTGTCTTTAGCAGAGGACATGGTAAATTCCCTGTACCTGATGTGGCCGGTCAGTGAATATGGGTTGGATGCTCTATGAGGGATAATATAGGGTCTTCCCAGGCCCCCAGCCAGTCTGACTAGGTGCCCTCTATTGGAAGAGGCAGCAAAGGGACCACTCTTTTCTCCTTTAGGAGACATCATTGTCAGTCTCAGCACTCGTGGTTATCTGATGGGAGGCCCTTTGACCAATGGCTGGGCTCCTAAAGTTATTCCTATTGGGCATGGACTGAGATGAGAAAGAGCTTGATATTGTAAGAGAGACTCATATTGCTGGAGACACTTTTGGGGGAAGAAAAGCAACCAACTTCTAGAACTCAAAAAGGAGGTGCTTTGTACCCCAAGACTTTATTTGTGAGTCCTTATGCACAACTCATCAATCTGTCCCTAGCACTGTTCTGGTCTACAGCATACCTCTAAGGTGATAGCATCTCTGCATCTCAGCATCACACATGCTCAGAGTCAAAGGAGGCCCTCTAGGTAACACAGCTCTTCTCAGTTCTTTCCTCCACTAAACTGCCATTACCTTTAAGACATGCGCCTCTTCTAAGATACTTGGTACCTTCTACTTTGCCTTGACCATCGGTTTACTCTCCTATCTCCTCTACTTCCCTTTGAGGTAAGATTTTCTCATGTCATAATCAATCAACTCAGCATTTATGGAACTTACCATGAACCAAGCCCTTGATATCTATGATATCCATTTAATAAGACAATGGTCCCTGCCCTCAAGGAAGGATATTACATGAATAAGTGGCGCTCGCTCTTTGGGGTGGTGCTGTAATAAATAAGCACACACAGAGGGAGGAGGAATTCTCTCTGCCACAGGCAGTGGAAGTGGGGAGGAATGAAAGCACATTCAGGGAATGGCAAATAGTTTACTTGACTGTTACCTAGGACAAAAGCGTGGTGCCAATGAAGCTGAGACTGGAAAGTAGGCTGAGGCCAGGAGGTCAAGGGCTTGTCTATGTCCTTGCCTGGAACTGCACACTAATACCTGGTGATCTCAGAACTGGATCTTGAGGCCTGAGAAGACCCGTATCTGAAGAAAGTCTTCATGAGACCAAACTTGGGCCTTCTAGTATCTGCAGCCAACCTAGGGCAACCCCATTGCAGTTAGTAGAGTTATTTGGGTGCTCTGTGGTCTACATGCTGCATTTTGAAGAGCACACAGAGTCTCCCCTTTCCTGAAATACTTTTCTGTGACCTTTTCTCAAAACTCAATATTTCCATCATTAGTGGTATTCATGTGGGTTCAGGTGTGGTGTTCTAAAGGCATAAGTTAAGCTCCAAAATTTTTACTTGGTGAAGACAGCATGTTTTGATATTATTTGTCATGAGAACCTGAGACCTTTTCAGAATAACCATAGCCACCACAAACCTACATGCATCTCAGGGCATCTGAAGCTAGAAGATACCAAGTCCATGATAGGAGCCCTCTTGAAGAGGGTGGAAAGGTGGTTCTAGAAGCAAAGATTACTATCTGTCCTGAACTAGAACAACCTAGGTTCTCTCAGAGCTCTTCTTTCCCAAGTCAGAACCTGGGACCACCCTGGGGTATGTGTTTGTGTGTATTTGTGCTAATAGGAAGGAAGTTACCCTCTCAGTGCTAGGATACTGAGGCGCCAGCTGATACATTAGCATCCTGATCTGACATGGCTGTCAGAAAAATTATCCGTGACCCAGAAGGGCCACACTAAAGGTGATTTATCCTCTTCCTTGGCTTAGGCTGAGCTCTCCCCAGAGAAGGCTGCACCAGTTAAGCAAAAACTAAGGCGAACTGTGTGTGTTGTAGTGCCTGATGTTGACGGCTCCCCCAGAGAGACTTACAAATTAATTTCCTCATCCTATCCTGTTCTGAAACCAGTTCCAACATGGAAACCTTAGCAGTTTATCTTCTTAATCTCTTATTCCCTTCTTCATCCACTTTTTTCCAAAACAAAATTAAATCATTTAATGATTTTAATAACCACTAAAAAGTGTAATGAAGCAGATAATGAAGAAGAACTCATATTATTTTCTTTCTCTATTTGGTACTTAATTTATTTTGTATGCTTCCTTTACATGCCTCTTCCCCGAGAGTGTTTCCAACAACATTAGGATTGTAGGTAAATGTTTCATTTAGTTGCATTGAAACCTGGTTAAAAAAAAAAATCCAGATTTGAAAGCTGGATGGACTCCTATCCAGACCACCAAGGACAGGATTTCAAAGCTCATGCCCAGGACATCGTGCCCCATTTGGGGACTTGGTGTTACTCAGGCTCTAGTGAATTCCCCCTCAAAATACAAGCCAAATAGGTCCCTCCTAGGGCTAAGGAAGCCATCCTGGTTTCCACTTTGAACGTGAGGTACAGTTGGAATAGGAAGTGTGGCCCAAGCTGGTCTGGACTTCTCCTGGTCTGTGATTATGATCCTTGGGTGAGAGGATCCAGACTAGGATGTAACTGAAGTAACAGGATCCAAAGTCCAGGCATTCCTGTCTCCTAGGAGTTCTGCCACGTGGCTGAGCATCATTTGCCCATTCTCTGTAAGATGCTTCTTACTATTCTATAACCTGTGAAGCATGTAGACTGGGTAAGGGGAATTAGGCGGGTATTCCTTCCTAAAATCCTCCAGTGGCTCCCTATAAGAATGGTCCAGGTGATAGGACAAGCAGAGTGAACAGACAACGGAAAGTGTAGTGCTCTAATGGACACTGTGTTCACATTGTTTCCAGCCCCTGGAGTGAGGTAAACTAGTCAGCCTGGGGAATTTAGACAGGATGGGTAATACAGAATATGCACAATAGCCATCTTTTTTTCCCCAAGTATACAGTATTTCTGTTTAAGTAAAAAGAAAATACAAGTACATATATATAAACCCAATCCCTAGGTTTAAAAACATGTAAAGGAAGAGGGGAAGGAAAAAAGGAAGGAAGAAAAGAAGGGAGGGAAGGAGGAAGGAGATTAACTTATTTAGTTATATGTCAGAGCATATTTTAAAGGAAAAATACATCTGTTTAAGGGCAACAAGCATGACCCTATTTGGAATATCCTTGAGGATGAGATCAAGGACGAGGTTCCTAGAGACTGTTTCATGGATAGGATCAGTACAAAAGGAAAAGGGGTCAGTGGTGGAAGATACTTGCCTCCCAGAGAGGCAATCTGGGGGTATGTCTGAAAGGAGAAACAGAATCCATGTAGGAGGAGGACCCCTGAGCTTCTGGACTCTAGGGAGAAGTATGGACTGGATCATAGAGAAATGTTACTCAGCTCTCTCCTAGTCCTTCATGGAAGCCGGGGGTGGAGGAGAATGAGTCATACAACCTGGCTGTGAACCCTGGCTATGCCTTTATTGGCATGCTGATTTCTCAGGGCCTCAGTTTCCTCATCTGCACAGTAGGCATGAAGAAGACTGGACTTATCACATGGGCAGTTCATGAGTGTTACATGGGACTGAGCTCGGTGACTCATGACCGTGAACGCTGGGGGATCCTCACAGCCACCGGGGCTTATTTGGATGCTTCCTATTGCTCTGAGCCTGTTCCTCTCACCCAACCTCTTGCTTTTCTAAAGCTCTCCTTTTCCCTTGCAAACTCCTGATGTCCTCAGCTCTGTGCTAACAAGGGGTTTCTGGAGCGGGGGACTGATTAAAATGTAGTGGCATACCCTCATTTCGCGTCACCGGGTGTGTGACTAATAGCCATGGAATTCATGCCACAGATAAATAATTGGCCCTTCCATGTCTTCAGAGACGTGCAACCATGATCTATCACAGCCGCAGACATCTCAATGAGCATCATCTCTAGATCATAATAGATCATGTTACATTTGTATATGCTCCGGAACATAATTTACTATTAAATGGGGCCAAGATCAGCTCCAAAGAAATTATCCTTCCGCGGAGGCGGACTCTTCAACTGCATTATATGCACGCTGTGATTTTTAAAATATTAATTACATTGTAAACTAAAGGTTTCCTTTATGTATCATAAATCTGAGTGTCTCTTCTCTCTGTGTGCCCAATAAATATACTTCTCATCAACTTTTAATTATGCTGTTTGCATTATTCTGTCCTGAGGATGAGAGGGCATGCTAAATCATGGCCTTCTAATGTGGACTACAGCATAAGTTTAGTTAATTAAACCATATATTTTATTAGTTCTTGCACCTCCATCTTGTAAAACTATGCATTATTATGTTGAAGTTGGGGGGGAGCATAAAGTAACATAGCAAGGGTGTTTTATTATTATTGTTGTTATTATTATTATTATATTTAGAGAGAGAGTCATTTACTTAGGAAGAGTTGAATTGTGTTATCTCTGTGTGGTCCTGCTGCCCTCTGGGCTCTGGCCATATTGTCTTTCTGAAAGCAGGAGGAGGATGGACCTATTATCAAAAGGCCAGGATGCAGTTTCGAGACCAGTTCTAGAGCTAGAAATGAAAACTCAAGCATGTAATAGGGCACAAGCCCTCTGCCAAGCAAAGAGCAGCTCTCCAGGTAGACCCATCCAACCCAACTCTTTTCTTCCTTTATTTTATGCCTTTGGTCTTTAGGACCATTTCTCCCTTTAATTTATGCATGGAATAACAAGGGCTTTGAGATATAATAATTCTTGTTCCATGTTTTAGAGAGGTTGGCCATGGGTTCTAGCATAGAATTCTGAGCCGTCTCTGAAGCCAAGAAGCTTGAGAAGGGGAGGAAGCGATAGAGAGACCCAAAGCCGATTGGATGATGTTGCAGGTCTGCCTCTGTCACGTGGTGCTAATACATATTGATAGAATTTGGAGCCAAAGAAAATTGAATTGAAATTTTGCTCTGCCATTTACTAGCCATGTGACCAAGAAAATAGATACAGGCTGCTAGGCTCAGTTTCCTCATCTCCAAATAGAGTGCATAAAACTACCCCTTCAAGCTATTGTGATGAGTAAGTGAGATACAGTGTAAGTCAAGTGCTTAACACAGTGCTGATACACGTGCAATAATTGAGGTACCTGTGGCTGCTACCGCTGCTGCTACTCTTACTGTTGACATTTGCAGAATCTAACAGGTCTAATGAGTAGCTGCACAGCACTGACCTGAGCTGCAGGCCCAGGGGACCAAATCTGCAGTGTGAGTCAATGGCTGTACCACAACATAGCTTGACCCAAGCCACTCTTGGGTGAAGGCAATCGATGCTAATAGCTAAAAGTACTGTTTCTGGAAAATTCTCTATGTTCTCTCTTGTGCTCATGTCAACCATTGGTTTGTATTGTCCTGTAAGGTCCCACTGCTCCGTTCAACCCATTCCTTGACATTGTAGCCATTTTCCTGGCTTTCCTATGGGGACATGCAACCCCATCCTCTTCTCTGCAAGAGTAGAAGGAGGCCCGTCACAGAGATACAGGTGACTGCCACCTCATTCAACAGGGAGAAGGTCCCTTTTGGTGCCTGCTCCTTTATAACAAACTCCCAAGGAATGTGCTGCCTTTATCGGCTGCCACATTCTCCTCCCCTCTCCCCCACCACCAAAAAAGTAAATAAAGAGCAGAGGCAAGATCTGTTTTGTTTCAACTTTTAAAAGCCTTTGAAGGCACAGCTATTTGAGAACATTAAAAAAAAAAAAAAAGCATTTTGTTACTTAACTGCTGCTCAGGTGGTGAAGCCCCCCTCATCCTTCCCACAGGGAGGGTAAGAAAGGGAGGTTGTGTTTTATGGTTGGCTCAGGTTTTTCTCCTGCCCACCCCCCACCCCCCCCACCCCCCCACCCCCCCCCCCCCGCCCACTGCCCAGGGCCCTCCAGGACAAGTCGTCCCCAGAATTTGCAATAAACAAAGGCAATGAGTCACAGCAACATGGCCAGGGCTAACTGGAAGAACCTGTGCTTGCAGCCCCCTCCCCTGTGGGTATGTGGGTGGGGACCAGGGGAAGGAATTCCCAGAGGAAGTCTTCTTGCCTATAATAGATCCCATATGCCAAAGGCTGAGTTCTGATATTCTCCAGTCCCGAAGCACCTAGGCTTTGATTTTTATTTTATTTTTGGATGGGTGGAGGGATAGAATCAGTGTGCTTGGGCCTCAGATCTCAAGTCAACAGTTCAGCATTAACTAAAGCATGAAACACAAACATTAATTTTTTTTTCCAATGTGCTTGTGTGTGGTCTTACCTCCTCCTGCTGTGCTGTGTGGTTCTCAACATCCTTTCCTTAAGACTTTCTTTATCTACCAGTCTAAAAATTACTAAGAGGTTCATGCTCTTAACTATGAGAGTGTCACTATCTTCCCTCTCATCTGAGGATCCTAAAGAGAGGCTGACACTTTCCATAATGTATCTCCCTGTGGATGGGATAAAGCTGGGAAAAGTAGAGGAGTGGAAGGGAGGGGACTTCAAAGGAGGTCCCATACCCAAGTGTCAACGATTCTAGTCCAATCGACTAGTTGCGAGCATAAAAATCTAATTCGGGAATTTGTTGTGCCTTGAACTAAATGTTATATAGACTCCTCCCCTTTTGGCTGCTATTTTGTAGGAAGGAAAGCAAAGAAAGTTATAGCAAGATCTAGCCTGTTGACAAATAGAAATCTTCAACTATGTTCTAAAAGCTTGTAACACATAAGGCCAAGCAAGGGCTCCCTGGCTCTATTTTTTAATCTAATGTCAAGTTCTCACCCCTTCATGAGTATAAGCAATTTCAGTGATCAGGGGCTACAGGCGGGGAACTTCTAAAAGGACATAAGCTTGAACCATCATAGACTGAACTGCCCCCTCAATCCACTGACGAATCCAAGAGGACCCAGATGGAGCACAGACCTGGAAGAGTTTGTGTTTGATCTGATAGACTCTGCATCTCCGTCAGGACAAGGGGGCTTTGCAGGAAAGCAGAAGCCAAACTGAATTCCAGATGGAGAGGAAATCCAAGTGTCACCCTGGGATGCCGATGATCTGGTTTAGTCATTAAGAAGCCACAGCTAACAGAAAGCTTCAATCTGAGCCGTTAAGAATTTACTAGTTTTGTCTCTCAACCCCTACTGCGGGAGACCCCTGAACCTTTATTTTCCTTCGAGGCTGTCCTGGGTTTTCTTCTTTAACATTGTCCCTGATTTATGGTATGTCCACATTTCCCTGGATAGTACCATCTTTTGAGTTATACATCATCAGAGTGACTCATTCTGATGATATATGGCCCCAATACATCATCAAAGCTCCTTGCTCTGCCGTTGCACTAATGATATGTTAGTGTAATACATCACCGGGCTGAGCTGCAGCTGTGATGGATGGCGCCGAGGGTGATGGGAGCCCATGGAGAGGGGAGCTGAAGAGCAAGCTCTGGGTAGGAACAGGAGGAAAATCAGTCAATCCCAAGTCTACCTTCTTTCCTGGTACCAATGCCCACATTGAATTAGTGCAGTGGCGTGCATACTGCAACCTTAAAGAAACACAGAAGCATGCATTATTCCCAAAAGGAGTGTTGGCTCAGGGCTCATGCACCTTAGAGGTACCTTAAAGGTTTGAAATGTATTTTATATATATATATAAAATATATGTATATAACCACAATTAAAAGGTAGGAGTCATCTGTCGAATTGAACTAGGCAAATAGCAAAAAAGAAGGTGTGCTCTGGAATAAGGACTTCTTCAGCAGGAGGGAAGTGTGGGCTTACAGAAGAATGCAGGGATCAGAAAGCTGCTACCCTTACTGGCAACTCCCCAGCAGAGTTTGAATGGGGGTGCTCCATGGTTTCTCAGCTGCTTTTTTCCCTGACTTGTTGTCACTGCTTACTCCTGCCCAGAGCTCCTGACCAGCTGTAACTGTTTGACTTAAGGGAATTTTGAAGTGTATTTGTTGGTGGACAGATCTAAGCGCTGGACTGAACCCATGTTATCCATTAAATAGCTGGGACTCAGTTTCTTTATCTGTAAATGGGATTGATAATATAACCTCCCTCACAGAGTTGTTGTGAGGGTTGTGGAAGTGAAGAGCTATAAAGTGCTGGCACAGAGCATGGCACACACTTGCTAAAGTTAGCCGTTAACACAACAGCTGCAGTACCACTGCCAAAAATCAGACTTCCTAATACCACGCCCTACCCCCTAAAATCGTGTGTGTTCTATCTCTTATTTGGAAGGTGTGCTGAGGGATTATGCAGTTAAAAACACAAAATGCTACTTGCAATTCCAGTGTATAATGGACTGGTTGTTCTGACAAATCCCGCTGCTAAAATACACCAAGAACTGGGAAAATTACAACAAATAAATATTTTTGAGCTGAAATTCACATAGCATAAAATTAATTATTTTACAGTACAATTAAATGGCATTTAGTGTATCTCCAATGTTGTGCACCACTACCACCACTATCTAGTTCCAAATTTTCATCTTCCCAAAGGAAAACTCTGGACTCATTAAACAGTCACTCTCCATTCTCCTCTTTCCCATTCCCTTGCACCACCAGTCTTCTTTCTGTCCCTGTGGATTTAGCTATTCTGGATCTTTCCTATAAATGGAATCATATAATAGGTAACATTTTGTGTCTGGCTTCTTTCATTTAGCATAATGTTTTTGAAGTTTATCCACAATGTAGCATGTAACTACTTTTTTTTTTTTAAATAAAGTTTAGTTGATTTACAATGTTGTGTTAGTTTCACGTATACAGCAAAAGTGGTTCAGTTATATAAATATATATACACACACACACACATATATATTCTTTTTGAAATTCTTTTCCATCATAGGTTATTATAAGATATTGAATACAGTTCCCTGTGCTATACAGTAGGACCTTGTTGTTTATCTATTTTATATATAGTGGCGTGTATCTGTTAGTCCCAAACTCCTAATTTATTCCTCTCCCCGCTTCCTTTTTGGTAACCATAAGATTGTTTTCTATGTCTGTGAGTCTGTTTCTGTTTTGTAAATAAGTTCATTAGTATCATTTTTTTAGATTCCACATATAAGTGATATCATACGATATTTGTCTTTCTCTGTCCGACTTACTTCACTTAGCATGATAATTTCTAGGTCCATCCATGTTGCTGCAAATGGCATTATTTCATTCTTTTCTGTGGCTGAGTAGTATTCCGTTGTGTGATATATATATACATATATATATCACATACACAATGATATATATATACATATGTATATCACACATACATATATACATGTATGTATTTTTTTTCACATCTTCTTTATCCATTCATCTGTCAATGGACATGTAGATTGCTTCCACGTCTTGGCTATTGTAAATAGTGCTGCTTTGAACATTGGTGTGCATGTTTTGAATTAGAGTTTTCACCTTTTTTGGATATATGCCCAGGAGTGGGATTGGTAGATCATATGGTAACTATGTTTTTAGTTTTTTAAGGAACCTCCATAGTGGCTGCACCAATTTGCATTCCCACTAATAGTGTGGGAGGGTTCCCTTTTTCCCCATACCCTCTCTGACATTTATTATTTGTAGACTCTTTAATGATGGCCATTCTGACTTGTATGAGGTGATACCTCATTGTAGTTTTGATTTGCATTTCTCTTATAATTAGAGATGTTCAACATCTGTTCATGTACCTCTTGGCCATCAGTACTTTTTACTTTTTATGGCTGAATAATTTTATATATTATACACATATATAATATATTATACATATGTACATAATATATAAAATTATAAACACAATTTTATATATTATATGCATATATATAATGTATATGTATATAATATATAAAATTATACACACCACACACACACACCACATTTTGTTTATCCATTAGTCCACTGATAGACATTTTGGTCATTTCCACCTTTTGGCTATTGTTAATGGTGCTGCTATGAACATTCCTGTACAAGTATTTGTTTGAGTACCTGTTTTCAGTTCTTTAGGGGTATATACCTAGAAATAGAATTGCTGTGTTATATGGTACTTCTATGATTAACTTTTTGAGAGCTGCCAATTCTTTGAGTGAATGTTAGTTCATGGAAATTATCTGGAAATCTCTCTCTCTCTCATTTTCATTCTTGAAAGATGGATTTTCTGGTTACAGGCACAGCATTTTGTATGTATTATCCATCATCTTTTGGTTTCAATTATTGGTACTGCTTTTATGTCATATCATTTTTGTGTCTGATTTTTTTCTTTTGCTCTTCTTAAGATCCTTTGTCTTTTGTATGATACAGATTTTATTATTATGTGTCTAAGTGTAAAGTTCCTACTATTTAATAGCATATGTTATGTCCTATATGTGAATTATACTAAAGAAGATTAAATATATAATTATTAAAGAAAAATTACTTGGTTAGGTCAATGGTTACAGAAAAATCATTTGATAAAATTAAGCAACTATTAAGGAAAAGGAAACAAAACAAACTGAACAAGCAAAATGTCTTAGGAATAGAAGTGTTCTTCCTTAACTTTACAAAAGTTATTCAACAAAATAACTACAGAAAATAGCATTATTAATAGTGAAGTTACAGTTATTCCCTAAAAAGTCAGGGGGAATAAGGGAGCCCCAGTATCACCACTTCTACTTAATATTGCAGTGGAGATACTAGCTGATGCGGTAGGAAAAGGGTATAAGGATGGAAATGAGGAAACAACACTCACTCAGATTGTCTAATTAACTGTAATGGAAATGCAAAAGAATCTAAAGATAAATTATGAAAATTAGTGAGAACTTTCCAAGGTGGCTGAATATAAGAGCCATATAAAAAAATGAATTGTATCTTCTATATCAAAAATAAACATTTAGAAGATAGAACTGAAATAAGAGTACACCATTTGTAATAGCAATAAGGTATACCTAGGAATAAGTTTACCAAAACATCTGTAATTCCTTGATGTAGAAACATTAAAAATAAATATTGTAAGACATTAAAGAAACTTAAGCAAATGGAGAGTATTCTTTGCTTATGAATTGAAAGACTCAAAATTGTAAAGATGTCAGTTCTCCTAAATTGACAATGTACAGTCAATGCAATTCCAATAAAAATTCCAATTGAGGTTTGTTAAGAAATTTGATAAGCTATTTCTAAAATGTATACAAAAGAGCAAATGTGCTCAAAAGGCCAAGGCACTCCTACAGAAGATGAATAGGATGAGGGGACATTCTCTACTAGATATCAGGACTAATTTTAAACCAAATAATTTAGGTACTGTCATTATTTTGTAGAGAAAGTTAATTGGGAAAAAAATAGAGTCCAGACAGAATTCCATGCATAAGTGAACATTTGATAAATTCCAGAGGAAACATCACATCACTGAGGAACCTGTGAATAGTTGGTTCAGGGACAGATGGCTTTACTTAGGGAAAAAATGACCTAAAGTTATATACTTACCTCACAGCACACAGTCAATTCCAGATGAATTAAATGCTTAAATATAGATATTAAACAATTAAAATTTGCAAGAATATATAAGAAAATATCTTCATAAAATTGAGCTAGGAAATGATTTATTAAACACAACTCAAAAGTGCTAACCAAAAGAGCTAAATCCAACGACATTAAACTAAGTATTTTTTTCCTGCAAGGACATCATAAAGAGAATGAAAGATAAGCCATAATACTTGGAAAAGTGTTTGTGTTGCATGTAACCAAGATTAGTATCTGAAAAAAAAACAATGAACTTCTCCAAGTTAAAAAAAAAAAGATATTTTTTAAGAAAATAGTTAAAAGAAACCCTAATGATTCCCTCCAACAAAAAAGGTTGTTAGAACTAAGAAATGAATTCAACTTAAGTTGCAGGATACAAAATCAACATGCAAAAATCAGTTGCTTTTCTATATATTAATAATACACAATCTGAAATGGAAATGAAGAAAATTCCACTTACAATAGCATCAAAAAGAATAAAATACTTAGGAAAAAACTTAACGAAGAGTACAAAAGACTTGTATAGTGAAAACTACAAAATGTTGCTAAAAGAAATTAAGACAGCACAAATAACTGGGAAAACATTCTTGCTCATGGATTGGAAGATTTAATATGTTATGTCGATACTACCCAAAGTGATCTACAGATTTAAGGCAATTCCTATAAAATCCCATTGGCAATTTTTTTCAGAAATAGAAAAATACATCCTAAAAGTCAAATGGAATCTCAAGGACCCCGAGTAGTCAAAGCAATCTTGAAAAAGAAAAAGAAAGTTGGGTCTCACGCTTCCTAATTTCAAAACTCGTTGGAAAGTTACAGTAATCAACAAAGTGTGGCATCAACATAAAGACAGACATATAGACCAGTGGAATAGAATAGAGAGCCCAGAAATAAACCTTGCATATATGTAGTCGAAAGGTTTTCAACAAGGGTGCCAAGACCATTCAATGGGGAAGGGACAGTCTTTTCAACACTATGGTTTTCAATTGTTTTTTGCAACACTTGAGAAAACTGAATATACACATGCGGTCGAATGAAGTTGGATCCTTCTCTTATACCATACACAAAAATTAACTCAAATGGATAAAAGAAAGATGTAAAAGTATAAAAGAAAAAGTCCTAGAAGAAAACATAAAGGAAAAACTTTGTGATATTAAATTTGGCGATGATTTCTTGGCTATGACACCAAAAGTATAGGCAACAAAATTAAAAATAGATAAACTTGGCTACATCAAAATTCAAACCTTCTATGCATCAAAGGACACATCAACAGAGTGAAAAAGCAACCTACAGAATGGGGGAAAATATTCGCACATCATATGTATAGTGAGGGGCTAATAACCAGAATACATGAACTCCTACAGCTCAATAATAATAGCAATAATAAAATAACTGGATTTTAAAAAAATGGACAAAGGACTTGAATAGGCCTTTCTCAAGGTCTCATGGTTCCTCAAAAAATTAAAAATAGATTAATGTATGACCTAGCAATTTCACTTCTGGGTATACATCAAAAGAATCAAAAGCAAGATCTCAAAGAGATATTTGCACACCTATGTTTATAGCAGCATTATTCCTAATAGTTAAAATGTGGAAATAACCCAAGTGTCTATTGATGGATGAATGGCTAAACGTGTGGTATATAGACAATGGACTACTATTCAGACTTAAAAAGGAAGTTCTGACATGGATGAACCTTAAGGACATTATATTAACTGAAATTAGTCACCAAAAGACAAATACTGTATAATTCTATTTACATGATATGTCTAGAGTAGTTGAATTCTATTAACAAAAATAGACTTGTAGCTGGGGGAAGGGAAAAATGGAGAGTTGTTGTTTAAAGGGTATAGAGTGTCAGTTTTACAAGATGAAACATTTCTGGAGATTTGTTGTACAATTAAGGATATGAATATACTTGACAGTACTGAATTGTACATTTAAAATATTTAAGATGGTAAATATCATGTGCATTTTACCACAATTTTTTTTGTAATTCTTTTTTATTTTTATTTATTTATTTATTTTTATTATTTTGGGGGGGGTACACCAAGTTCAATCATCTGTTTTTATACACATATCCCCGTATCCCTCCCTCCCTTGAATACCCCCACCCTCCCTCGAGTCTCCCCCACCCTCCCCGTCCCAGTCCTCTAAGGCATCTTCCATCCTCGAGTTGAACTCCCTTTGTTATACAACAACTTCCCACTGGCTATCTATTTTACACTTGGTAGTATATATACGTCTGTGCTACTCTCTCACTTCGTCTCAGCTTCCCCTTCACCCCCTGCCCCCTCCCAAACCTCGAGTTCTCCAGTCCATTCTCTGCGCCTGCGTCCTTGTTCTTGTCACTGAGTTCATCAGTACCATTTTTAGATTCCGTATATGTGAGTTAGCATACAATATTTGTCTTTCTCTTTCTGACTTACTTCACTCTGTATGACAGACTCTAGGTCTATCCACCTCATTACATATAGCTCCATCTCATCCCTTTTTAGAGCTGAGTAATATTCCATTGTATATATATGCCACATCTTCTTTATCCATTCATTTGTTGATGGGCATTTCGGTTGCTTCCATGTCCTGACTATTGTAATTAGTGTTGCAATAAACATTATGGTACATGTTTCTTTTGGGATTATGGGTTTTTTTGGGGTATGTGCCCAGTAGTGGGATTACTGGATCATATGGTAGTTCTATTTTTAGTTTTTTAAGGAACCTCCAAATTGTTTTCCATAGTGGCTGGACCAACTTACAGTCCCACCAACAGTGCAGGAGAGTTCCCTTTTCTGCACACCCTCTCCAACATTTGTGGTTTCCAGATTTTGTGATGATGGCCATTCTGATCAGTGTGAGGTGATACCTCATTGTGGCTTTGACGTGCATTTCTCTGATGATGAGTGATGTTGAGCATCTTTTCATGTGTTTGTTGGCCATCTGTATGTCCTCTTTGGAGAAATGTCTATTTAGGTCTTCTGCCCATTTGTGGATTGGGTTATTTGCTTTTTTGGTATTCAGCTGCATGAGCTGCTTGTATATTTTGGAGGTTAATCCTTTGTCCGTTGTTTCATAGGCAACTATTTTTTCCCATTCTGAGGGTTGCCTTTTAGTCTTGTTTATGGTTTCTTTTGCTGTGCAAAAGCTTTTAAGTTTCATGAGGTCCCATTTGTTTCTTCTTGATTTTATTTCCCTGATTCTAGGAGGTGGGTCCAAAAGGATCTTGCTTTGATGGATGTCATAGAGTGTTCTGCCTATGTTTTCTTCTAGGAGTTTTATAGTGTCTGGCCTTACATGTAGGTCTTTCATCCATTTGGAGTTTATTTTTGTGTATGGTGTTAGGAAGTGTTCTAATTTCATTCTTTTACATGTTGCTGTCCAATTTTCCCAGCACCACTTATTGAAGAGGCTGTCTTTTTTCCATTGTATATTCATGCCTCCTTTGTCAAAGATAAGGTGCCCATATGTGTTTGGGCTTACTTCTGAGTTCTCTATTCTATTCCACTGATCTTCCTTTCTATTTTTGTGCCAGTACCATACTGTCTTGATCACTATGGCCTTGTAGTATAGTTTGAAGTCAGGAAGCCTGATTCCACCAACTCCATTTTTCCTTCTCAAGATGGTTTTGGCTATTCGGGGTCTTTTGCGTTTCCATACAAATCATAAGATTTCTTGCTCTAGTTCTGTGAAAAATGCCATTGGTAATTTGATTGGGATTGCATTGAATCTGTAAATTGCTTTGGGTAGTACAGACATTTTCACGATGTTGATTCTTCCAATCCAGGAACATGGTATGTCCCTCCATCTGTTTGTGTCGTCTTTGATTTCTTTCAGCAATGTCTTAAAGTTTTCTGTATACAGATCTCTTGCCTTCTTAGGCAGGTTTATTCCTAGGTATTTTATTCTTTTTGTTGCAATGGTGAATGGGAGAGTTTCCTTAATTTCTCTTTCTGCTCTTCCGTTGTTCGTGTATAGGAATGCAAGAGATTTCTGTGCATTAATTTTGTATCCTGCTACTTTACTAAACTCATCAATGAGTGCTAGCAGTTTTCTGGTAGAGTCTTTAGGGTTTTCTATATATAATATCATGTCATCTGCAAAGAGTGACCATTGTACTTCTTCTTTTCCAATTTGCATTCCTTTGATTTCTTTTTCTTCTCTGATTGCTGTGGCTAAAACTTCCAAAACTATGTTGAATAATAGTGGTGAGAGTGGACACCCTTGTCTTGTTCCTGTTCTTAGAGGGAATTCTTCCAGTTTTTCCCCATTGAGAATGATGTTGGCTTTTGGTTTCTCATATATGGCTTTTATTATGTTGCGGTAACTTCCTTCTATGCCCATTTTCTGAAGAGCTTTTATCATAAATGGATGTTGAACTTTGTCAAAAGCTTTTTCTACATCTATTGAGATGATCATATGGTTTTTATCCTTCAATTTGTTGATATGATATATCACTTTGATTGATTTGCGTATATTGAAGAATCCTTGCATGCCAGGGATAAACCCCACTTGATCATGGTGTATGATTTTTTTTAATGTGCTGTTGGAGTCTGTTATCTAGTATTTTGTTGAGGATTTTTGCATCTATATTCATCAGTGATATTGGTCTGTAATGTTCTTTTTTTGTGACATCTTTGCCTGGTTTTGGTATCAGGGTGATGGTAGCCTCATAGAATGAGTTTGGGAGTGTTCCGCCTTCTGCGATATTTTGGAAGAGTTTGAGAAGGATAGGTGTTAGCTCTTCTCTAAATGTTTGATAGAATTCGCCCATGAACCCATCTGGTCCTGGGCTTTTGTGTGTTGGGAGATTTTTAATCACTGCCTCAATTTCCTTAGTTGTGATTGGTCTGTTCATAGTTTCTATTTCTTCCTGGTTCAGTCTTGGAAGATTGTATTTTTCTAAGAATGTATCCATTTCTTCCAGGTTATCCAATTGATTGGCATCTAGTTGCTTGTAGTAGTCTCTCATGATGTTTCGTATTTCTGAGGTGTCCGTTGTTACTTCTCCTTTTTCGTTTCCAATTCTGTTGATTTGCATCTTCTCCGTTTTTTTCTTGATGAGTCTGACTAATGGTTTATCAATTTTGTTAATCTTCTCAAAGAACCAGCTTTTAGTTCTATTTATTTTTCTTATGGTTTCCTTCCTTTCTTTTTCATTTATTTCTGCTCTGATCTTTATGATTTCTTTCCTTCTGCTCACTTTGGGGTTTCTTTGTTCTTCTTTTTCTAATCGTTTGAGGTGTAAGATTAGGTTGTTTATTCCATAATTTTCTTGTTTCTTAAGGTAGGACTGTATTGCTATAAACTTCCCTCTTAGAACTACTTTTGCTGCATCCCATAGGTTTTGGGTTGTTGTGTTTTCGTTGTCATTTGTTTCTAGATATTTTTTGATTTCCTCTTTGATTTCTTTAGTGATTTCTTGGTTGTTTAAGAGTGAATTGTTTAGTCTCCATGTGTTTGTATTTTTTGCAGTTTTTTTCCTGTAATTGATATCTAGTCTCGTGGCGTTGTGGTCTTAGAAGATGCTTGATATGATTTCAATTTTCTTGAATTTGCTGAGGTTTGATTTGTGACCCAAGATGTGATCTATCCTGGAAAATGTTCCGTGTGCACTTGAGAAGAAAGTGTATTCTGTCGTTTTTGGATGGAATGTCCTATAAATATCAATGAAGTCGAGATGGTCTAATGTGTCATTTAAAGCTTGTGTGTCCAGAAGACTGTACTGTCTTCATGTGCCCTTATAGCAATTTTGGCCATAATGTGTAGCTATTGTAACTACAATTTCTGAGTCATGGTGCTTTACACTAACATGCACAAAGCATTATGTTACAAAACTAAGATATTTTGTAGTGTTTATTTTGAACAAGCATTCTAAAAACTAGAATAATAAACAGAGCCTCATTTTGATCATTTCTCACCCAGTAAAAAATCTTGTCAGAAAAAAAAAAAAAATAAAGCTTGTGTGTCTTTATTTATTTTCTGTTTGGATGATCTGTCCATTGATGTAAGTGGGGTGTTCAAGTCTCCCACTATTATTGTGTTCCTGTCGATGTCCCCTTTTATAGCTGTTAGCATTTGCCTTATGTATTGAGGTGCTCCTATGTTGGGGGCATAGATATTTACCATTGTGATATGTTCTTCTTGAATGGATCCCTTGATCATTATGTAGTGTCCTTCCTTGTCTCTTGTAATAGTCTTTACTTTCAAGTCTAATTTGTCTGATATGACTATTGCTACTCCAGCTTTCTTTTGACTTCCATTTGCATGGAATATCTTTTTCCATCCCTTTACTTTCAGTCTATTTGTATCCCTTGGTCTGAAGTGGGTTTCTTATAGGCAGCATATAGAAGGATCTTGGTTTTGTATCCCTTCGGCCAGTCTGTGTCTTTTGGTTGGAGCATTTAATCCATTTACATCCAACTTGAGGATGGAAGATGCCTTAGAGGACTGGGGCAGGGAGGGTGGGGGGGACTCGGGGGGGGGGAGTCAAGGAAGGGAGGGAATACGGGGATATGTGTATAAAAACAGATGATTGAACCTGGTGTACCCCCAAAAAATAAAAATATAAAATAAAAAAAAAGTGATTATTGACATGTGTGTTCCAATTACCATTTTCTGAATTGTTTTGGGTTTATATTTGTAGGTGTTTTCCTTTTCTTGTGTTTCCTACTTAGAGAAGTTCCTTTAGCACTTATTGTAGGGCTGGTTTGGTGGTGCTGAATTCTCTTAACTTTTGCTTGTTGGAAAGCTTTTGATTTCTCCATCAAATCTGAATGAGATTCTTGCTGGGTAGAGTATTCTTGGCTGTAGGTTTCTCTCTTTCAGGACTTTCAGTATATCCTGCCATTCCCTTCTGGCCTGCAGAGTTTCTGTAGAAAGGTCAGCTGTTATCCTGATGGGTTTTCCCTTATATGTTATTTGTTGCTTTTCTCTTGCTGCTTTTAATATTTTTTCTTTGTGTTTAATTGTTGTTAGTTTGATTAACATGTGCCTTGGTGTATTTCTCCTTGGGTTTATTCTGTATGGGACTCTCTGTGCTTCTTGGACTTGGTTCATTATTTCCTTTCCCATGTTGGGGAAGTTTTCCACTATAACCTCTTCAAATATTTTCTCAGACCCTTTCTTGTTTTCTTCTTCTTCTGGGATGCCTATAATTCGAATGTTGGTACGCTTAATGTTATCACTGAGGTCTCTGAGACTGTCTTCTATTCTTTTTATTCTTTTTTCTTTTTCCTGCTCTGTGGCATTTATTTCCTCCATTCTATCTTCCAATTCACTTATTCGTTCTTCTGCCTCAGTCATTCTGCTGCTTATAGCATCTAGAGTATTTTTAATTTCAGTTATTTTGTTATCCATTGCTGTTTGTTTTTCTGAGGTCTTATGAACTGTTTCTTGTACTTTATTTTGTTATCGAGATTTTGTATCATTTTTACTATCATTACTCTGAATTCTTTTTCAGGCATTTTTCCTATTTCTTCCTCATTTATTTGGTCTTGTGGGTTTTTTTCCTGCTCCTTTGCCTGCATGGTGTTTCTTTGTTTCCTTGTGGTTGTCCAAACTTTTGGGGTTGCTTGTCCTGGCAATAAAGGTGTTTATAGAAGGCTGTCCAAGCCTCAGACTAATGTCCAAGTATTGGATTAAGCAAATACTAAGTCTAGGAAACACATACATGTATAAGACACACAATTACTGAATCCATTAGGACATAAGGCTCTGGAAAGACCAGACGGAACCCCAGTATGCTATCAGATATTCAAAGAGACACCCAACAGAAATTGACAACTGAAACAGAACAAATCATAGACAAAAGCAAAAGCAAACAAACAAAAAATAACGCCTTACACATACAAACACTAATCCAGGGAGATTTTGTAAGCTAGGATCAAATATAGAAAAGAGCTAGAGTACCACCAGACAGAATGGAGATTCTCAGAATGAAATTAGACAGTTGTACTAAGAACTAAGATAAAGACAAAAACCTAATATTAAATACCAAGGTGGTGCGTCATCTGGAGAATAGAGCAAGGAGTCTGAGCAGATCGATAGTGTTGCTTATAAGTATGTTAAGATAAAATAAACCTAAAGTGACTGGAAGAAAGGGGAACAGAAGAGCGTAGTGTGGTTGGAAATATGCAAATAAAAAGAAAGGAATAGAAATGTATAAAAGATAGGGATGAAAGGAAAGTATGAGAGGTATATTGTCCATACTACCAAAAACTTAGCTAGATATAGAAGTATATAAAAAGGCAAAAAAATAAAAATAGAATTAAAAAATATCATTAAAAATTGTTATAAAACTTGTAGATCCCTTAGGACTAAGATCGTAATTAATAAAGAAAAAAAAAAAAAGAGAGAGAGAAAAAAAAAAACTCCAGAACTGATCCCAGAATGGACCAGTTCAATAGGATTGATACTAATATTTCTGTTTCCTTAGAGTCTCAGCTGTAAGTGTCCCTCTACTCGCCTTGGGTTTTTTTGCATTATTCTGTGACCAGCAGAGGTTCCTTTATTGTTCGTCTGTAAGCAACAGTGTGTGGGGAGGGAGAGGGTACAATAGTGGCTCCTTTCCCTGGGAGTGAGTGAGCAGTGGCACACTGCTGTTTCAGTCGGGCTTGGAGGTGCCTGCTGCAGAGGGATGCCGGTGGCTCAAGTGTAAACAGAAAGTCTTAGAGTTGGGCCTCTCTTGGGGTTTTGTTTGTTTGTTTGTTTGTTTGTTTGTTTTTCTCTGCAGCCTCCCTGCTGCCGTTCCAAGGGGTTTTAATCTAGCCCCGCCCGAGTGCCTGAGGGTGCTTGTTATCCCTGAGTGCCTTAGGTGGCCCACAGGGGGTGTCTCCACTGCCCGCTGCAGGCACAGTTATGTCGGGATCCTTGTGGTCCTTTCTGGTGTCCGAGGTTGTCTGCTGGTGTTCAGTTGGTTCTCTGTGGGAATTATTGCATCTTTTGGTGCATTCCCAATGCATCTGTGGAGAGGGATGCATTCCACCTCCCTCTACTTCACCACCATCTTTTTCCTTCCTTACCACAATTTTAATGAATGGTTAAAGGACCTGAAAAAACATTTCACAGAAAAATGGTAATGAAAAATTCGGGAAAAAAATGATCAACTTAATTAGTAATCAGGGATACGCAAATTACCACCACAGTGAGAGACCATTTCATACCCACTAGGTTGCAAAATTTAACAAGTTTGACCACACTAAGTGGTGATGGGATTGTGGAATATTGGGAACTCTTACTGGGCTTCTAAGCAAATATATTTTTCAGGGACTGTGTCTATATGAGCGATTAGAATTGCCCCAAATCACCTTGTCACCTCTATTCTAGCAGCCCAATCTCACACAATCCTGCAAAAGAAATACTGCCTCAGCCAGAAGCAATGTGCTAGGCCAGTCCCTGGAACAGAGACCCACCTCTGGGCCCCAGGACAACCCCACAGATGAAAGCCTGGGAACGCCTTATGTGTGGGTGAGGCAAGTGGGTTGCGGTGGAGGGTTAGAGGGACAGAGAGAACCCTAAAGAGATTAAATTAGACCTAGAATGCTCTACCCAGTCACTGCTCTTGGACTGAGCCAGTCTTAGTCACAGGAAGGAATCTTAGAAATTTTTTAGGAAGGCAGTTCAAAGTGCACGTTCCCTTGTGGTACAGGCCTGGAAAGCACTAAAGACAGTACTGTTCTTGTATACTGTACATAAAGAATGCATCAGTATAAGCACTTTAGGAAACAATGTGCTTTTATCTTGTCAAGTTAAACATGAATGTTACATATGACTCAGGAGTTCTCCTCACAGGTGTACATACTAGATAATTTCTTGCATATTTTCCATAGGTGTCATTTATAAGGCTGTTCATTCCATCATTACTCATAGTAGCTAAACTCTAGAAACAACTAAATTGTCTGTCTACAATAGTACAGATAAATAAATAGTAAGATTTTACATCATGGGACATTAAGTTTCATGATCTGCAGTTACATGCAATGACATGGATGAATCTTAGACATACAATGATGAATAAAAGAAAGCAAGTTGTTCAAAACTATGTACAGTATAATCCAATTTTTATAAAATTACAAAAAAGCAAAATTAAATGTCTAATGCAAACACATACATATACACATATGTACATATATGTGTGTATATGTGTATGTGTATGTACACACACATATGGGGGGCAGGTGAGGGAAACGGAGGAATTCTCAAATAGATTCAGTGATATTAACAATATTTTTGTTCTTAAGTTGATGGGGGATCGTGGGCATTTATTTTACCATTAAGCTTCACAGATTATATGTGCTGTATCTTCTCTTAATGCATCAAATATGACACATTTATTCACATATTTCTTTAAAAAGGAAATAAACCTAGAAAATCCTTTAAGAATTTCCCAAACATGTTTGAGGACAGAACATTCTTTCTAGGAGACTTCATTAACATGCAGAACTAGTACCCTCGGAGTGCTCTAAGTGCCTGATTTGAGAGTAAGCTGATCTTTATTAATGTGGTTTCCCAGGAAAGCAGGCCAGGATGGTGTGTGGTTTTGTGTCTCCTCATTTCAACCGCAGTGCCACCCAGGAGGGGACCATGTTCAACCTTGCAACTCTCCAAAAATGGGAGAGGAGACTATTTGGGACAATGACAAAGAATCCAAACCTGATTGTCCTCAGTACTTGACTCCTTTGCTTTACCTTCCTCGTGAGTCTAAATTATTTTCTATTTAGAGAAACATTAGTTCATTCTGAAACAATAAGCCCTCTTCATGGCTGTCTGCCTAAACCCGATCCATCACGTCCTTACCCACAGCCTATCTCTTCTCTCAAAACCTAAACTGTGAATGAGAAATTATGTGTAAATTGCCCACCACAGCTTCATGGTGAGCAGCGCTGGTGTTTGAAGACCCAGTGATGTCAGCCTAGTGCTGGATAAGGAGGTGTTCTGAGCCTTTGATCAACATGTAACTAAAGAAACTAGTTAGGCACAATCATCCTTCTCCCCCACATGAGAGCAGAAGACCTCCAGGGAACGTGGCAGTCATATTCTCTTGGCTGAACAGACTCAGAAATTTGGTTCTTGGCCGTGTAACCAATGCTTACTCATTCCCAATTGAAGTCAACAAATATCTATTGAGATTTATTGACTGTTGGTTACAATTCTTGGACCGTGTGACTGAAGAAGACAAAGAGGAGTTTGAAATTATCCCCTGTCGTCAAGGAAGCTAAATGAGAGACAATGTTGAAAACGAAAGATGTTCTCATCTCAGCTCTGCTGTGAACTTGCTGGGTGGGCCCAGGCCACTCATTTTAATTGTCTGGGGCTCTTTTTCTTTCATAAATTAAAGTGTTGGGACTGGATTGTCTTGAACATTCCTTCCAAAATTAAACATTGATGTTTCTGTGAATCTGGTTGAATAGATAAGACTAATCAGGGAAATTTATTATTACAAGCCATAAAGGTCATTTAGTGATCCAGTTCCCTAGGCTTGCAAACATGGAAACCCAGGCCCAGAAAGATGATGGGACTTGTTCAAGGTCACATAGCTACAATATAGGAAGCACTGGGGTGGGAGTGGTGGCAGGGAAGGAGGTGTGACTAGGTGTTCTGGATGCATTAAAGTCTTTGTTTAGGTTGGAATGTAGGTTATGAGCTATATCAGAAGGCCTGTGGACAATGGGAAGTTGAGCTGACCCTCCTCCCTCACGTATTTCTGCTTTAGAAGGGGAAAAAAAATTGACCATGTAGATGAAGGAGTTACATGATGAACTGTGTCCAAAGGACCATGTTGGCAGAGAGAGTTTGTGTTTAATACAATGAAAGATCCTAATGAGAATTAAAACAGGGAATGAATCGATATCAAAGCCTTTGCTCTTCTCTTTAACCACAGCCAGTGTTCCTGCCTCTCTTTTTAGCTTTGGCAACTCAATGGCACTTATGTTCTGTTATCATCTCACTTTCATTCTGCTAATGTCCTCTCCTGAAATTAACCTGAGTTAATAGAAGGCCTCACTTCCCAGGAAACCTGCCTGCAGTCAATTATGAACAGTGGTTGTAGGACATGGGACAAAGTGGGTCAGGGGAGGTCACCACAGGACACATACAGAACAATTCTGGAGGGAGGATTTATGACCTTATCCCCAAGCCTTGTGTGCAAGGGACAAACATAGAGAAAAGCTATCAAAGATTGGACTCAAGACCATGTCTGCATTGATGAGAGTATCATATCCCATGGATCTTTCCAGACATTTCAGAGCAGGCCAGGAATCTCTCCTTAAGTATTGAGAGCTGGCTCAGTTAGCTACTGCTGTGTAACAAACTATACCAAATTCAGTGTCTTAAAACAACAATCATTTATTATTATAGCTTGCATATCTGTGGGTCAGCTGGGTGTTCCTGATGAAGACTAGGTTTGCTTCATCTCAGCTGGGCCTGCACATGTGTCTAAGGTTTGTCTGGGGCCTTTGTTCTGAGATGAGCTTAGTTGAGGCACCTTGGTTATGGCATCTCAGGATTCCTCATCCTCTTCTCAGGACCAGCAGGCTGGCTCAGGCATATTTTTCCTATAGTGATTGCAGAAGCCAAAGAGACCAAACAGAAATACACAACATCTCTTAAGGTCCAAACTTGGAACTGACACACTAAATTCCTAATTCTGTTATTGAAAGCAAGTCAAAGGGCTGAGCCTGGATTCAAGAAGTAGGAACATAGATTCCACTTCTTTAGCAGCAAGAATTGCACAATCAGATGATCAAAGTTTGGACAGAGAGAAAGGTGAAAAATTTGAGTCATTAATGGAATCTACCACAGGAACCTGGAAAGGGCAATGCTTTTTACTTTCACTTGTGTATGCATTTATTATTTGCTTATTGAAGTATAGTTGGCTTACAATATTACATTAGTTTCAGGTGTATAAGATAGTTATGTGTTATTTTTATAGATTATGCACCATATAAAGTTAATATAATATTATTCACTTTATTCTTTATTCTGTATATTACATACCAGTGACTTATTTATTGTATAACTGGCAGTCTGTACCTCTTAATTCCCTTCACTTATTTAGCCCATCTGTCACCCTCCTCCCTTCAGGCAACCACTAGTTTGTTCTCTGTATCTGTGAGTCTGTTTCAGTTTTGTTATATTTGTTCATTTGTTTTGATTTTTGGTTCCACATATACATGGAAGCATATAGTATTTGTCTTTTTCTGTCTGACTTTGACTTATTTCAGTTAGCAAAATACCCTCCAGGTCCCACCATGTTATCGCAAATAGCAAAATTTCATTCTTTTTTTAATGGCTGAATAACATTCCATTTTGTGTGTGTGTGTGTGCATGTGTGTGTGTATGTTGTGTGTGTGTGTGTGTGTGTGTAAAATATCTTCTTTATGCATTCATTTGTTGAAGGCACTTAGGTTGGGTCCATATCATATCATGGTTATTGTAAGTAATGATGCAATGAACATTGGGGTGCATATATCTTTTCAAATTATTGTTTTCATTTTCATTTTCTTTGAATAAATAACCAAAGAAAATCTTGAGAAAGAAGAACAAGGCTGGAGATATCATGCTTCCAGACTTCAAACTATACTACAAAGCTATAGTAATCAAAGCACAATGGTACTAGTACATGCACAAACACACACACACACACACACACACACACACACAGACATATAGATTAATGGAAGAGAATAGAATGCCCAGAAATAAACCCACCCACATATGGTCAGTTAATCTACAATAAAGGAGGCAAGAATATACAGTGGGGAAAAGACAATCTCTTTAACAAGGCAATGCTTTTTAAGACATGTTTGAAAAATTGATAGACAATTTTGAGAGTGAAATAAAAAAGAATGCAACCTCTCCAAGACAAATCTGTGGCCTGTAAAATACACTTATGTCTCTGGGGTTTATTAATACTTGAAGTCTATCCATGAACCTCAAATTAAAATTTCTGGCTGAGGAGGTCAAGATAGCTGACTAAGAGGTGGCTCTGTATTTCTACTATGGAGAGAAGGACACCAGTGCACAAGTGAGTCCCAGAGGGCGCTCCACATTTGGAACGCACTCATCTATTGAGAACAGATATTTTTCTGTCAAAGGGTTAAAAGTCGTGGGATCAACAAGTATAAGATTCAGTGCCAAAGTATGTATGGAAGAAAGAGCTCTGTGTGGGTGGCTATTCTAGAATGTACTACTGACATTCTATCTCGGCAGTATTTTCATTAAATACAATACTTTATGAATTCCAACTTTATTGCTTCATTAGCATAGTGACAGGAAGTTATATTTCACTTTTCAAAATAAGATTATTTGTCCCTCCTTAATGGCTTACTGCTTCTGGAAAGGACGTAAGCAGTGAAAAGTAGTTAGCCCTGCAGAATAGGTGGCAGAGCTGGTTCTTGAGAAACACGGCTTCTATAGGGAGGGGTCCCTCCTATCGCCCACCAGTCAAGGAAAAGGTGGGCCCAGAGACCTGCCAATCATGCTGCAGTGTGCAGCTGACAAAGGAAGCTTGAGCAATTCCAGTGAACTTGTAAGGATAACTGGTGAATCGATAGCTCCCCATAAATGTGCCTCAGTTTGTCTATTTCCAGCAAATCAACCCTCTGAGTAAAGTAAGCAAAATAATATCCATTTGATTTATGTATCTTTCCTTGGTTAATTAAGTCAAAACAGATGGATTATTTATGAAGATGTCATTTTAAAAAGCAGGGAACCTCAATAAACTGACTTAGGAAAACAAAGTAAGAAAGGCTACATGACAATATTCAGTTGTTTACATCTTATAGCAGCAATTGCCTTAATCTACAAAACCTGAGCTCAAGTTAGAAATGTTTGCTCCTTTCATCACTCATCGTGTTCGCAATTCTTACTTTATGTCTGCATCCTTCCCTGGACCATAGAGGGTTGGACCTACACCTGCTTTTATTCCCTGTTGTATTCTTAGCACCTACACAGTGCCTAGCGCACAGTGGGTACTCATCAAATTTGTCAAATGAACAAAAAGAATACGTTCAAAGCCCTTGGAAACAGTTCTTTCCACACAATAGGTGCCTTATTGCCTGTTAGCCATTTAAAACATGAATGAACCTATATTTATAACTAAGATCACTCTCCCTGGGTTTTGCTGTATTTTCAGGATTCCTTGGGGAGGAATAGGAACTTGAAAATTGTGGTATTATAATGGTATAATTCGAAGTCAAAAATTTATAATGAAGCTGAATTCAACCAATGATTAAAATGCAAAATTTGAAAGCTGTTTTCCCACAGCGGCATTATATGATGAAAATATTTTTAAGGAACTTTTTTTCTTTTGACTCAGTGTTTAATCAGGAAATTTTAACATGTTCTATTTTACATAAAAAGTTGAGCTTATTATTAACAATAGGAATATTAATTGATAGTCACTGTGAACTGTAATACTGCCTAGCCTTTGGGATGAACCATTAATTATCATCACTTTTTGTTTTTATTTTAATTAAGCACTTATGCAGCACTTTACATATTTGATGCATTTTATAACCATTAATTACAGAATTAATGCACAAACATAAATTATACATGTTCAGAAAAAAGAATCATCTTTAAATTACAAATAAAGGAGCTGTTAAGTTTGCGTAGTTTTTCTCTTTGGGGAGAAAATTCTGCCCATATATAATAGGAGGTTCAAAAAGCATTTTCCTATAAAGAATGACAGGACTGATAAATGTTAACTAATCGTTATTGAGAAGGACTTGTGGCAGATACTAAAAACTAAGTGGTTTAACTTTTTAAAAATATCTGCTATTTTCGGAAATACATATTTTTAGGAGCTTAATGGTTGATAAGTATGCCCAGTTACCCTTGTGCAGCTGAGTGATCAAAAGAGGAATATTTGTGCATTTTTCCTCCTCAATAGAGAATTTGGGGAAGAAAAATGTAGACATATATGGAGAATAAGGTGCACTGTGCTTTTAGAAGCAGGGGAAAAACCTGAGTTTAGGATGCAGAAATTGGCTTTGTGCAAGTTTTGAGTATAAAACACAGAGAGGCAGCAGCTAAGGGCTGCTGAGCTGGGGACTGTCTGTCATGAGCCTGGCAGCCTGCTCTGTGGACCCAGGAAGGAAAGGGAAGCTTCTGAGAAGGAACTGTGCTAAGAAGGGACTGGCCGTGGCTGGTAGAAAACAATGCTTGGAACTACCCTTTCTGCGCTAATGAAAAACCACTGTGAGAGGTAAAGTGTGGACTCTGGAACAAGACTGTTAGGGTTTGGTTACCCACATGACTTTGGGCAAGTTCCTCCACCTCTCAGATCTACAGTTTCCTCATCTGTGAATTGGGAACGATAATTTTATGTATCTCATAAGGTTGGTATGAAGGTGAAATTAGTTAAGTTGTGTGAAGGGCTCTAAGCAGTAGCTAGTATATAGTAACTTCTCATTATTAGTCATTTCTGTTTGTTGCAAAACTATGCAGTTGTTTGAAAATGATGCACCAGAGTCCCTGTCATAAGAGAGCTTCCTTGAGGAAGATGATGGTCCTGCTTTAACAGGCATCAGAGCAGTTCCCAAGTTAGTCCGCTGGCTGCTAAGGAGATGAAGTATATGCAGAAGAGGGGAGTCATAAGAGGAAAGTGATAGAAACCATCCTACGTGAAGGGCTTTGAAGGAACTGGGGATATTTTGATTAAGGAAGAACAAACTTAGGTTCAGATATCTGAAGGAAACAGAGTTGTTGCATGACCCCAGGCAGCAGATCTGGAAGACCTTTGTTTATCGAAACATACAGTTCAGTACTTGGAACGGAGAATCCAACATGTTTGTTGAATGGAGGAATGAATAAATGAGAAAGTAAATCTGTATGAGAAAGAACGTTCTAAAAGCACCATTGAAAGAGAATGAGCCCCTTTCACTGGAGGTGGGCAAAAATAGTAGAGGAGAGAACAGTGACTAAGAGTTGGACTCTTTGGAGTCAGATAGACTCAGGTGAAAATTTGGCCAGTGCCGCTTAAAAGCTACATGACCCTGGGAATTTTACCTAACTCTTCTCAGCTCTTGCTCTTCTATCTGTAAAATGTGTACCCTAGCTGTACCCATCTCATAGGGTTGTTGGGAAGATTAAATGAGATCATGCATTTACCATAGGAGTTCAATAAATCACAGTCATAATAGCAGTAAGAGTAGATATTATTGTCATCAGCCTGGAAAAATACAGGTCAAAGACATTGTAGACTGAGCTGGGGGGATCAGATCAAAGGTGAGACTGAGTGACTTCTAGCTTTCCTTCCAAATCATAGGTCCTCTGCTTCTATTTTCAGTAATGCTTATACTCTTTTATAGAAACTTTTGAGAGTAGAAAGTGTGTGTCTGTGTTAGAGAGGGAGAAATCTGTCTGGTAATAAAGAGTGCAGCTGGTGACCAGGGAAAAGAAAAACAATAAAGTACATCTGAGAAGGGATTACCTATGTGACCATTGTCTTATTGGTGCTGTACTCTAAATACTACGCTAACCAACTATAGAACTAGACACAAGAGACCAGAGTTCAAAAGAAAAGAACTAAGAGTGGTTTCCCAACAGCTGTGAGCTTACCTGACAAGTTCTGGGTCCCTCTGATTAGGGCCATTCTCCATGGCCTCTCTATGTTCAGCACCGGATCAACGAGAAACACCTTCATTTTCTTACTGATTTGCTCACTCAGTTCTTGGTGCTAGACTCCAAGCTGAAACTTGTACTGCTGGAAGGAATCCCTTCATAAGACAGATGCAACCTGTTCTAGGTGGTCCTAGACAGCAGAACCCAGGTCCAGGATGTGAGGACCTAGTAAGGTGGGATACAGGAGAACTTTCTCGTAGCCATATCAGGGCCGCCATATTGCATAATTCCAGGAAGTGTCATTAATGTTGTGATTCTGCACTGCAGCATCCTGGACCAGCATGGGGGTCTTCACCAAGCAGAGTACTAACCACTATATGATCACGGTGAGCAGGGTGGTCTTCAAAGTTACTACATGCCTTGTCACCAGAGATGCCCAAGGGAGGCTGAGAGATCAGGTAGTTATGATGAATAGACTGAATGTTGGCAGTCTTCAAACCAGAACTTTTGGAAGCCAAATCATTTCAAGACAGAACTCTTTCCTTCCTGTGGGGAACTCACATTCTCTCTAGGGAAAGGACTCAGTTAAGATACAGTACATGGTCATCTGTGATTGAATACCATCACAGTTTCACAAGTAGTGCACTATGTATTACCTCAGTTGAAACAAAATATTATTTTCATAATCTGGCCAAGGAAGGAAAGAGAGACTTTACCAACAATACTGCAGTTTTGTTTTGTTTTGGAGAGAAAAAAATGCTTATTAACAAAACCATATCCTCAAAGAGAGAGATTGTCTTTTCATGCTTAAATATTTGCCTTTTAAAAATACAGATTGATAAGGCTTGAGCAAGTGCAGTTTGGGACATACAACTTCTGGGTCAGTAGTAGTGAGTAAAAAATAAGAAAAAAGACAAGGTGAATTTGTTCACTTTGGCATATATTAACCTGGAGAGCCAGATTTGGGAATGGAGCTCAACATACATACAAGAGGGTAGTTACTTCTAACATGTGGGCCTTTTGCGGGGGAGCTTTTGAGGTGCTCAGTAAACTATGGATTATTATACCCAGCAAAAGAAGGCATATGTGTGTGTGTGTGTGTGTATTTCTGTGCATGTAAATATCTCACACATACATATGCACATACATGAACTCTTACATACAGAATCTCCTTTATGGACCTTGGAATTCCTGCATTCCACATAAGGAACTCATGTATAGAGTAACCGTCTTTGCTTGGCAGTTAGGCTCCTGCTGTTTCTAGGGTGAAGATTTTGCTTCTGCAATTTATCTGGAATCACCCAGGAGTAAGAACTTCATTTTCCTTTCTAGCACCTTGTTACCTAGTGCAATGCCAAATATAAGGATAAGTGTTTAATAACTTCAAGTCAAATGAGTAAATGTTGAAAGGCTGATGCCAAAGTTAGACCCAGGACTAAGATTTTCGCCAGTTACCCCAAGCCTAAAGAAAAAGATCATGTTTTGGTATGCTTTTCTCCTCTCATAGAAGGTACTCACTGGACAAGCAAGACCTTTCAACAGCTCTGCCTGAAGGACCACAGAGATTTCTTCACTCTGAAAAGAATCTAAAAGCTGGCTCCAAAAAGAAGTTTTCAAATCAGGGAGAAACAGCCCCAAGCATGCAAACAAACATCATAAAATGTCAAAACAAAATCACAGTAAAGAATGACGGGGCCAGGAATGCCAAGAAGCTTAAGAAAGTTGCCTTGGGGAGGCCTTTAAGGGAGGCCTCCCACCCAGTTCCCTGCAGTGCCCTGGTCACATGGGCTGGATTTTAGAAATGTGATTGCCTTCTTGTTCTTGGCCAAGCAGTCCCTCAGCCAAAACCAACTGGGACACAAGGAATGTGTTCCGAGGGAGTGTGAATGTTACAACTGGCCCCTTTATGAGCCTTCCTGGAAGCCCAGTGGTGCTCCAGCCCCACGGCTGGGACTCACAAGTTGGGACAATCCTTTGACATGAACCTGGAGGCTCTTCCAGGCCATGGCTCAGCCCCTGGAAAGTAGAAAATGCCACTGAGACCGTTGGGAGCAGTTCAGAGAAGACAGAGTGGGAATGCTGCAGTGGGTCAGGCCCCTTCTGTGGAAGGAGCAGCACAGGGTCAGTGATTTGGCATGAAATAAGAGAGAAGATGCCTACTGACTAGTTTTGCTGAACAACAATGGGCCTCTTGTGGGTAGAGAGACATAAGAAGGGAATTCAACTCTTCAGCTGCCCAGATCTGCCCTTTTGGGTCCAGGCTGGGTAAGACAAGTCGCCTGGGGCTGAAATGCTGACTTACTCATTGGCATTTCTGCTAACACTGGGCTCTTGATCAACCCTCACAAGGCATATTTGTGATTGAGTTTTTAGAACTTGGAAGACCAAGTTTTTGTGGCCCACATTAAGCATGAGGCCTTGGGGAAATCATCCACTTAGTTATATGGTTTATTCCCCATGTGAGAACTCAGTCAACATTTATTTAACATTGGCTTTGAACAAAAAGGAGCAAAACTCAGTTCTTTAGGCATGTACAGTGTGGAGAGGGGAGATGGATATAGACCCAAGCAATTGCAATGGCAGAACATGATAATGTACAAAGGCCAAATGGAGACACAGAGCAAAGGGTGCAAATTTCAATTATAAAAATCAAGAAGGCTTCATGGAGGAAGAGGTGTTTGAACTGAGATGCAAATAGAATGATGTGGGGGGAAATTAGCACATGCTCCACCCAAGCTTCAGAGGTTCTAAGAATAAATATATACCTAATTTTATAGTTACAGTGCTGAGATTTTCTGGGGAGAAAACACAGAAGACCTTGGTCTTTGATAATTACTTAATGCAATGACAAGACACTGCTTGTCTGATACATCTCAATAATATTGCATTAGCCAATCGTGAAGAGCCAGCTGAGGCCTGACAAATACCATATCATCCCTGAAAAGAGAAGACATGAAGGTGAGAGTTAAAAGTGGCGACTTTGACTTTCAGACAGAAAGTATCCACAGCTATGGGTCAAATTAACATCTTCAGTATCCTCAAGACATAATGCTTTACAGTGGGATGGTCAGGATCATCTGAGTGTGAATCCTGATTCTGCCAGTTCTACAGGCGTGATGTGGGGCAGGCTACTTAGATTCTCTGAACCTGAATTTCCTCCGTTCCTGGGCAACGGTAACAGTTTTATTTACCACACAGGGTTTTTGTAAAGAGTAAAAGCAGTGATGCTTGTAAAGTACCTATTAGGTCCTCAGTAAATGTTCGTATCCCTCCTAAGGTTGTCATAGAATTATGACTCTTGGTAGGCTGAATTCAAGCTACCCGTCATGATCCCCAGTCTACAGTGATAATTCTCTTGTTACTCCAGCTTCCATTTGTATGGAGTAAAAACCAAACTTCTTGGACCTGTGTAAATTTCATGTATGCCTGAACGTATAGCTAATTGCATTAAAAATGACCACATGGAGGCTGCAGCCACTAGGGCCATTAGCCCTTCCCCTTATTATCCTCCCTGTCAATTTCCCATGGGGGTTTCCCTCAGATACTCTCTCCAGAAAGGGCTTTCATTTAGTTAATATAATCGTCGATAGAATACCTTTTTACCACTTTTAATAACAAAAATTTGAGAGTAAAGATAAAATGGTGGGGGCTAAAGTTTTTGGTTTTCATAGACTAGATCAAGCTGTGGAAAACACCAGAAATTTTATGGTATTTTAGAGGAATCTATTCTCAGAATGTTGATCCCACGGTGATGGCATCTGCCCACATCACCCTGTCAATAAATCTGTGAGTAGAGACACTGCTGCCAAGGAGCAGGGACCTGCTGGAGACGACCTCACAAGTGGCAGCCTTGATTCTTGAAGTGTGGACCATGAACACCTTCTGTCAAACATGAAGAATCACTTGTGCTACTTGATCCACGTGTAGGCAGATTCATGGGACTCAGTGCAGACCTAAGGGATAGGGCGGTGAATTGTATGCTTGACATGTCCTCCAGTTGATTCTCATGCCCACTGTCATTTGGTATTTACCCTCCAGATGAGGATAACAGCAGCTTTCCACCAGCATCAAGTGATGGCCATCAACCGGCCTCACATTCATGGAAAGATGCTATGGTTAGCATTGAGGAAGGCTAGAGGGGCTGGCAAGTTCATGGTTAAGGTGGAGCCAGGGCTCTGGAAAAGGTGACTAGTCTGGAGTGTATTCTGTTTGGTATAGCGGGATGGCAGGTACCTAAGGGCAAAACAAGACAAGAGGTGAGAATCATGCTGAGTAGAGACAGCTGAGGAGCAAGCAGCAGTGAGATAGGGAGCCAGCCAAGAGCAAGAAAAATGTACTGCCGTTTCCAGAGATGTCATGGGTCCTGTGAGGATTCTCCAAGATGCTTGCCCAGGCTCTCAGAGGAGAAGAAAGCAAGATGTCGGATGCCTAATCAGAGAGGACTAAGATCATCTTGGGCATTTGTTTACAAAATTTTCCAAACAATCCTGAACCCCAGTGTCCAGCTCCCATCTGTCATTTAGCTCTGATCATGGGACCAGCCACGGGTCGCGTCGGTGCAAGGAGCAGAGCCATACATCAGACAGTGTCCTGCACATTTTGGATATTAACCCTGACAGAAAAATCTTTAGCATTGTATGGATTAGTCAATGTAAATTCATTAACTACTTGTCATGACTGTAATATAATCTGGCCTGACCGTAAAGACTTGTAACAGCACGGTGTTAATCAAATCTACGTACAAAACAATGCATTTCTGTTTAGACTCAGCCACTGCTCCTCTTGCCAGATCACAGGCTGGTGTTTTAAGGGGAAGAAAAGGGTGCTCCTTTGCACATCCCCAGGAGGGGCCCTCCTGTCCGCCGACGAGCATCACAAGCCGTGACAATTTGAAGGCATCTTCCATTTCCAGCAAACCTTGCATCCTCCATGTAATGGAAGGCCGTCAATCTCCAGTCCACATCAGTGAGAAGTTCACAGATAATAAAGCAGAATGTATTCTGCGGGGTTGAACATTTTCTCCCAGGATGAGTCATCACCAAGTTTTAATCATGGCCATTAGCCAGCCGTTAGAGCCCTGTCCAGATTTTCACCGCCAGAAATGGGAGCAGAGAATAATTGTGGTGAGGGGCTGCACCCTACCTGGTGAAATACTCACCATCTGTTCCCAGTTGTGACTCCCTGTATGAAGCATCTTAGTTTATGGCTACAGCAGTCTTAGATCGCCAGCACTGCATCTCCTTATTTCTCCGGATTGAGCCAGATCTGAGGCTGCCAGAACTTGAAACAGTAAGGATCGGACATTCACTGAAATCAGAAGCAAGCCAGCACCAATTTACCAATCAGGAGGTTTCCGTTTCGGCAGAAACATGCATTTTAATTCCTATAACTTGGCACATTAAGGATCCAGTAAGAATGTGGCTTTGAAACAAATGAGTGCAAGGGATATTACAATTAAACCTGTTTCTTTTCTGTTCTGGAAGCAATAGCCACTGAATAAACTAACACACGCCTTATAAATGCAAAGTGGATTTTTAAGATTTCTAATATCTTACTATTTATATATCATTCTATGTCACTCCCCAGTTGTACTTTGTCTCTGATTGGGCTGTTCTATATTATCTTTATACAAAGCTATGTTTTATTTGAGTAGAAAACCTGCGAGAGCTTCATATACGGTACGTATTTTATAAAGTTTTGTTGAATGATGGAATAGCACAGGTGTATTTTCTTAGCTCCGAATTATGAATACGAGGTGATTTTGTTTATATCCAGCATGAGAGTTTTTCTTTTTGTGCTTAGGTCTAGTGCCCCAAAACATGTTACCTAACCTTACCTATTATCTTACCTTAGCCTTTTCATTTATAACCTGCTCATTTAGAATTTTGTCTATACTGTAGGATAGCAAAATTAAGGTTTTCACTGTCCTTCCTTGTTGTAGCAGCTATAAAAACTCTTCTTCCTGCTTTTGCCTCTTCCTTAGACTCAGATCCTAGTCCACGTTCATTTCAGTGGTAAGTTTTCCTACCTTTTCTCCTTGCTCCTGATTTAATCCCCTGTAGTGCTCAGTGCAGTAAGATGGGGCAGGTGGGCAATCCCTTGACCTCTGACTTGATGACCGCCCCTTCCAGTGTGGGAAGTCCAGGCAAGTGGTGAAACAGAGCATCCCAACAGCATAGTGTCCAGGATGGTCCAGGAAAGAGTTTGTATATTCCTGCAAGTGAACAGGCAGCGTTTGCTAATAGGAAGTAAAGGAAAAGCCAGATAATGAACCAGAAAAGTAGACCCCCTGAGTGGAGAGCAGTCACGAGAATCAGGAATAGGACACCCCAGCAAAACTAGAACACAGCCACAGTTCCAAAAGAATGTGGTATTAAAGCAAGACCTAGTCATTTAGAACTGGGCATTTGGCCTCAGGAGCGAGGTAACCAGAAGCAAATCTCATGCCCAGAGCCGGTGTGTTCTCTGAACATCAAGTTTGAGCTCTTAGTTACCTCCTGACCTAGGACGGGAAGTTGAGAGCTCAAGGAGGTGGTGGACAAATGGCCCCAGCCGGGGGAAGAACCTAGCTGTGAAGACTCCAAAACTAGTTTTCTTTCTTTGAGAACAAGCTGCATTCCAGAAACAATAAACCAGGAGATAAATGTTGCAGGAGGAGCCATGCTGAATCTCTCCATATGGCCACGAGTGCTGTAAGTTCAGTGGGGTCACTTATCAACATGGAAGTACCCCCATTTCTACTTTTAGCCAAGAAACACGTTCTTAGCAAGAACCAGTTTTTTCCATATATACTCTTTTCCAGTGCCTGTGGATTGTTGATAGTATGATTGGTACAAAGTTTTTCTTTTGTTATAAAGATGGTGCTATAATTAATTTACAAGGGAAAACTTTAAGTTCTCCATTAGGAAGCAGAACAAAGAATTTTTTAAGCAAGAGAAGGGATAGTCAAAAGCCCTCATCCCTGCACCTTTTACTCTACCCCAGCATCCCAATAGGACTAAGAGAAGCAAGAGGTTGGGATAGTGCCTGGGGCATGGTGGACAAGGAGTATAAGGAGGAGAGTGCGCTGGTAACTCCAGCTTGCACCTTTACAAATATGGTGTGGGGAGCTCTTGAGTCCCACGGTGGTGGAATCCTTCACTGCACTCACTAAAGGATTAATGAACTAATGGATGTAATGTATTCAGAACAAAGCCAGATCACTTTCAGCCTGCAATCATTGTTGGCTATCATGGTTATGATTATTGCTGTGATTTTTGTATTAAAATTGTATACTTTATGGTTCCTTTGTTTGGCAGGAAAGTGTTGTGGGTGTGGCACCGGGGGAAAAGAGAAGCTTTTTTGGTATCAGCTCTTCTGGTATTAGTAGGACTTTCAGCAGAATCTTGAATTATCTTGGAAGCTGTTGAGGGTATTGGGGATAAGGCTGTGGGAAATGATACAATTTAGGTATTGAATTCTATGTGATGCATTTTTTTTAACTGAAGTTTTATTCATATCAGTAATAGAGTCACAGTGTCGTAGAATGTTGAAACCCTTCCTTTTGCTCATAAGGAAACCAAGGCACAGAGGCAACGTACAGTCTTGGTTGTTCTTTGTATTTCTAACTCTTTGTTGAAAACCTCTGACTTCTCACTCTGTGTATCCATTCTCCTCTCGATTCCTTGATCATCTTTATGGTCATAACTGTGAACTCTTTTTCTGGGTAGATTGCCTATCTCTCCTTCACGTAGATCTTCTTCTGGGGTTTTATCTTGTTCCTTTGTCTGGAACACATTCCTCTGCCACCTCATTTTGTCTGAGTTGCTCTTTGTATTGTATGCATGTGGTAGGTTAGTTAAGAAGTGGTCCTCTGTAGGAGGCATCCTATGTGTCATAGCAGTGCACTCCCCTCTCATCACCCAAGCTTTGTGCTCTAGGGTTCCCCCTAAGAGGGCCATGTGGGGGCTTCTGTTGTGGCGGGCTGGCTATGTGGGGGTCTGGTAGGCTTGGTTAGCCCCTAGTCTGGTTGGTTGCCAGGCCCTGCCTTGTGCGGATGCTGCTGGCTGCTGGTGAGTGGGACCTGGTCACAAGGTGGCTGGTTGCTGGATTCTAGGGGGCCCCCAGGCTAGTGCTGGCTGACTGGTGGGCAGAGTCAGGGTCCCGAAGACTCTGGGGCTGTTGCTCACCCAGTAGCATGGGAAGCCAGATCCTGGGGTTAGTGCTGGACTCCTGGCAGGCAAAGCTGGGTCCTGGAGTCTGGTGTAGGGCCCAGGGATCCCAGAGCTCATTTCAGGTCATTGGTGGTGGGTGCTGGTTCCTGAGACAGTTGCATACGGAGTCCAGTGTGTCCTGTAGGTTGTGTTGGCTTGCTTGTGGGTAGGGCCTGGGCCCAGCTGGTCCCAGGGGAGCTCTAGCCTATGTTGCTGATCTTATTTTTATTGCTTCTAGAGTCTGCCCCCTGGCAGGTGAGGCTAGCCTAGAGGCTTGTGCAGGCTTCCTGGTGGGAGGGGCCGGTGTCTGTCCACTGGTGGGTGGAGCTGGGTCTCGGCTCTCTGGTGGGTTGGGCCCATGTGTAGAGACGTGTTCAGAGGCAGGTGTGAGCGCTTTAGTTTTCAGCCTGTTTGCTGATGGGTGGGGCTATGTCCTCACCCAGTTAGTTGTTTGGCCTGAGGCGTCCCGGCACTGGTGCCTGCAGGCTGTGTGGTTGGTGCTAGGATTTGGCTAAGGAGCCAAGATATTAGCTGCCAGCAGGAGCAGTATTCACGCAGCTGAATGGTCCCCAACATCTGTCACCAATGTCTACACCCCGAGGGTGAGCCACAGCTACCCCTGCCTCTCCAGGAGACTCTCCAAGACCAGCAGGTAGGACTGACTCAGATTCCTGTCAAATTACTGCTTTTGCCCTGGTCTGGGTGTGTGTGAGATTTTTCGTGAGTCCTTTAAGAATGAAGGCTATTTCCCCCAGTCCTGCCAGGTTCCTGAAACTAAGCCTGGCTGGCCTTCAAAGCCAAAGTCTCTGGGGGCTCGTGGGGAGTACCTTCTCGGGCTTGTGCAGCAAGTAGAGACAGAGGTAAAAGAGCCCAGGTCTTCTATCTCCTGCGCTGAGCCTTTTCCTCAGCTGTTTTGTAAGGAGTGCAGGCCTCTGAGGGCAGACCATGGGTGATAGCTTTTCTGCAGGACCCAGTGCCGCCCTGGGCAAACAGAAATGCTACGTTGGACCTTGCTGGTTGATCAGATGTTTGACTAGGGCCTCTGCAATGATGTCTTCTCATTTTCCTTCTATTCAAACAGCAGCCTGGACTGCTTAAGACCCCTCCTCATTTCAGCTGTGTGGCTTCCCTTACTGCTCAATCCTTGTGTCTTGAAAACCTGGTCTTCCTTTCTGTGACCACTTTCCTGCAAGCTTGTCATTCACCTTCACTTTGTTTCTGGTGCCTGGGCAGTATCAGGTAGTGGCTAAGAGCCTGGACTTTAGAATCAAGCCAGCCTAGATTCAACGCTCACACTTTAGGTAAGAGACTTCAGGCAAGCTATCTTACTGCTCTCAGTCTTGGCTCCTCCATCTGTAAAATGGAGGTATTAACGTCTATGTGTTTACGGGTGGGGGGTGGGATGAGAATTACATTAGTGTCTTAAATTGGATCAAGTTAGAGGTATGAAGAATGTCTGGCTCACGCTAAGTGCTCAAAATCTGACAGCTGTTCATTATAATATGCATCCGTATTAGGGGTGGGGGCAGCAGCTGGCAGGATTCAGTGCCCGAAAGCTGTATTTAGAGATGCCCCACTCTTGTCCTAATCCTGTTTCCTGACGTCTAGTATTCCATGTTGCCAGTCATTTTTACTTAAATCATCTTGAGCTCAGAGACTGGAATTCAGTACTGTCCTTCATTTATTCCACATTTGCTAAGCACCTGCTCTATCAATCAAGGTGATAGACTGCAGACCCCCTGCCTGCAGCCCTGCTTCCTTTGCTCAATTGGGTTTGCAGGGTTGAGGGTAGGTCGCAGATTCTATTACCCAAGGTCCTAGGAGTGAGATATGGCATTTGTCAGTTGTATGGGAGGGAGTTTGTCTTAATGTCTCCCCTGAAGACACCACAGGCTCCCATGTCTCCCTCTGGAGGGAATCTCAGTCCAAACAACAATGTACTTACACCTCCTTAGATGCTCATAGCGAGAGTGATGAGAGGGGCTTTTCAGTGGCAAGAAGAGGAAAAGGCCCTCCTGTTGCTGACCCTGCATTGCCATGACAACACCCCATCCTTCCAGGGGCCTTCTATGGAAAAACCACTTGAGAGCCATTCCCATTCTCTAGTCAGACCCTGGGGCTGGGGCCTCCACTGGCTGCAGAGCCTGGTGTCATGACACCTGTAATCAGAATAGTAAAGAAACATCACTTAGAAGTCATCACCAAACCCAGGAAGTAAACCACTCCAAAAATAGTGACTTTTACGCTTATTGTAATTTCGCATTTCCAGTTGAATCCTGTGAGCTGCATGAGAGCCGGCATCTCCGGCCCCTCCCCACCCCCCGCCTTGCATTGTTTTTACATCCACAGTGCTTCACACAGTACCAGGTGTAGTAGGTTTTCAGTAACGATTTGTTGAGCAAATGATTTCCAGGTGTCTAGAGGTGATCTTCCAACAGCGAAGAGTATGCCGGATACCACTGGGCACACCTTACACAAATTAACCTCTCCACACTTCCGCTTTCTCATCAGTAAAATTGGCATAATATTAGGAATAAGACTTATTGTCATGTGTTATAAGGTAAGTAACTTGTCCAGGGTCACATGGCTAACAAATGATGAAGCCGGGCAATCCATACCTTGGGTCCAGGGACGAAGCTAACAAGGCCATGGAGCCATCTTAATGGAGAAGCGGGTCTGAGCCTGCTGCCCTCGTAGGTGCGCATGTTTCCTAAACCCCTACAAAATGGCTCTGATAAACGAACATTTAAATGGCTATTTTTGCCAACTTGATAGGATAGGAATATGTACCAAATTGCAGGCTTGAAGGAGGAAGTTAGTGCCAGCCTCTGCCATGTCACAGACCTGTGGGAAACTGGATGTGAAATACGCCAGGGCTCTTCCCTCTTCTCCCAAGCACGCTTCCCTTACCCTCATCACAGACACAAGTCATGAGCTAGACTAAGCTCCGCTTAGGCTGAGTCAACTCATCCATCCTATAGCTTCCTTGACCAGAATAGTACCTGACAATAGCGGGGGCTAAAAACGAATCTGGTGAATGAATCAATGAATGATGAGATTACTGTGTGATGGGTGAGGATTTTTTAAAAACAAAGAGCATTGATTGTAACTGTTCAGGGTTCAGGGAGATAAAGCCAGTAGACATAGTTTTCTTTATTTGGGACTCGAGTTTTGAATCAAATCCCAGAACTCAAATTCCAGAAGAGATGACAAAAATAATTATCTTTAAAACTCACATTGTGTAGTGTGACTTTTCCTTGGAAATATTCAGTACACAGTTTTGAGGATGCCAGTTAGGAGGGAGGATTTTTTTTTTCTCCTAATAAAACGGTACAGACCACTTCAGTTATCCCTGGGAAAAGGGATGTTTGTTCTTCCCTCCGCCTTTGACTGCGCTCTGCCTGCCTCGTGAGGAACTATGGGAAAGAATACGATGTATCCGCTTCTTTCCTTTCCTCTAATAAAGTTTGTCACTTACTGAAAACTAAAATGCTGTCCCCTTCCCTGCATGCTTCATGCCCAGCCAGCCTCTCCAAGTCTGGACCTCTGAGCCACCGGCGAGAGATGGGACCCCATTGCCTTCCCTCCCCCTGGAGCCTGCTCCGTGCTTGTAGCAGCCTGGGCCAATATGCTTAGCCGAAGGGGAAAGGTTTTTGTCTCTCTGCCCCTTACCAGGGCTTCTGGGTTGCTTTCTGGCTCTCTGCAGATAGCAACAGCTGAGGTCAAAGTTGGCCCTTCTCTTCTTTGGAGAATCTAGGGAAATATAAAACACGACACAGCTAGCTGTCTTGGATGAGGGGGCACCCCAGCCTACATGAAAGGACATGAGGAGATGGCTGTTCAGTCTTCTTACTGAAGCAAGGGCAGCCTCCATGATATGCTGATAGCACATAAGCGCCACAAGGACAGGGATCCTTATCTGTTGAGTTTACTGATGTATCCTAAGTCCCTACAAGTGTGCCTGGTACCTGCTAGGTGCTCAACAAATACTTTTGGAAAGGATGGATAACTCTGGATCGTTCCTAGGAAAACACATCATCTTTCCTCTCCTGGAATATCTTTCCTGCCTGGAATATCCTTTCCTCTTCTACCCTTCCTAAGGCAAAGTCCCATTTTTATTTCAAGGGCAGCACAATGTGACCTCCTTTGGGGCATTTTTCAGTACTCTCCTCCAAAGGTGTAAGTATTACTGCCTCTTCCTAACCGTCAGAGCACTTGATGCATTTCACTTTTCTTAGGGAAATGGGAACATGAAGTTGCAATTACATTGTTACATATTTTTTCCTCCACTAGGAAAAAGGTTTTTCCAATTAGACACCCCATTTGTTCATTGTTGTGTCCCTAGCATCTATTGAAACTATTACCAGTCACTCTAGCACGGAGACTAAAATGCTGCCTCTGGAGCCAGAAAAACTTGGTTTGAATTCCAACTCTGCTATTTGCTAACTGTGCAGACTTGGCCAGTTTCTTACTTCATGTTTTTGTTTTCTTTTTTTGTAAAATGGCAATATTAACAGTATTTATCTCATAGAAGTTGCGATGGTTTTGATGAATTAATACATGTAAAGCACTTAGAACTCTGCTTTGTGAAAATTAAGCATTCAATAGTCACTTTAATTTGTTTTAGAGTGGTACTTATAGTTAGTATCTGGTTTTAATTTCTTTTTAAAAATTGTACTTGTCTTTTGGTTGTTTCCTATTCAAGCAATCTTTTACCAACAGTAACCTTTAATTTTTGTTTAGGAACTCATCTCACCCTAAATCCTGAATCTCAATCTCTGTAGTTTTCCCAGAGCTACATTCTCTCCTCCCTTCTGCAATGCAGTGGGCTTGTGAATCAGGTCTGGCCAGTGGTTTCCCTGGTTCCGTGATTGGGTCAGAGATGGATACCTAACCTCATCCCAGAGAAGAAAGTACTGCGAAGCTTTTGTTGGAATTCCTCAGATGGAGGAGGTTGCCCTCTCCACACTGGACTGAATCTGGAAAGATTTGAGTCACTACTCCAGCTGTCTCACCTCTAGAAGGGTGGAGGTTATCTGATAGCATCAACAAGAAGAAGAGCCAAGAGATAAAGAGGGGAAAGCTGGGTCTTCGATGACATTGAGCCCCAATCAATCTAGGCCAGGAGTCAGCAACACTCTTGGACATTTCCTTTTTGAGCCCTGTTCCCGTGATGATGGCTGTATAACAATTGCTCCTCAGTTTAGTGGCTTGGACGATGGCAAACTGTATTTTGCTCACGAATCTGCAATTTGGGGAGGGTTCAGCAGAGATATCTCAGATCTCGTCCATTAGGTGTCAAAGGTGGTGGCCGCAGGCTGGGGGCAAGGACCATCTGAGGGCTTTGTGGTTGCTGCTGGCAATCAGCAAGTGTGTGTGTGTGTGTGTGTGTGTGTGTGTGTGTGTGTGTGTGTGTGTGTGTGTGTGTGTGTGTGTGTGTGTGGCGGGGAGGGGGCGGGATCAGCTCCTCTCTATATGGGTCTCTTCCTGTGGTTTTGCCTCATGAGCTAGTCCAGGCTTCCTCCCATCATGGTGGCAGCTTTTCCCCAAATGAGCGTCCTACTCTCATCCCCAGTAGAAGAGAGAACCAGGCAAAAACTGCTTCCTTTTAATGGAAAGTCACTCAGCCCTGATTCTGCCATCTTTTTTTTTTTTATTTAATGTTTTTTTAACTCTTTATTGGAATATATTTGCTTTACACTCATGTACCCGTCTCTGAGGTACACCAAAGTGAATCAACGGCATCTACACACATATCCTCATATCCCCTCCCTCCTGCGACTCCCAGCCACCCTCCCCATTCTGGCCCTCCAAGGCATCTCCCATGAAGTTGATCTCCCTTTGTTATACAGCAACTTCCCACTAGCTATCTATTTTACAGCTGGTAGTGTAAATATGTCTATGCTACTCTCTCACCTCGTCCCAACTTCCCCTTTGCCCCTCACCCCAGCCCCGTGTCCTCAAGTCCATTCTCTACTTCTGTATCTCCACTCTTGCCCTGTCACTGGTTTCATCAGTACCATTTCCTCAGATTCCATATATATGTGTTAGCATACAGTATTTGTTTTTTTCTTTCTGGCTTACTTCACTCTGTATGACAGACTCTAGGTCTATCCACCTCATGACATATAGTTCAATTTCATTCCTTTTTATGGCTGAATAATAATCCAAAAAGAAACAAGTAGCATAATGTTCATTGCAGCACTATTTACAATAGCCAGGACATGGAAACAACCTAGATGCCCATCAACAGATGAATGGATAAAGAAGATGTGGCACATATATACAGTGGAATACTACTCAGCTGTAAAAAGGACTGATTCTGCCTTCTTCATTGTTTGGAGCACTCACAAACCAACTCAGGTTCAGGAGGAGGGGAAGGGCAATGTTCTGGCAGAGCACATGGAGCTGGAAACATACAACTGTGGCCATTTCTGGAAAATGTTGTGTGTCACAAGACCTTTTTGATAAAGTTTGTTGTTTTCTCCTTTAATCAAACCACAACTTTTATCATCTTTTGTTCTGCTCCAAATTTGTTGAGGAAGAAAAAAATCTTGGATTGTAGGAAAACCTAACAGCAGTGGCAGCTGAATAGATTTATTCAACTAGTTGGCTTTGCCAGTCAAGGCAGGCTCACTCTGCAACCCTTAAGCAACATGGTACCCGAGATATTTTTGTGCAAACATTCTAAGCCTCTCAAAGCACTTTCATACCTATGAAATATCTTGGCCCATCCAATAAAGAGGGGCAGGTATTGTTCATTCTGACTCAGTTTAAAGATTAACAGAGCTTGATAGCTGGAGAGAAAATAATAATACTATGTAGTAGACTGTAATGAGTTTAGAAGAAGTCCCAAGTAAAATTGCTATAGGCTCATATACATTTGGGGAAAGTTGGGATGAAACAAAACAAAACAAGGATTTCTTATTTAATTTTCAGGCTAGGACTTTCAAAGTCCTTAATGCGTCATTCACCACCAGAGACCGTAGAGCACAGACTATTCTGAGCTAATTGGACCCTGGAACATTTTCTTCTAAGACCCTCTTGCTCAATTCTGGTGTTCCTAGGAACACAGTTTGAGAAATGATGGCATTCCTAAACTCTTGGAGGCAACTATAAACTTTTGGGGTTATTTTTCCTAGTTGCTTTTTTTTCGATATTATTTTCTCCAGCCTGTTAAATTTTATGGTTTTCATATAAACACTCCGCAAATGGTGTCCATATGAGACTGACATCTTCTGATTTATTTGGGGGAGTAACTGCTATCTTCCTGGGTGGGATAATGTCTTTCATCTGTAGAATGTGAGACTCTATGGTGTGTGGTAACATTGACGTGCCATTGAGCAAGATAAGTCTTTCTGCCACCAAGAGAACTGTCTTTTCCCAATTCAGAGGGGCTCTAATTCTTTTTGACAGTCTCATGGGTGCACTGTGTCTGGTATATATTTCCAAGCTCTGGACACTGGATCTAATCCTTCAAACCAGGACTTCCTTTTAAAGGCAACCCTGTGAGCCAACAAATAGTGGATATTCACTTTTCTTTCCTAACAGTGTTGCTCTGCTAATACTCATTTGTTGTGTTTGTTTAGTTATCATTTGCTTGGAACTTGGCCCTTTTGTGATTGGTTCTTCTAAGCAGAAAGGGGAGTAAAGCAATTCTAGAAATGTTGGCTTCCTCTCAACTTTCTTCATTTCCCAATGAAGTTCCCTGGTACTTGCTACCCTCTAGGCATTCTTATCAGGAAACTCCTCTATGGTTTCAGGTGGTATTTGTTACCTATTGTCAAATAATTTACAGGCTGCCAGCACTGAATGTGTGACATGGAACAGATGCGCATTGGACAGAGCATCTACCCAGCAATTTACAGTTCTTTTGTTGTGGGTTTCTGGTGGAGAGAATATCACAAACAGCAGGAAGAAATCTTACCCACCAGATGATACAGAAGTGTTACTCTGTTCCAAATCTCTCTCTCTTTAAGAGAAAATTCAGCCCAATAATACAGAGGTCGTTAGAAAAGAGATTGTGATTCTTATTTAGATCTTGTGGGCAATGATGAGAGAAAAGGGCAAGAAAGTAAACAATGGGCAGAGAGCACTGATGTTTGAGCCCAGCATTGCTCAAAGTATTTTCCAGTTAATATCCATTCTGCGGAATAGTCATCAGTTGAAAAAGTGAGAGGTTGTTTAGTCAGATGAATGTAGAAAAACTGCTATTAAGAACATTTTTTAGTGTAGGACTCAGAGAAGCCCTTAATACATTCATGTGTTTATGCATCTCCAAAAGGAGGCAGTCCAAAAGGACAATATTCTGACATTTCACATGAATTAATTTCTTTGAATCCTCACAATTCCATGAAATAGGTAATATCATTACCCTCATTTTACAAATAGGAAAGGCAAGGCACAAAGATAAAACATTTCTTGCCCAGAGTCACTCAACAAATAGGTAGTGGAATTAGAAATTAAACCCAGGCCATCTGACTCCAGAGATGTTGCTCTGAGCCACTATACCGTACTGATTTGATACATAGTGAGGAAAGTGTGAATGCACCATGAGAGTTATTTCAGTGAAATGAAATGGCATTGCCCTTAACGTGGTTTTACAGCATGTTTCAAGGAGAGAATCTGATGGAAAGACATTTGTGCCTTTTCATGCGATCATCAGGGTCCTGACTCTTTCCAGTGGTACCAGCTTCTCCCACTCACATCACATCCTTAAGTGTGCAGTGAGCGGCCTGTGGGAGGGTACTGTGAATCTTGGCATTGTATCTGGTGGCTCCTTCTTGACCTTGGAAAACTAATTCTCAGGCTTTCCTGTTGCTTAAGATGTTCTTTAATTATATTCCAAAATTTCATGTGCTTTTTAAAAGCCAATAGACTTTACTTGTTAAAGCAGCCTTAAGTCTGCAGAAAAATTAAGCAAAAAGTCCTTACAATTCCCACACACCCTCTTCTCCCCACTCCCACCACCAGTTTTTCCCATTATTAATATGTTACATTGCTGTCGTACATTTATTTACAATCGGTAAACCAATATTGATGTATTATTATTATTAATTAAAGGCCATAAGTCACATTAGGGTTCACTTTTTATGTTCTGCGGGTTTTGACGAATGTGTAATGTCATGTATCCCATTACAGGTACCATTACAGTATCATGCAGAATAGTTTTGCTGCCCAAAAAATCCCCTGTTCTCCAATGATTAATCCTTCTCTCCCTAAATCCAAACCCCAGGCAACTACCTTTTCCAGAATGTCATATAATTGGAATCATATATTATGTAGCCTTTGCAAATTGTTGTCTTTCACTTAGCAATATAAATTTAAGATTCCTTCAAGTCTTTCACAGCATGGTAGTTCATTTCTTTTTATTACTGAATAATATTCCATTATATGGATGTACCACAGTTTATTGATCCATTCACCTTTTGAAGGACATCTTGGTGCTTCCAAGTTTTGTCAATTATTAGTACAGCTGCTATAAACACCCATGCCCAAGTTTTTCTGCAGATATAACTTTCCAACTTATTTGGATAAATAACTGATCATGTGATTACTGGATCATGTAGGAAGAATATATTTAGCTTTATAAGGAACTGCCAGACTACCTTCCAAAATGACTGTACTGTTTTGCATATCCAGTGGCAATGAATGAAAGTTCCTGTTGCTCCACATCCTTGCCAGTATTTGATGATATTAGTGTTTCAGATTTTAGCTATCCTAATCGATGTGTAGTAACATCTCATTGTTTTAATATGCAGTTCCCTAATGACATATGATGTTGAACATCTTTCATGTGCTTGTTTGCCCTCTGCTTATCTTTTTTGCTGAGGTCTGCTCAGATCTTTTACCCATTTTTAAGTTGGGCTGCTTTCTTATTGTTTTAAGAGTTTTTTGTATATTTTGGGTAAGTCCTTTATCAGATACATATTCTGAAAATATTTTCTCCCAGTCCATGGCTTGCCTTTTCATTCTCTTAATAGTTTCCCTCATAGAGAAGATTTTTAGAAATTTTAGTGAAGTCCAACTTCTCAGTTTTTCTTTCATGGATCATGGTTTTGATGTTTTTAAAAAGTCATCGACGAACCCAAGGTTTGTTGGTTGTGTTAGTTTCATGTGTACAGCTCTAATGGTATTTTGCTGTGGCTTAAATTTGCATTTCCTTTGTGAATAATGATGTTGAGCACCTTTTTTGTGTATTTAGCTATTTGTATATCTCCTTTTTTCAAGTCATTGTTCAAATCATTTTCTAACTTTAAATTGGGTTCTTTATCTTTGTATTGTGAGTTCAGTTGTGTAAGTTCTTTACACATTTTGGATGCACATTCTTTGTCAGATATATATTTTGTAAATATTTTCTCATCTGTGATTTGCCTGTTCCTTTTCTTAATGTTGCCTTTTGACAAGCAGGGTTATAAATTTGATGAAATCTAAAAAAAAGAAAGTCATTGACAAACCCAAGGTTATTATCTTATAGGAGTCTTATATTTTTGCATTCTATATTTAGGTCTATGATATATTTTGAGTTATTTTTGTGAAAGATGTAATATCTATGTCTAGATTAATCTCTTTTCATGTGAATATCCATTTGTTCCAGCACCATTTGTTAAAAAGGGCTATACTTTTTGCCTTGAGTTGCCTTTGCTTCTTTGTCAATGATCAGTTGACTATATTTGTGTGGATCTATTCCTGGGCTCTCTAATCTGTTGCATTGATCTGCCCATTATTTCACCAATACCACACTGTTTGATAATTGCAGCTTTATAGCAAGTCTTGAAATTGGGTAGTATAGTGTTTCAAATATATTCTTATTCTTTGATATTGTGTAGGCTACTCTGGTCTTTTGCCTTTCCATATCAATTTTAGAATCATGCTGTAGATATCCACAAAATAACTTGTAGGAATTTTGATTGGGATTGCTTTGAATCTAATATCAAGTTAGGAAACACTGACAGCTCTACAATATGGAGACTTCTTATCCATGAACATAGACTATCTCTCAATTCATATTTAAATTTTTTATGATTTCTTTCATCAGTTTTGTAATTTTTCTCATATATTTTTATGTTTATTATTTGTGTGTATATATACATGTGTGTGTGTTTGTGCATGTAGTATATGTTTTGTTAAATTTATACCTAAGTATTTTTCGCTTTTTTTGGTGCCAATGTAAACAAAGTTGTGTTTATAAATTAAAATTTCAATTTCAGTGGTTCATTGTTGGTATATAGGAAAGCAATTGACTTTACATTAACCTTGTAGTTTGTAAACATGCTATAATCACTTGTTAGTTCCAAGAGTTTTTTTGGTAAATTCTTTGCAATTTTCTACATAAACCATAATGTCAGCTACAAGCTGAGTTTTATTTCTTCCTTCCCAATTGTATACCTTTTATTTCCTTTCCTTGTCTCATTGCATTAGCTAGGAATTCCAGAATAATGTTGAATAGGGTTGGTTAGAAGAGACATCCTTGCCTTGTTTCTGATATTATGAGGAAAGCTTCTTTTTTCTCACCATTAAGTATGATATTAGCTGTAGGTTTTCTGTGATGTGTAGTTGTAGAAGTTCCCCTCCATTCCTATTTAGCTGAGAAATTTTATCATGAATGGGTGTTGAATTTTGTCAAATACTTCGTCTGCATCTATTAATATGATCATCTGATTTTTCTTCTTTAGCCTGTTGATGTGATGTATTACAAAAACTGATTTTTGAATGTTGAACTTGCCTTGCTTACCTGGGGTAAATCTCACTTGGTTGTGCTGTGTAATTCTTTTTATACATTGTTGGACTTAATTTACTAATATTTGGTGAAGATTTTTGCATCTATGTTTTACAAGATATATTTGTCTGTAGTTTTTGTTTTTTATAATGTCTTTGCCTGGTTTTGGTGTTAGGGTAATGCTGTCCTCATGAAAAGCAATAGGAAATGTTCCCTCTAATTTTGTATTTCTGGATAAGACTCTAGATAAATGGCACGATTTCTTCTTTAAATGTTTGGTAGACTTCACCCAGAGAAAACATTTGGGCTTCACCAGTGAAATTATTTTGGCATCACTAGTGAAACCATTTGGGCCAAGTGCTTTTTGTTTTAGAAGGTTATTTATGTATTTATTTTTACCACAATCACCCATTTCACACACCCCTGCCTCTGGCAACCACTAATCTGCTCTTTCTATCTATGAGTGCAGTGGTTTTTTGTTTTGTTTTTAGATTGCACATGTGAGATCATACAGTATTTGTCTTTCTTATTCATTTCACTTAGCATAATGCCCTCAAAGTCCATCTATGTTGTTGTAAATGTCAGGCTATCCTTTTTTATGGCAAAAACATATACATATATATGAATATATATCACGTTTCCTTTATGCATTCATGTATATGCACTTCCTAATGCACTTATATATTATATATATATGAATATTTATCACATTTCCATTAAGCATTCATCTGTGTATGAACCCTTAGATTGCTTAGCTTGTTTCCATGTCTTGGCTATTGTAAATAATGCTGCAATAAATATGAGGTGCAGATATCTTTTTTAGACAGAGATTTCATTTCCTTCAGATAAATACCCAGACGTGGAATTACTGAATCATATGGTAGTTCTATTTTTAATTTTTTCAGGCAACTCCATACTGTTTTCCATAGTGGCTGCACCAATTTGCCTTCCCACCAACAGTGCACAAGGGTTTCTTTTTCTCCACATCCTTGCCAACATTTGTTATTACTTGTCCTTTGGATAATAGCCACTCTTACAGATTTGAGATGATATCTCTTTGTGTTTTTAACTCACATTTCCCTACAATTCCCATTATTCATTGTTTTAATTTCTTTAGTAGATATAAGCCTATTCAGGTTATTTCTCTTGGGGTGAGTTTTGGTAACTTGTGTAATTCAAGGAATTGATCCATTTCATCTTAATTATCAAATTTGTGGGCATAGAGGTGTTAATAATATTCTTTTATTATCCTCTTAATGTGCATGGAGTTACTAGTGATGGCCCTTTTTATTTCTAATATTAATAACTTGGGTCTTCTTCCTTCTTGGTTAGCATGACTGAATGTTTGTCAGTTTTACTGACACAATGAACCAGCTTTCGTTTTCATTAATTTTCCCTACTGGTTTCCTTATTTCAATTTCATTGATTTCTGTTTTAACTTTTATTTTTTCTTCTCTTCTTATTTGGATCTAATTTGCTCTTTTTCTGGCTTCCTAAGGTGAAAGCTTTGGTTATTGATTTTGATCTTTCTTCTTTTGTAGTATGTGCATTCAATGCTATAAGTTTCCCTCCAAGCACTGCTTTTGCTGCATCCCACCCATTTTGATAAGTTGCATTTTCATTTTCATTTTGTTCAAGATATTTTAAAATTTCACTTGACACTTCTTCTTTGGTCTCTGTGTTTAGAAGTGTGTTGTTCAGTTTTCAAGTACTTAGAGATTTTCCAGCTGTTTTTCTGTTATTGATTTCTAGTTTAATTCCATTGTGGTTTGAAAGACTACTTTCTATGATTTCTATTCTTTTAAATATGTGAGGGTATGCTTTATGGCCCAGAATGTGGTTTATCTTGGTAAATGTTTCATGTGGGCTTGAGAAAAATATGTATTCTGCCATTGTTGAATGAAATATTCTGTAAATGTCAACTAGATTCAGTTGATTGATGGTGCTGTTATGTTCAGCTGTATCCATATAGAGTGGACCACTAGATCTGTCAATTACTGTTAGAGGGTCATTGAAACCTCCAACTATAGCAGTGAATTTGTCTAATTCTCCTTGTAGGTCTATTAGGTTTTGTCACATGCATTTTGACACTGTATTGTTAAACACATACACATTAAGGATTGTTATGTCTTCTTAGAGAATTGACCTCTTTATCATTATATAATATCCCTGTTTATCCCTGATAATTTTCCTTGATCTAAAGTCTGCTTTGTCTAAAATTAATATAGCTACACCAACTTTGATTCGCTTTAACATAGTATATCTTTCTCCATCCCTTTACCATTAATATAACAGTATCTTCCTATTTAAAGTGGGTCTCTTGTAGACAATGTGTGGTTGGTACTGGTTGTCCTTTTGTTGTTGCTGCTGTTATCTACTCTCACGGTCTGTCTTTATTTGGTATATTTAGACCATTCGCATTTAAAGTGACTATTGATATCATTGGCTTAATATCCACTGTGTTTCTATCTATTTTCAAACCAGTACTCTTTGTTTCTTTTCTTGTCTTCCACTCTTTTTCTATATTCTGTGATTTTAATTGAATAGTTTATATAATTCCATTTTCTCTCCTCCCTTAGCAAAATAATTATAACTGTTAAAAAAAATTAGTGGTTTCACTCTAGTTTTCAGTATAAATTTACAACTTTTCCAAGTCCACATTCAAATAACACTTTACTATTTCATGGCTCGTGCAGGTATTTTATAACAGTTTTCCTATTTCCTCCTTCACATTCCTTAATAATATTGTTGTCTTTCATTTCACTTATCTAAATGACAGTCACTGAATATATTGCTGCTATTATTATTCTGAACAAGTTGCCATCTGTTAGATCAATTAAAAATAAGAGAAACTAAGTTTAATTTTACTCTCATTTATTCATTCTCTAGCACTTTCCCTTTCTTTCTATTATTTGCTTGTTTATTCATTTTTATTACAGTTGATTACAATATTATATTAGTTTCTGATATACAACAGTTTAAATATTTTACTCCACACTTTTCTTGCTTGCATAATTTCCATAATTTGTAATCTTGTTCCTCTGTATGTAAAGTGCCCCCACCCTCTGGCTCCTTTCAAGATTTTCCCTTTATTTTTTTTTTAATTTTCTGAAGTTTGAACATAATATGCCTAGGTGTAGGTTTCTTAGTATATATCTTTCTTCATATTCTCTAAGCTTTCTGGACCTGCAGTTTGTTGTGTGTCATAAATTTTGGAAATTTCTTAGCCATTTTTTTTTTTTTTGCATTTTATTTTTTTCTTTTGATCTTTATTGGAGTATAATAGCTTTATACTTTTGTGCCAGTTTCCACTGTACAACAAAGCAAATCAGCTGTATTTATACATAGATCCCCATAACTCCTCCCTCTTGAGCCTCCCCATCCTACACCTCTAGGTCATCACTAATCATTGAGTGGATCTCCCTGTGTTATGCAGCAGCTTCCTATTTACATTTGTTAGTGTACATATGTCAATGCTACTCTCTCACTTTGTCCCAGCTTCTCCTTCCCCCCATCCCCATGTCCTCAAGTCTGTTCCCTACATCTGTGTCTTTATTCTTCCTCTACCTTTGAGTTCATCAGTACCATTTTTAAAGATTCCATGTATGTGTGTTAGCACATGGTATTTGTTTTTCTCTTTCTGACTTACTTCATTCTGTATGACAGACTCTAGGTCCACCCACATCACTACAAAGAACTCAATTTCATTCCTTTTTATGTCTGAGTAATATTTCATTGTATATACATGCCATATTTTCTTTATCCATTCATCTGTCAATGGACATTTAGGTTGCTTCCATGTCCTGTCTATTGTAAATAATGCTCTCAGCCATTATTACTTCAAATATTTCTTTAGCTTCCTTTCCACTCACTTCTCCTCTGGTATTCCCATTATGCACATGTTGCATCTTCTGCAATTGTCCCACAGTAGTTTTATATTCTGTTCTTTTTAACTTTCTTTCATTTTTCCCTCTACCTTCAGTTCAGGAAATTTCTGTGGATATATCTTCAAGGCCACTGATTGTTCTCTCAGCTGGACCCAGTCTACAGTTGAGCCCTTCAAAGACGTTCTTCATTTTTGTTACAGTGTTTTTGAATCCTCATGTTTCCTTTTGATTCTTTCTTAGGGTTTCTGTCTTTCTGTTTATATTACTCATTTGCTCTGTAGTCCACCTATTCCATTCGAATCTTAGTGTATTAATCAAAGGTATTTTAAATTTTTGGTCTGTTAATTCTAAATTTCTGCCATTGTTGAGTCTGGTTCCAATGCCTGTTTTATCTCTTAAAACTGTTTTTGTCTCTTCACATGACTTGTAATTTTCTGTTTAATATTAGATGTGACATATTGGATTAAAGCAACTGAGGTAAATGTGCCTTTATTGTGAGTTTCTATGTTTATCTGACTAGAATTTAGGCTGCATTTGCTGCTTGCTGTGGCTGTAGGTATGAGACGCTAATTTTTCCTCTCTTATTCTTGTTTTTTGCCTCCTCTGGTCTCTCTGGGTTTCCCTAGACACTTCTTAAATAAATTCTAAGACTTGATGTTCATTTCCCTGGAAAGCACTGTTAACAATAAAAGAGTCTGATAGATGTGGTGGAAAATGTGAGGGCAGTGGAAGCATCATATAGTCCTTTAGTTAATTCTCATTGTTTTAGTGAGACTGTGATCTGAACTGTGACATTCAGAAGAGCTTCTCAGCTTTTTTCCCCTTTAGGTTACACAGAAAGTCTAGAGTGGGCTGTACATGGGCATTTCCCTTCTCCAGTGATGAAGTCAAGAGGGGCCTAGAATTGGGTATTTTCCTTCCTCTAGGTTAGTTAGTCTCTCGTAAAACCCAAGTTATTAGGCTCTGATAAAATATTTCTTTTCTTATACAAACTTCTTTCTTTCTTTCTTTGACATATGACGTTACATTAGTTTCAAGTGTACAACATAATGATTTGCTATTTTATGTATATTGTGAAATGATCACCACATCAAGTCTAGTTAACATCCATCACCATACATAGTAGTTTCTATGTACCACCATTCATAGTGGTGCATAAAAGGGTTCCTTTTGAGGAAGTCCTTTATTAAGCAGAATGGAATATTCTAGGAGTATTTCAAAATGGTTATTTCCTAACTTCTCTTACCACCCACTCCCCCCCCCCCCCACACACACCAGAAACATAAGACGATGTTTCTCCAGCATACATCCTGAGAACCTAGTGGATCTCTTGGAGGTAAAAGCTCACAAAAGTGCATGGTCCATCCCTCCACCCTCAAGACTTTGTCTCTCAGACTAGTCTACACTGAGCCTCTGGAAATTTTTGAATTACACTTCAAATATTCCTACCAGAACTGGCTTCATTGACAGCCTCTGTTCCTGGGCTTCTGCTCTAAGTAAACTGTGATTCTGTATCCACTTCTGTCTCCAGCTTTCAGGACAGTGATTTATCCTATGACCTCAATTCTCTGATGACTGAAGAATTGTTGATTTTCACTTTAGTAGCTTTTTTCTTGTTGTGAGGTTGAGAGTGACAGCTTCCAAGTTCTTTACATGTCATATCAGAAACTAGAAGTGAATTTCATATGCTTTTGAGGAGAAACACTTCCCACACTCCATCTGCTGTCTCGTTGGATTTTTTTCCTGCTTCTGCACCTACACTTCTTCTAGAAATTCTCTTCCCACCTGTAAGTAATGATAAACATTTTACTGTTCATTCAAGGTCCAGCTCAATTGTTCCTCCACCAATGCACAGTGGATTCTTTTCATAGAAAACATTTGTAGTTCTTATTCCCTATACCATCCTACTGACCCAAACTTTTGTTTTGTTTTGACTTTTTCTGATCATTTTGTGAGCCGATCTTTCAAGAGAGACATGTAAAAGCACTAAGGTGAACTAAAACAATCTGAGACTTGATGTGATTCCTTTCTCCTTAAGGGTCTCCTGAGACCTTGCAGGGTGAATTCAGAGACAAGAGAATTCATAAATTCAACCACAAAGGGCATATCCTCCCTACCTCTCAATCTCAAGCTTCCAGTCACTCATAGGGTGACTTTGAAAGAATAAAAAAAATGCATTCTTCCCTTAAGAACTCTACTTCTAGCTCTCATTCATTAGCATAGTAATTTTGTGAGAGCAAGTTACTTTACTACCATCTGCAAGGGAATGTTGTAATGCATGCACATCTAAGATGCTTACCTTATGAATGGAGCCCTCTTGGATATGCATGCACAATCTGTACATCCAAACTGGGAAGCCCTGCCTCTCATTGCTTAAGACATTTAAAAGGGATTCTCAATCGGAACCATAAAAAAGCAGACCTCTGAATCCCTCTTATTAAATTTAAACCAGCAACATTTTATCTCTTTAAATGTTCTCTTTTTATGCTCAGTTAAATCTCTTCTCTGTTCATTTGAATATTATCTGTTCCTCAAAACCCAGCCTATATCCCAGCTTCTCTAAGACAATTTCAGTAACTGCTGCAAACCTCAATGATCTCTCACATCTCTTAAAATCTACACCACTGATCTGCCCCATAGAGTTCATTATATATTGCTATGTCTTCTCCACTGTTAGCTCAGAAATGTTAACTTTTCCACCTAAGGAGGTTGGGATGCCTTGAGCACAGAAACAACACTTTTACATTGCCTTATGTCCCCCGTTGGGGGCACTGAGTGGTCTTTTTGTAAACACATCCTGGTTGGTTGATAGTATCATTAGGAGACAAATGAACTGTAGGTTCTCCTAAACTTTTGTTGCCTCAGCCTCTGATGGTTGACTCCCTGGGTCTCAGCTATAATTAATCCTCTCCATTTTTTTTACAACTTTACACCTGGATAAAGACATAAGCCAGTTCTGAACAAAGAACAATACCCTAGATTGAGAATGTGAATGAAATAATCACAAAAATGTAAAAGTGAGCAAAAGATGGTTCGCATACATTTTTAGTAAATTTTAGTGGTTTTTTCTTTTGTCTGTTTAATTTCTATTGGAGTAGAGATGATTTAAAATGTTAGTTTCTGCTGTAGAGTTATATACAAACATATATCCACATTTTTAGAGTCTTATCCCATGTGGTTATTACAGAGTATTGAGTAGAGGTCCCTGTGCTATACAGTAGGTTCTTATCAGTTATCTATTTTATATATAATTGTATGTATATGTCAATCCCAATCTCCCAATTTACCCCTCCCCCCCAACCCTTCCCCCGGTAAACATTAATTTGTTTTCTATATCTGTGACTCTGTTTCTGTTTTGTAAATAAGTTCACTTGTATAATATTTTTAGATTTTACATATAAGTGATATCATATGATACTTGTATTTCTCTGTCTGACTTACTTCACTCAGTATGACAATCTCTAGGTCCTTCCATGTTGCTGCAAATGGCATTACTTTGTTCTTTTTTGTAGTTTAGTAATATTCCATTGTATATATGTACCACATCTTCTTTATCCATTCCACCATCAATAGACATTTAGGTTGCTTCCATGTCCTGGACATTGTAAATAGTGCTGCAATGAACACTGGGGTACAAGTATCTTTTCAAATTATGGTTTTATCCAGATACATGCCCAGGAGTGGAATTGCTGGGTCATATGGTAACTCTATTTTTAGTTTTTAAGAAACCTCCATACTGTTCTCCATAGTGGCCACACCAATTTACATTCCCACCCACACTGCAAGAGGGTTCCCTTTTCTCCACACCCTCTCCAGCATTTATTGTTGGTAGATTTATTGATGATGGCCATTCTGACTGGCGTGATGTGATACCCCATTGTACTTTTTATTTGCATTTCTCTAATAATTAGTGATGTTGAGTATCTTTTCATGTGCTTCCTGGCCATCTATATCTCTTCTTTGGTGTAATGTTTATTTAGCTCTTCTGCACATTTTTTTGATAGGGTTTTTTGTTTTTTTGATGTTGAGCTGCTTTTATATTGTGGAAATTAATCACTTGTCAGTTGCTTCATTTGCAATGTTTCCTCCATTCTTTGGGTTGTTTTTTGATTTTGTTTATGGTTTCTTTTGATGTGCAAAAAATTTTAAGTTTCATTAGGTCCTATTTGTTTATTTTTGCTTTTATTTTCATTACTCTAGAACATAGATCAAAAAAGACCTTGCTATGATTTATGTTAAAGTGTTCTGCCTATATTTTCCTCCTAAGAGTTTTATAGTGTCCAGCCTTACACTTAGATCTTTAATCCATTTTGAGTTTATTTTTGTGTATGGTGTTAGGAAGTCTTCCAATTTCATTAGAGTTACATGCAGCTGTCCAATTTTCCCAGCATCACTTATTGAATAGACTGTCTTTTCTCCATTGTATATTCTTGCCTCCTTTGTCATAGATTAGTTCACCATAGGTGCATGGATTTATCTCTGGACTTTCTATGCTGTTCCATTGATCTCTATTTCTGTTTTTGTACCAGTACAATAATGTTTTGATTACTGTAGCTTTGAAGTATAGTCTGAAGTCAGGGAGCCTGATTCCTTCAGCTCTGTTTTTCTTTCTCAAGATTCCTTTGGCTATTCAGGGTCTTTTGTGTTTCCATAGAAATTGTAAAATTTTTTTGTTCTAATCCTGTGAAAAAATGCCATTGGTAATTTGATAGGGATTGCATTGAATCTGTAGATTGCTTTGGATAGTATAGTCATTTTGACAACATTGATTCTTCCAATTCAAGTACATAGTGTATCTCTCCATCTGTTTGTGTCATCTTTGACACAAAGATTTCTTTCATCAGTATCTTATAGTTTTCTGAGTACAGGTCTTTTGCCTCCTTAGGTAGATTTATTCCTAGGTATACTATTCTTTTTGATGCAATGGTAAATGGGATTGTTTCCTTAATTTCCCTCTCTGGTCTTTTGTTATTAGTGTATAGGAATACACAAGATTTCTGTGTATTAATTTTGTATCCTGCAACATTACTGAATTCATTGATGAGCTCTAGTAGTTTTCTGGTAGCATCATTAGAATTTTCTATGTATAGTATCATGTAATCTGCAAATGGTGACAGTTTTACTTCTTTTCCAATTTGGATTCATTTTATTTCTTTTTCTCCTCTGATTGCTGTGGCTAGGATTTCCAAAACTATGTTGAATAAAAGTGGCAAGAGTGGACATCTTGTCTTGTTCCTAATCTTAGAGGAAATGCTTTCAGTTTTTCACCATTGAGAATGATGTTTGCTGTGGGTTTGTCATATATAGCCTTTATTACGTTGAGGCAGGTTCCCTCTATGCCCACTTTCTGGAGAGTTTTTATCATAAATGGGTGTTAAATTTTGTCAAAAACTTTTTCTGCATCTATTGAGGTGATCATATGGTTTTTATTCTTCAGTTTGTTAATGTGGTGTATCACATTGATTGATTTATGTATATTGAAGAATCCTTGCATCCCTGGGATAAACCCCACTTGATCATGGTATATGATCCTTTTAGTGTGTTGTTGGATTTGGTTTGCTAGTATTTTGTTAAGGATTCTTGCATCTATGTTCATCAGTGATATTGGCCTATAATTTTCTTTTTTTGTGGTATCTTTGTCTGCTTTTGGCATCAGGGTGATGGTGGCCTTGTAGAATGGGCTTGGGAGTGTTCCTTCCTCTGCAAATTTTTGGAATACTTTCAGAAGTATAGGTGTTAACTCTTCTCTAAATGTTTAATAGAATTCACCTGTGAAGCAATCTGGTCCTAGACTTTTGTTTGTTGGAAGTTTTTAAATTACAGTTTCAATTTTAATACATGTGATTGGCCTGTTCACGTTTTCTATTTCTTCCTGATTTAGTCTTAGAAGGTTGTACCTTTCAAAGAATTTCTCCATTTCTTCTAGGTTGTCCATTTTATTGACATATAGTTGCTTGTAGTAGTCTCTTATGATCCTTTGTATTTCTGTGGGGTTCATTGTAACTTCTTATTTTTCACTTCTGATTGTATTGATTTGAGCACTGTCCTTTTTTCTCTTGATGAGTCTGGCTAAAGCTTTCTCAATTTTGTTTATCTTTTCAAAGAACCAACTTTTGGTTTCACTGATCTTTCCTATTGTTTTCTTCATCTCTATTTATTTCTGCTCTGATCTTTATGATTTCTTTCTGTCTACTAACTTTGGGTTTTGTTTATTCTTCTTTCTATAGTTCCTTTAGGTGTAAGGTTAGGTTGTTTGAGATTTTTCTTGTTTCTTGAGTTAATAGTGTACTACTTTAAACTTCCCTCTTAGAACTGCTTTTGCTATGTCTCATAGGTCTTGGATCATCATGTTTTCATTGTCATTTGTCTCTAGGTATTTTTTTATTTCCTCTGTGATTTCTTCAGTGATTCATTGGTTGTTTAGTAACATATTGTTTAGCCTCCACATGTTTGTGCTTTTTACAGTTTTTTTTCCCCCTGTAGTTGTTTTCTAATCTCATAGCATTGTAGTCAGAGATGCTTTACATAATTTCAGTTTCCTTAAATTTACTGAGGCTTGATTTGTGACCTGAGATGTGATCTATCCTGGAGAATGTTCCATGTGCACTTGAGGAGAAAGGGTATTCTGCTGCTTTGGGATGGAATGTCCTGTAAATATCAATTAAGTTCATCTGGTCTAATGTGTCATTTAAGGCTTGCGCAGGCCAGAAAACAATGAGAGAAACCACCTACAAAGGCCTTAGAAAACTAGGCAGAGGGCAGCTTATGATGTAGATATCAGTGAATAATAGCTAGAAGTCAGTGGAAGCAATTTAAAGATATGTTGGAGGAGCACAAGCTGGACAGAAGCATGCAGGAGAGTTTGTCACATGGAGTCAGGCAACCTTTATAGCAAGGCAGCCCCAACACCAGTACTCTGAGATCATGATGATATTCAATAGACTTTGCTTTCATTGTGGTCTCTTATCTTGCTGTCTATTATAGTAGTCACTAGCCATATGTGGTATTTATATTTAAATTATTTAAAATTAATTAAATTTTAAAAAATTTGGTTCCTCACTTGCACTATCCACATTTCAAGTGCCCCATAACAGAATGTGGCTGAGAGCTACCACATTACATAATACAGAATGGAATGTTTTCAGCATTGCAGAACATTCTAATTGGTAGCATTGGATTAAACTATCACTTCCATCATTTCAGTTAATTTTCCCAAGAAACATATGTGCTCAGATATCACACTTTTCTTTTGTTTGCTTGCCAATTTATAATAATGAGAAAAAATACAGTAGAATTATTCTGCTCATGATAGATCCAGTATAGAGTCTCCAATGAGAGGCTTAAGCTCAAACCTGAAATTCAATTAAAAATGTTGATTATCTATCCATTGCTACACTTATCCCCCTGTGTGCTCTCTTTTTCTCTTCCTGTAAGCATGTCCTGTCAAGTTGGAAAATAAGTTGTGATTATTGGAAGCCAGTCATGTTGATTAACAGACACCAACTAAGTATCTATTGAAAGGAGCAAACATGATGTTGGTTAATTCTGGCATTTGGGCTCCATGTCCCTTTATTGGTATTATGCAGACCTCCAGCAGTGTTTAGGATATAGTTATCCTGTTCCTCTATCAGCCACCTACTGGGTACCCTGGATGCTCCTGACAGCATCAAGGGAAGCCTGGAGTTCCAGGACTGAATCTTATTGTAATTGATGAAAAATATTTACAACTGCCACATCCCCAAATTGTAATATATGTTTCTTATCTTAAAGGAAATGCCATGGCCCAAAGAAGATGTCCTTTTGGTTTTATAAATGTATTGGAGAGGAATTGGGAATGTTTTGAGGCATCAGTTTGCAGGGAAAAAAGGGGGAATGGGATAGTAGCCATCATGGCCAGACTCTATGCCAAAGACTTGACAACAAAGACTTCCTATTTAAATATAACAGGAACCCTGCCATGTAGGAGTTGTATCCATTGTTACTGATGAGGAAACTGAGGCTTAGTGAGGTCAAGTGAGTTTACAAACATTTCCAATGTTGCCCTTAAGTGACAGAGGTGTGATATAAACCCATCATTGTCTGACACTAATTTGAGTTCTCCACCTTATAGTCTAGCAATGTTTACTATGCAGATAAGAAAGCATGGCCTTTTGACTGGGACTGTCTCCTCCACTTAATCAGACGTCCACACAGGCTCCAATTGGAAAGTCCTAAGAATTTGGGCAGTGTTAAAGTTGGAAGTTTTTTACTTTTGTCAGGGCTATATATGTAGGGATCTTGGCCCACTTCTTGTATGCATGTATTCACTGAATCATTATTCTTCCAGAAAATAGTTATTAAGGATCTATTGAACATCAGATGTTGGGGATATAGAGATGAATAAATAATGCATGGATTTTGCCTTCAAGTAGCTCAAAATATCCTATATCAGCTGTCCCCAACCTTTTTGGCACCAGGGACCAATTTTATGGAAGACAGTGTTTCCACAGAAGGTGGGGGGGGGTGGGGGGATGATTCAGGCGGTACTGCAAGCAATGGGGAGTGGCAGCTGAAGCTCCACTCACTCACCTGACGCTAACCTCCTGCTGTGCAGCCTGGTTCCTAACAGGACACAGACCCATACCAGTCCATGGCCTGGGGATTGGGGACCCCTGTCATATATGATATAGATGCATCAATAAACTATTACTAAGTAGGGTAACAAATATAATGACAGAAGGAAACATAGGGTGCTCTGCAGTGGCATTCCATGGATAAGATGGTGGGAAGAGCAGCCAGGAGTAGGCAGTGAGGGGATGCATTGTGGGTAAATTAAAAATATTAACAGAAGCAACTAAAAGTTAGACTTCTCTTTAAATATCACCATGTGATAATAAATTCTAGGCAATGTCAGCAATAAAAATCTCCTCCTCTCTCAAATAATTTCTTGGTCTAACTTATAAATAATTGCTGGTGTTACTGTTGAATTTGAATAATAAATACATAAACAGGAAATTGGCACATTTTTGCTACCTTTCCTTTAGGAAACCTTTCACTCTACACGAAGTTAATTCAGAGAACTCCCAGTTATACTGTCAACTGACCCCCCCCAAACACACACACCTCCATCCCCCAACACACACCTGACTGCACTTGTTCTTCTCCAGAGTCAGTTCATAACGGTACAGATGAGCTCACCTCTGATGTTGTTTGTCTCCAAAGTTTGTAGTACTACATATTCCTGAATTTAAACATTAGATTCAAAATAAGCAATGAGGGCAAAATGGTTGGAAAGATGACAGGACCAGAATTACTTCATGCTAAGTGACCACTTATTTGATTTAAAATTAAAACTGAAACAGTACGAACCTATAATAGTTTTATTACAGGTCAAGAGAGATTTTAATTTTAATGAACTATTTTACAGATTTTGTAAAAACCTTTTACAGTGGCATTTATTCTTTTAAAATTGTCAATTGGTTTTAAACTTGTGAACACGTTAGGAAAAGATTATTAATTATCATGGGATTTCAACTGAAAATAATATCATCATTTAGAAGAGAGAGGTGTTAAAAAGAAATCTGCTCTGCATGTTTGATATACAAGTCCAGCACTGGTACTGAGGGTTCAGAAAAGGAGGCTCCTGACTCCCATAGGCTTGAGCAAGCCTGATGCATTTGAAGAGCTCAGGATGGTGGGAATCTAGGATAGGTGTTGGGAGGAACAAGAGCTGAGTTTGATGAGGGCAGCAGGGACCAGGTAAGGAAGGCCAGAGGCTTAGAAGGTTTTGAACAGGGAGAGAAATAGTTAAATTTGTGCATTGAAAAGTCTATTGACAAGAAGTATGACCACAGGCAGCAGCCTGTTATTTTATGTCACTTTACTTTTTTTAACTTAAAATTATAACAACTTGTCATTTTAAATTAACTTCATGCTTACAGAAAAGCTGCAAAAAGACTTTTCAAATATGCTTTGTCTAGAATCCCCAACAGTTATATCTTAGCAGGATTGATACAATACTATAAATATACTACTATTATCTAATCTACAGACCTTATTTGAATATCACCAATTTCCCACTAATACCCTTTCTTTTGGTCTAGGATTTGATACAGGATACCATACTGCATTTAGCTATTGATGTTATGCTTTTACTTAGTATCTTCTCGAATTTGGGACAGTTCCTCAGTCTTGCTTTGTTTTTCATGAACTCAGCACTTTTGAGAAGCACTGGCCATTTATTTTATAGCCTGACCCTCAGTGGGAGTTTGTCTGCTGTCTCTACATGATGACTTTCTGATTTAAATTTTTGGCAGAAATACTGAAAAATTGATATTTTGTCCTTTTCTAAATACATATCAGGAAGCACTTGTTGATTTGTGACATTACTGATAATGTTAACATCACTTTGTTAAGGGGACAACATGCTAGGTTTCTTCACTGTGCTTATTATTTTTTCCATTTGTCATTAAGAATTATATTGTGTGGAGATACTTTGAGATCATATAAATATCCTGTTTCTCATCATACTTCCACTGACTATTTTTAGCATCCACTAATCATTTTTGCCTGAAACAATTTTTGCTGTGATGTTTCTCAAGTGATGATTTTCTATTTCCACAATTTCTTCTACATACCTTAGTTAGAATTATGCTACAAGGAAAAATTCTCTTATTTATTCATTTATATCAGCAAATGGGTGTATAAATTTACATTTGTAGAAGTATCAGTATATATAAATATAAAGCCATGGATTCTTATTTTTAATCTATGGGTTATATTTGATTACTGTCATTATTTATTTTGTTCCTTAAAATTTCCCAGATTTGGCCATTGGAAGCCTCTTTATGTTGACTTCTGAATCTTTGTAACATGTCCCCAATGTTTTCTCTTGCTCAAGGTATCTAGCAGCATAAATATTTTATTTTTTTAGAAAAAAAAACCAGATTTTTGATATATTAGGTCTCTTTTCTATTATTGACATTAGATCATTTGATATTGTCTTGCAGCTCTAGGATGCTCTGTTTTGTGTCTCCCCACTCCCATTCTTTTTTCTCCTTGTGTTTCAGTTTGGGTAATTTCTGATGACCTGTCTTTAAGTTCACTGATTCTTTCCTCAGCCATGTCAATCTACTGATGAGCCCATGCATATCTGATACCATGCATTTTTATTTCTAGGATTCACCTATGCATTTTCCTATAGTTTTGTTTCTTCAAAAATTACCCACTTGTTTCTTGTTTATGAATGCTGTTTACCATGTTTACTAGAGCCTTAGGCATGTTAATCATATTTATGTTTAATTCTCTGTCCAATGTTTTCAACATTTGGTTTACTGTTGAGCATGATTCTGCTGATTGCTTTGTCTCTTGGCAGTGGGTGCATTTTGCTGTTTTCTAGCATCTTGTTATTTTTGCTTGACTGACAGACATTGTGTATAGATCAGTTGTGGCTGAGGTAAATAGTATTTTTGCCTAGAAATAGGCATATTCTGTTAGGCCATTAGTGAGGGGTTTTAGTCAGTCTAGTTAGGACTTGAACTGGGTTTGGGTTTTACTGTTACCTATACTGTACTCTATCTTTAAATTATTTAGCATTACTTCTTGTTTAGGTTGGGGGTGCTGGCATGGAATAGTGCTTCACAGTGCCTCTGTTCCACCTTCAACTGTCAGCCTTCCCCGTGCACCTGTGCCACACAGTGGTTTCTCTCCATGCTTTTAGCCATTCTGTACTTTAGTAACTTATATTTTTATCTGTGTTATTTTCTTCCTTGTGCTTTCTTTTATTTTCTTGTACCTTGTTTATGTTTTCATTGAGGTGAATATTTAAGGTTTTTTTTACTTTCATTTTTTCATTTTTATTTGTAAGAGTATTTATGGCTGTTCAGTTGCCAACAATCATTGCTTTGAATGTATTCATATATTCTGATAATCAGTGTTTTCATTATCATTCAATTTTTTAAAATTCTCTATTTTCAATGTGTACTTTCCCTTTACATGAGGTTGTTTTCAATTACAGGTGGAAGCAAGTTTTGGATTTTTTATTTTCATTGGTTTTTGCATACTGATCAGGCAGTATTAGTTCTATTTCTGTTTTATGAAACTTATTACTAGTTTCTTTGTAACTTAATATAGGATCGATTTTATTATGATGACCCAGGAGTAGTTTAGAAGAAAGTGTTTTTCCTGTTGTGTGTGTGTGTGTGTGTGTGTGTGTGTGTGTGTGTGTGTGTGTGTGTGTGTTATCATTGTGGGGGATGTATCTGTGTGTATCTGTATGTGTGTGTATTCTTGAAGCTTCAAGGATTTTTCTTTTTTCTTTATATTATTATCTCAGTGTTAATTATCCATGGGTAATTTCCCAATAATTTTATGGGCCCTTTCAATATGTAGATCCCAGTCTTGTTTCTGGAAATAGTATTGGATTACAGTTTTATTTTTATTTATTTTTTTTAAAGTAGAAATAAAAGTTTACTTTTCCAATTAGCATTCAAGAACACAAAATGAGGGACTAAGGATGCCTGATGCTAAACAACATTTTTGGAATTTGAGTCACTGTACTGTAATCTTGGAGTTAGCCAGTCCCTCACAAAAGTCTGCAGGTGAGGTCAGCTTCCTACTAAGATGTTCTAGTCCAAGTGACTTTACACACTATTTGATGCCTAGAGCTTCCCTTTGGTTGATGATGCCCCACACCTGACATCTGTCTCCCCAGAGCTCACTCCTGTGCACGTCCAGCTCAGGGGAGTGAGGCTACAGGTACTGCTTCAGTGCTGACAACCTGGTATCTTCTCAATATCCCAATTGATGATCCCATCTGACAATGCATGTGAAGTAGGGTGGGAGGGATATTCCAGAAACTGCCCAAGAAGTCAAATGAGACAGTTCCATTATCATTGGACATAAGGAAGTTTGCATATTACTGGCCATTTATTACTGATTATTACTGGTTTAGTATGGACCATCAAAATACCTAAAAATACCTTGCATTCCTTTGGGATTATATGCAGCCAAAGTTCTTCCTTTGAGGGATGCTTTTCTTATCATTTTATTTATTTTATTTTATTTTTTAATTTATTTATTATTTTTTGGGGGTACACCAAGTTCAATCATCTGTTTTTATACACATATCCCCGTATACCCTCCCTCCCTCAACTCCCCCCCACCCTCCCCATCCCAGTCCTCTAAGGCATCATCCATCCTCGAGTTGAACTCCCTTTGTTATACAGCAAGGATTACAGTTTTAAATATTAGATATGCTTGATTCTTTTAATTTTCTTGTTCTCAGCCTCCAATTATATGTATGTTATTTCTTCTTTGCCTGTTTTCCATTACTAACATGTTCTCTCTTTCTTCCTTCTTGCTTTACCTCATTGCCATTATCTTGGCTATTTCCTACCTTTATTCAATACCATTTATTAAATTTTCATTTTAATAAATTTAATATTTTCCCCTGAGAACCTTGAAATTCAGTCTTAATTTCTGAAATTTTACTTGTTTTTATCCTTTTATTTCCTTGGTTCAATGAACTATTCTTTCATTTTTTTTCTTTTTATATATTTTTGATTTTGCTTTTTGAATTCCTGATTCCAAAGGTTTGCTCATGTACATGTAATTAACTTTGCAGTGTTGTCTTGCAAATTATTTCTACTTCATGATTATTTTTTGAAGGAGAATTTACATCAACTAAAATGTGTTGACTGTTGCTTTCTGATTCTTATAATTTTGAATCAACTCTTGTTTTCCATTGATTTTTTAAAGATTTGATGATATTTAAATTTCTATTTCAATGCTACCCTCTTCTGCCAATTTTAAAGTCCAGTTCTTTAGTGGAGTGTGTTTGTATGTGTGTGTGAGTGAGCGAGAGAGAGAGAAAGGGAGAGATATGTGGGGAAGGTATTCCATGTCCTCTTTTTTGTGTGTATTTTTTTTTTTGCTTGTTCTCTTACAGAACCCTAAAATTTTCCAATTTATTTCTTTTCTCCTTTACTATTTAATTGTCAAGGGGGTCATCTCCCTTTCTTTTTGGCTTTTCCTCTCCCTGAAGCCATGCCTTTCAAAAACTGCCATTTCAAATCATGTGTACTTTTAAGCATCTTTCTTGTCATCAATAATTAGATTTGTCAATAGATTTTTTTTTAGTACTTTCACATATAAGGTGAACTTTCTCTTTCTGGCTATAGTTTTGAGAATTTTTGTGTTTGCCTTTAGCTTCCATCTTCTCATTTTCTTGTAGTTTTTTTCAAACTTGTTCATCTTAAACAGCTTTTGGTAGGAGCATGAGTGACAGATCACTGAGATTTGATAATTTTTATTTCTCCAGTTATTTTGAAGTTTGATAATTCTGTGTTCTAGTTATGCTGAGAGTGCATGGTTTATGTAGTTATTTGTTCTTCTTATTGTTCTTTCTTATTTTCACATGATATAAGCAAAGTGTAGACGTAGGTAGATGCTATTATTTTCAACTCTCCAGAAGTTCTCAATGTGTCATTGTAGAACAACACTCCAATTTTATAATCAAAGATAAAAAAATTTTTTTGAGGCTGTATGGACAGTATACCCAAAATCATGGAGCTCAGCAGTGACAGAAACTGAGAACAACAAAGTGTAGCAATAAGAGTCCAGACAATAGAATAAGATATATGTGGTTTTAAATATACAGGTTTCTACTGTATGATCATGCATAACTTATTTAACTCCTCTAATCCTTCTATATCTTCTTTCAACAAATAGAGATTATAGTTCTTACCTCACTGTTCTCAAATGAAAATTAAGTTAGATAATTTTTTTAGTGTGCACTACATTTTCTTCTTCTGTTTTAAATTTATTTATTTTTGGCTGTGTTGGATCTTTGTTGTTGCACACGGGCTTTTCTCTAGTTGCAGCAAGTGGGGGCTACTCTTCATTGTGGTGCGCAGGCTTCTCATTGCGGTGGCTTCTCTTGTTGCAGAGCACGGGCTCTAGGCACGTGGGCTTCAGTAGTTGCAGCATGTGGGCTCAGTAATTGTGGCTCACAGGCTCTAGAGTGCAGGCTCAGTAGTTGTGGCACATGGGCTTAGTTGCTCTGTGGCATGTGGGATCTTCCCAGACCAGGGCTCGAGCCAGTGTCCCCTGCATTGGCAGGCAGATTCTTAACCACTGTGCCACCAGGGAAGCCCCTGTAGTACATTTTCTAACATGATATGTCTTAATAGATATTAATGGAAGCCCTTCTTTGGGAAGAAAAAAAAAGTTCTCCTTACAAATTTTTCCCAGAGTTTTATAATATTCTACTGTGTAGCCAGAAATGACTTTGACCAACCCAGTATTGGATTACTCCAAGAAAGAGTTAAGTTCATCCTGAGATAGGCCTGGGACCTGTGACCCAGTGCTAAAAAGCTTGAACCTGGACACATCTCTCCTTGAGCTACAAAATACAGAAAAAACTATATGGTACTAAAAGTAACTGCGTGCATGTGCAGTTGAGGAAAATTCTGTACCCAAAAGATACAAAAGACAAAAAATAAATAAATAAAAACCCAACTACCATTTCTGAAGGGTCGAGAGCAAAAACAGGGAGCAGAAGCAGGGTATTGAGCATGCCCCTTGTACACAAAACCACCTGAAGGGTGGGCAAAACACCTAAGGCACCCCTCCTGCCCGGCCCCTAGACACATCACTACCTTCACCCCATATAAGAAACAAGCTCACCCCCCTCAGTGAGCAAGCAAGCGAGGGAACCTATTTGTTCTTGCTCCCCTCTGCTGCAGCAGGATCCCCAATAAAGCCTTGCCTGAATTTCTTGTCTGGCCTCTAGTCAGTTTCTATTGATTGGGGAAAGCCAAGAACCCTGATTGGTATCAATCCTAGCATGCGAATATTAAATGTGGTGCCAGTATTTTCAAAGGTAATGTCTTGGAATCATAAAGGAACTTGAGAGTCTAATTTCCTATTGCATTGCCAACCCCTCCACAGCATCCTCAGCAATTGTTTATTCATCTCATCTTGTGGATTTCCAATTGTAAACAGAATATCACTATTTCCTAAGCAACCTATTTTTCATGTGTTTTGTTGTTGTTATTGTATCTGTGGTTACACAGATGTCTTTTTTGCTTGTTTGTTTACTGGATATGTCCCTCCCTTCAACTTCCATCCACTGGATCCAGTCTTTCCATCCAAAAGTCACTGTAATAGTTCTTCCCAGTGCTCGGAGGGCCTCAGAAATAGGCCTGACTCACTGAAGTTGTTATTTGAAACCAAATGCTCCCTTAAGCCTTTCTTCCCAGACTGTGCAGCCTTCATTGTTTTGGTGGCTGATTCTTCTCTATTTGTAGAAATAACTAGGCTTCTGTATGATTGTCCCTAAGGTGGGTTGTAGGATGTTTTCCCCTATTTACTGAGTGTACCAGACCCCTCTCAGAAACGGTCATTTTGGATCTTTTCTAGATTCCAGCCCTTCCATTACAGAAGAACATCTGTGGCAGTGATTTCTGCCACAGATGCTGAAGTACATTACCTAGTTATACGATAGAGACATGTGCCCAGCAGGGCTCAAGACCAGTAATGAAAGCTATCATTTCTGATTTTCTCTGATTCTTTCTCTTATTCAGACTTATTTGGGGGGGGTGGGGGGATGGATGGATTCTCTCACTGTCACTCTTATTCTCCCCATTCCTGGCAGCATTTTATTGTATATGATTGAGTAGGTCAGTAATATAAACTGATAAGTTGCATAGAAACATGATGCAAATATAAAAGCAGATTTCATCAAAAAAGTTCAGAATGGCCCCAAGTTTTAAAAATAGTTATAAATACACTTGTCATGGAACCTCAATTTAGCAGCAAACACGACAGCAAAATAGAACACTGAAAACGTGTTACCTGTATATTTACTTTACCTACCATGTCTATGACAGTGCCCTGATTTCAAATAAATATTTTTCACCACTTTAGGTCACATGAATTTGCATTCATTCAGCACAATCACCAAACCCATAAAGCATGTGATAATCCTATTTCCCCAATTTGGTGATTATCATCCACAAAATTGTGGTATTATTAGTAGCTGTGGCAATAATGATAGGTAGCTTTTATTGAGTACTGCAAAATATCTCTTTCTCTTCACCAAACTTCTTGAAAGAGTCTCTACTTTGTGACTTTCCTTTGCAGCCCATTAGCATGTGGCTCCTGCCCTCACCACTCTATTGAAACTCATCACCAATAATCACCTTATTAACCAGTGCAAAGGCTTCTCTTTCTTACCTAGTCAGACCTTTTCTGAAGCCTTTGACATTGTTGACCACTGACTTTTTCATAATTTTATAATAAGTGTTATTATCTTCATTTTACAGATGAAGTTGAAGCTTCCATGGGTTGAATAACTTGCCCAAAGTTATACAGCTAGTAAGTCAAAGATTCAAGTTTAACAAATCTAGAGTTCAAGTTCTTTATCTTACTAGGCAATCCCACATCCCCACACTCAAACTTCATAGTTCCTTGACCAATTTGATTCTAAAGGTAGTCACTTCTACTCCACCTGGGTAAGTCATCTCTGTGACTATCCTTTGTGGATTTGGGATTCCAGGATCATAAACTAAAATCATGTCTTACTAATCACAACGGCCCCCATGTAACCATGTCGTCTTCTTTTCCTTCTCCTCCTTCTCTTCCTCTCCCCCTCCCCCTCCAGTCCTCTCCCTGATCACATTGCTGCGTTCTCCCTCTCAACCCCAGCATCAGATAGAGAAGCCCTTGGCTACCCTACTTCTGAATAGTTGCCCTCTGTTGAAAAGAGAATTATTTCAGGAACATCTTCAGCACTCTTAATTCTCATATTCCCATCCATTCCCTTTACCTCTTTTCCTAAGTCCAGCACTCCACTTCTGTCCTTTCATTCTCAACACGATGGAGCCTTTTACTTCTCCAGTAGAGGCCATGGTCATGTGAAACAGCATATTTACCTCCCTTCTTCCTCCTGACTTATTTTTATTCATCCTCATCTGCCCACATCTACACCTCAAACTCAGTCACACATTAGAATCCTATGAGAAAATTTAAAATTCTCAATAACCAGGTGAAACTCTAGACCAAATAAATCAGCATCTCTTGAGGGTGGGCCAGGCATTGATAATTTTTTTAAGGCTCCTCAGTTGATTCCAACGAACAGTCAAGTTTGTGGACCATTGCTCTAATCTCAAATATTCCTAGAGCAACTTCCCAAACCTACCTGATTATAAGGATCTCCTGGGATGCTTATTGTACCCCCAGGTCCCTCTGGTGGAAATACTAATTTAGAAGGTCTGGATGGGGGCCCAGTAACATAATTGAACAAGTATCCCACAGGTAATTCTTGTTTACAGGTTAATTTAGGAAACATCCCAGATTTTCTATATCTCCTCTCTAATATTCTCACACTCTATCAGCTTCTCTTCTGACCTCAGATATCCAAATAGTCCTCATTCTTAAATACCTTTCCTCTGCTGTATATCTTTCTAAAGTTACTACCATAGGTCTCATCTCTTTTTATCATCAAAAGTCTTGACAGTGGCTCCCGTTGAGTGAGGACTGAGAATAATCTGTCTCCTATCCATACTGTTTTTCTTACCCAGGGTTGCCAACAATTAGCCCACAAGGCTTTTCTGTTCTGCTTGGGTTTTTAACTAAATTCATTTCCCTGTAGCTTTTGCTGTTAACCATCTCTCCCCTCCACTCCAGAAACATTATTCTCCTTTGATTTTCCTCCTACTTCTCTGACCAATCTTTGTGTCTCTCCCTGTTCCCTGTTCTGCCCATAAGTGCTTTTCATAGAATACTATTTTTTTCCCTCTTCTCCCCAGACACGTTTTTATTGGGGGAGTGGGGAGGCGGGGGAGGGGGTGTTCTCGTCCATTTCCATGGCTTCAACAACAGCTACATACTAACTAGTCTCAAAGTATATCTTCAGTTCTAAATTCTGTGTCATTATATTTAGCAAGCCACCAGGTAGCATGTAGGTGTTTCTTCATTCATTATGCCCCAAAGTAAACTCAATATCACTCTGCCTACCTCATCTTTTGTCTTCACTACCTCTGTTAACATCACCCTGCTTTGAATTGCCCAGCTAGAATTATTGAAATTCTGGTGGTATTGATTGTATGTGAGTCTATATGAGCCCAAGTATTATTAAATCTCCCCAAACTGGCACCTCACCAAAGCAAGAAGTCATCTCCTGCTCACCTTAGTTCTGAACAGTCTGTCGCAACCATATTTCCAGCCCTATATCCTGACCTCCACCCACTTTCATGAGCTTCTCTCGCCTCAGCAATCCAGTACCTCACTCTTACCTTTGGATCTTTCATACTTGGCTTTTCAAAGCTGTTTCCATGGTGACCTTCTTGGCTGTGCTCTTAGACTACATGTCTCCCTTGGCTGTGCTGCCTCAGTTGGCCCTGTGCAAATTCTCCTCAAGGTCCTACACTCCTCCAAAGCCAAGCTTCCTGGAACAGATGCTGGGATAACCCTTCAGCCATACCTCCTATCCCTAAGAGCAGATGCTTGATAGATTCTATTTATAAAACATTTCTCATATTTTTGTCCTGCTCTCTATTCCCTGATGAACCCTAATCCAGGATTTTATTCTTTGTGCCTGGAATTATTATAATAGTCTCCGTCCAGACTTTCGATGTGTTCACACAGCCATCTGATTGCATTATTCCCCTGCTTAGTCATTAATTGCTCTCTATTGCCTATAGATGATTAAATCTGAATTACTTAGCTTGCCATACAAATCCCTTCATCTTGTTCCCAGGTACCTTTCTAGTCTTTTTTACAACCAAGAAGACTTTGTCCCCCAAAGTTCTTCCCCTCTCATTTCACCTGTTTTGTTTGTCCCCCATCCCCATCTGTCTCTCTCTCCCTCTCCCTGTCTGTGTCTGCCTGTCTGTCTGTCTCTCTCTGTCTCTCTCTCTTACACACACACACAGACGCACACACACACACTATAAACTTTGGCCACACTAACTCTGTAATGCCCTAACACACCTAGAGTTCCTTAAGTGTATAGCCCTAACGTCTCTTGTTTTCTGTCATCTTCTCTGACATCTTTTGCCCTGGGAAGAATGTATCACTTTCATTTCTGTTCTTTAAACTTCAGCATCTAATGTACAATGTTATATATATGCACTCAGTTAGCTGTCTTCTCCATTACACTGCATGTTCTTCAAATGCAGGGACTATGTCTGTTCCATCTTTTTCTCTAACAGCTAGTCCTATGCCTAACTAATAGAAATATTAGTTGGTTAAATGGAAATGCTACAATCTTTTTGGCCAAGGGTCTGCAGACTGTAGCCAGCAGGCCAATATTGTCCATAGCCTGTTATTATATATAAAGATTTTCTTGGAACACAACCACCCCTACTCATTTACATGTTATTTATGACTCCTTTTATAAGAGTAGAGTTCAGTAGTTGCAACGGAAATAATAAGGCCCTCAAAGCCTAAAATATTTATTCTCTGGCCCTTTACAAAAAAAAAAAAAAAAATGATGAGCCTTGCTTTGGGTCATTGAAGAGTATACTTAGCAAATGTTATGTGTAATTTTATATATAAAAGTAAAATTTTCATCCTTGATATCACTGTCCTAATTTGGTCACACTAGATCCCATGACTTTAATTGCACCACAAATAAAATGTCCCAGTAAGTGAGAAAAAAATAATTTCTATCCAAGAATCTCTCACACTGCTCATTTCCTTCCTCAGGAGTCTGTTCTGCCATGAGGCACTTCTTTTATTTTGCTGAACCACTGGATGGTTTGGAAAAAATTACTGTGGAATCATGGGCTTAGAAGATTTAAAATAAGGCAAAATGTTTCTCCAGGGAAATATATTAAAAAAAAAAAAAAAACAACAACTCTGTGTATTTATGGCTTTCCTCAGCCCAGATTCATAAGTCTAAAATAATCAGCCAGAGCCACTGGGAAGAGTAGGCTTCCCTGGCTGATGAAGAGAGAGGCATATTCAGTGAGTGCCTTGTGTCCTTACACGTTGCTTTGGCAGGGTGTTAATGGGATTACCCACGCTTCATTTGGAGAAGGCTTGGCCCAGAATACATATCTGGATGGTACCTGAATACCAAAGGAGAGCTTCCTCCATCATAAACATCCCTGAGCCCTTGCATAGATGTTGAAACCTTGGGTGCCTTTGTTGTGGTCCTTAATTCTGTTAATCGCCCTAGGTAAAGATTAGCTGCTCCTGTCAATTTAATTCAGCTTCAAACAAAGCAACAAGGTCACTGTTTTTTCCCCTTCTCTCTCACTCTTTCTTTCTCTCTCCCTCTCTCTCTTTGCCAGCAAACAGGATTGAGTTGTCATGTAGCTCTAATAGGCAGCGTGGGGAATCGTTAGGCCACCTCAACGCCCTGACTGATGGGCACTTCACTTCAATCATCTGCCTGAGCACTAGTGGCCCAGTACTATTGACACTGTGTCAGCTGCGAGAGAAGATGCCTTAATCGGCCTCGACACCCTCTGCATTGATTTGACAAGTTGCTGTAATGACCTTCTTGTTTTTCTGAAGGATTACTGTTTACTCGGGAGGTGCTGCTGACTAAATGTACTGCATCGTCATGGAAACGCTGATGGTAGATGCTGCTTCCCCACCAGGCCTGGGTGGAGGGTGACATTGATAGGAGACTCTGAATATTTCAATGAACTTGTCGGTCCCAATAGTGCTAATTCCAGCCCGTTAATCAGACCTACACTGAAGAGCCAACTGGAATTAGGGCCCAGCCTTGCCAGGTCCCCTGTAAAAGGCAGTTTGCTATAAGACTCGTTATTTTCCCAAAATTCATGTGGAGGTTTTCTTTGTAGTGAGAAGGCACTGTTCTTTGTGGCCACCTCCTGAGTGCACCTGGAAATTATTATCATTTACATATTACTGAAGGAGGCTGTTTTCTCCTTCGCAGACACACCCTTGCATTAGAAGAAGGGATAAGAATGGAAGGAAAGAAAACACTTTGAACACCTACCATGTAACTGGCAATGTGTCAGCACTGTTACATTTATGAATAAGAATTGCTCTATAAATGGTAGCTTTTGTTATTATTTTATTTCATTGATTCTAAGATGGATGATTTGCCCATCCTAACATTTCTGAAATCAGGCACATCTTATAAATCAGTCTCAGTGTACATTTGTTGTCAGCCAGGTGGCACTTGTGACACAGTTGGGAGAAAACGTTCCACTGACATTTTCCAGTAAGAACAAAAAACAACAGCATCAAAGTGTGTTAGATTCAACATTGCGGATTTTTGCAATGAGTGCTTTATACAGATTACTTCTTAGAATCCATAACAAATCTTGTGCAATTGCATGTGGCATTTGGCAACAAGTAACAGAACCTTGTCTCCAGAGGACTAGACACAAAAGGATTTTTTCTGAAATAGCAAAAAATCTAGAAGTAAGAGTTTGTTGGTGTTGTCTCATCAACTCGAGAATGTCAGGGCCAAGGTCTCAGCAGTTCTCTGTCTTTTCCTCATGGGCTCAAGATAGCTGCTAAAGTTGAAGACATCACACCCTAATTGCAGATAAAAAGAAGGAATAAAGGCAAAAGAGTATAGTTCTCAGCTGCATCAGCCCCCTTTAAAAGGATTCCTCTATATCACTCTTAACCGTTTCCCCTTATGTCTCATCTACCACTCCTATCTGCTAGAAAGGCTGGGTCTTTTAAAAATCATGGCATGTTGCCATCCCTACCAAAAGTGGGATTATGTCACTAAGGAAGAAGAGCAGGACAGATATTGAATAGGCAACTCTGATATATCCCATGAACAAGATATTGCTATATGCCCATTGTACAGATCATGAAATTGAAGCTTAAAGAGGTTAAGTGATTGAAGCCTCACAACTGTCCCATGAAATAAATAGTCTTATTCCCATACTACAGATAAGGGATAAGCCAAGTTTACAGAGATTAGGGAATTTGCCTGCATTGTCACAAGTCTGTCTCATCCTAGAATTTTAGCACCATGTACTACATGGCAAGTCATTCTAGAGAAGGCTTAGATTCAATAGCAAGACAATTTGAAGATGGAAAGAGGAACTGGGCCAGGAAACACAATTGAGAGGATGTTTTCCTTCTTCTTCTAGTGATCCAGCCAGTGGTCATGAGCAGAACTCATTTTGTGGATGTGTGTGATTTGTCTGATATTTATTAAGTGAGCGCGGAATGTCTGGCTACTTTTCCAAGACTTTTGGATGGAGACCATGTGCCCACTTTTACTGCTTATTTTAAGGCTTATTGGCCATCTGGGTGTTTTATCTCTTGGGCTCTTGTTGACTCCTGACTTCCCTGGAAAGTTCTGTGCAATGTCATCTGTGATTTAAAGGATACTTAAGAGAGAAAAAGAAAAAAAAAAGTTGAGACCTGGATGGAGAGTAAAGGATTGTAGAGTCCTGAGTGTGGCCAAATAATGAGAGATGACCATCTGAGGTGATCTGCGTCAAGGCACCTGGGTAGGCAAGGTGGACAGGTGGTTTCTACTTCTAATTCCCCCTTTCTATGAAAGCTACTCTTCCCACTCCACCCAACGCACAACCATTACATGTGATTCCAATGGGGCTGTTAATCATGGAATCCCAGTTAGCCCCTGGCCCTACGCTGGGCTCAAGTCTCCAGGCTAGACCCAAAGTGTAAACAAATCCAGTGATTGGCAGTGTGAACCAAGTAGGGCCATTCAGAAATCTCCCTGAGATTCTAAATCTTGACACTGAAAGAAAATCCCTATTCTTTTTGATGATGAGCCATTGGTATCAAGGTCTGGGGATGCTAACAACCGTCTTTCTCACCACCTGGAAAGAACTTATCTGAGAACGACAGAGTCATACACTGGGGAGTGAATCTGGACATGGCAAGATAGCCAGAGCCCTGACCACATCATTTGGGCACCTGGATCTAGCATCGGGTAAAGTTATGTATCTATGACCTATTTCAAACTAGGTTAAACAAAGCAACAGCAACAAAAAAACAACAGCAAAGAAATCCATTGGCTGATGTAACTGGAAAGTCTCTATCACTTTTGATAACAGTGATCCTGATTAATACTCTAGGAATGAAGCACCATTGCTAAATAAAGCCAAGGCACAGCCAACTAGGATGTGTAAAGGAACATAAACAAGGCAGTTATCCAAGACCAAAGGACAAGTAAGGAATGAGTTGAAAAGAATGGCTCAAAACTGAGTTTGAGAATGTGGAAGATGAGATATAACTTTTCTTCACACAGTGAGTGTATATATATACAAGTATATATATGAAAACGTATACACATATACGTGTATTTGTATGTACACATATGTGTGTGCACACACAGACACGTATGCACCCTGTAGCATCTCACGGATGTATGTGTGCATGTGCAGGTGTATGTATGTGTATATAGTTATTTTTCTGATCTATTTAAGTGCTATTGTGATGGAATTTGTAGTGTTTATACACAAATCTAAATTTTCTCCAAGGTCCTTTTTATTATTTTCTAAAGCAACAAATTAAAAAAAAAAAAAAAGCTTCCTACCCCATTCACAAAAAGGTCAATGATTTTTTTTGTTTTTTTGCTATGGTCTAGTTGCTGCCTGAAAACTCTCCCCATCTCTTCCCCCAGAAAGAGCTTTATAAATACAAAAGCTGATTCAGTGTCCCTAGTTCTTAAAGCTCCTCCTCCAGACTCTTTCCTTTAATGAGTTTTAAAATTCAATAATAACTCTGCATGTTGGAGGAGACTCGTGTCATCCTTGTTTGTTTTTCACTATTAACAACATGTGTTTATAAATATTTTCATGGGCGCATGCATGCATATTTCATATGCCGTGCTGGATGTACTTTCCATACAGGTTGTCAGGAGGCAAAATACAGGCACGTATGAAATGTTTAACTAGATCATATGCAACTCAGTTAGATAAATACAGAGATGACAGACTCTAACAGTGAATCACTATAAAATTGCTAATAGACTGTAGATTGTCTGTTATGCCCATATTGTGTTACCACTGAGTCAAGTTAAAGGGTAAAGAAAGTAGATTTGTGTGTCACTTTAAATTGAAGGCTGCTTCAAGATGCTATTGAGCATAATAAAAGAATACCTATATACCATCCCCTGTTGGCATGGTAATGTATTAAACTAAGATAAATGGGGCAGTCATCTGAAGCAGGAACTAATGATGGCCAAACCAGCAGTTAACAAGCTGGAGAATTGACATGTATCAGGTTTTGAGAGAGAGAGAAAAAACATTAACCATCCTATTGATCAAGATCTGATGAGGGTTTTTTAAAAAAAGTACATTGGGTCTTGCTAACCCCATACCTAAAAGAGTCATTTCTTGTATTAGCAGCGGTTGCAGTGGTTGGGAGGATTAGACCTTCTTATCCATACGGCTCCTCATGCCACCTCCCCACCTGTGTCATCTCAGGATAACTACCAGATGCCTTAGGGTACTCAGGGAAGTGTACCTCTTGGCAGAAGAAAAGAAAATTCAAACTGTGGTTTATGTTTCAGCGGTTAAATGATGTGGGTTTGGTTTTGTTGTTGGTGGTGGTGTTTGGGGTTTTTGTTTGGTTTGTGTTTTCGTTTATATCTTGAAAGATTTGTCCTACTCCATCACTCCAGGCCAGAATGCTGTCTCATTCAGAGAGCAGGGTAGTACCATCATGCCTCTAGTGGGCCACAACCAAACCCACTCCTTCCTCAACAGCCTCTTAGGCCATGAGCCTGGTAAAAACAAGTTTGCATTCAGTGCCCCAGCGCTGCCCACTCCGTTTCCTTCTCTGTCCCTCTCACCCATTCCACGCTGAGTGGTCTCCACTCCTCTCTTTTTCTTCATGCTGTATTTTTCCTTGTTTGTAAGGACCACCCACTGAGGTACACAACCTCACATTCTACCCCTAAGATACACCTCCTAAAATTTTGTTTGTGATTGGGGCCATACAACAGTTCTGGAGAGAGTGTATATGCCTACCTTTTTGAGCCCCGAGACAACTATGACATGGACTGAAATGAACTGGCCAGTGAATGTGAAATTGAATGTGTGTACGTCTAAGTAATCCCAGACACAGCTGCGTATGCATGTCTGTCACAGTCTGGGGAGCGTAAAGAGCAGTGACCTCTGTGCAGGTGGAGACGTCTATCGGGGGCCGAGATAGACCCCTCTGCTCCCCCAACCCTGGCCATGGATAAGTAGATATCCTGATGAAACCCTCTCTACGACTGTATTCATGAGGATTGCATAGTAGTAAATTACGTTTCCTACGCATACATGTGCATGTCAATGGGGTCGCGTGGTGATCGGCTAGATTAGTAAGAATGCTACAACAGTGGGATTTGGAACCTCTTAAGCAACCAGTGGGACCTTCCAGCTCTTCTCAAAACCACCTGCAGAAGCGGTCACACATGTGATCCCTATAAAGAGCTGGGTTTTATCGTGCACAAAACCCCAACATTAACTCATGCATGTTTATTTTTCTCGTGTAGCAACAAAAAGATGAGGTCGATCCAGCCTGAGGCGGTTTCTCCAAGAGAAGGTGGAGGAGAGACGGCTACGTGATTGGAAGTCTGACTTGCCTTTCATATCAGAAGATGCCTTCAACATTTTGGGAACAACAAACCCTCTGTGGTACCTCAGTGGGATTGTTAGTGGTGAGTGACCCTCTCCTGGACAGAGTGAGAGCTCTGTTATGTTTACCTGACCCCTGAGCTGCCTCTTCAGCATCACCTCCTTTCCCTCACCAGCTTTATACTTCCGGTTCCGGCCATCACCTCCATTTCTCCGAGTGGCATCTGCCTATTGCGTCCAGGTTTGTGGACATTCTCTCCTCCTGCCTCTTCGCCTGGAAACCTCTCAGTGATAGTCTGCATCTCAGCCTCTGTTCTCCCTACGTACAATACTATCTCTAACCCAGTGGTCCTCAAAGCATGGTCCCCAGACCAGCAATATTGACATCGTGTGAGAGCTTATCAGAAGGGCAAATTCACGCATGCGTATCTTGCTTATCTTCTTGACAGCATGGAGACAAATAACCATGCAGTCACCACTCATTGCGAGGTCTCTTCCATCAAACCCATTGTCCTTCAGAGCCGAGAACGCATCTATTGCTTGTGCTCTTTGTGCCCAGGTGGTGGTGTTTCCAAGCCGAACTGATGGGGAGCCCAGTAAGTGTCTACTGAATGAATTAATGATACAAAAGTGAAAGGGAGGCAGAATCATAAGGTGGTCCAATGCCCAGGCTCTGTAGCCAGACTGGCTCAGAGCAAATCCTGGCTCCTACATTCCTGGTTCTGTGGCCCTAGACAGTTACTCAGTCTCTATGCTTGCTGGCAAAATAGGCATGGTAATGGCCCCAATTTTGTGGGCTCGGCATCTGGATTTAATACATTAATACTGATAAGTACTTGGAACAATGCATGGCATCTAACAAGCCCCCACTATTAAGGGTTTTTAAAAAGGACTGTAATTCTGACATATTCCTGTTGCCAGAAGGATTTCACTGGATTTCCTCAAAGAATACTTGGAATTAGAGTCTCGTGTATGTGTGTGTGTATGTATATATCTGTAGACAGTCTGTGACTTCCAGTGGTTCGACTTAGGATTTTTCAGTGTTAACGATGACGTGAAAGCAGTGTGCATTTAGTAGAAACCGTGCTTTGAATTTTTCATTTTAATCCTTTCCTGGGCGAGTAATGTGTTACAAGACTCTCTCATGATGCTGGGAGTGGCAGCCACAGCTCACAGTCAGCCCCGACTAACAACCAACACACTTACAGCCACTCAGTACCCAGGCAACCATTCTGTTTTTCACTTTCATTGCAGTATTCAATAAATTACATGAGAGATTCAGCACTTGATTATAAAATAGGCTTTGCGTTAGATGATGTTGCCCAACTGTAGGCTAATGTAAGTGTTCGGAGCATGTTTAAGGTGGGGGAGGCTAAGCTGTGATGTTTGGTAGGTTAGGGGATCTAAATGCATTTCAATTTGTGGTGTGCTCAACTCACGATGAATTTATCCAGACATAACCCCATCATAAGTCAAGGAAGAGCTGTGTATATATACAATCTTCTGATTCTATTTCTTGGCACTTTTCAACACAGTGTCTGGAGAACTTTATTATGTGATGCGTTTTCCATCCAATTAACAGTGTTTATAAATTTGAAGCAGAGTTGAGGAGGGCAAGACTTACTGAAGAGTCTCTCTCACTGCTCCCTTCTCCCTTCTTCTTTTGCTCAGCCTCCTTCTTTTTTTCTCTTTTTCCATTTCCTGTTTCCCCTTTTCCTTTCTTGCTGTCTTTCTATCCATCTCTCTCCTCTCTCTGCCCACCCTTCCTCTTCTCCCACACTAACTGCCTCCTTTCTCTACCTCTCTCTCCCCCAGATGCTTCTGGAGCTATCACAATTGGTTTCTGCCAAAACTCTTAAATGCCACAAAGAGTCTGAGATGCTGTAAATGACTCTTAACAGCCCATGGTTTTTAGCCCAAACGAACATGCTAGGAAAGTGTCCAGGGAAAAGAAACATTAATGCAAATGAAGTCCTCAGAGTTATTTCTTCACCATACCGGAAACTGAGCTTCTTTGTTATGCTTTCAGCTGAGAGTATCTTGTTACAAACTATCCACAAAGCAAAGACCGGAAGGGCTGCACGGGGGCCGCTTGGGTGTGCCAGGTATCCCAGCCCGCCAGCAGAATGCCAGCCTCCCCTGCCTTGCAGAGCCGACAGGCTGCAGGTCGCTGTGCCTGCTGCCTTGCATCGGTGCCTCAACCACCCCTGCAGCTTGGGTGGGGCCTGTAATAGAAAGAGTCTGTGGTCCCCCTGTGTTCAGAGGCTGAGTCTGCCCCTCGCAAGTACTGAGGAGAGGATTCTGATGTTTGGTGGGAGGTTGGACAAGATGACCTCAGAGAGTCCTTCAAAGTGGAAATTCTGTGATCATGTCAATTCTTGACCTGCAAACTCTTACTGGAGGGAACTGGAAGTCTGCTGTACTGTGGGTCATCCCACCTCACCCCTCTAACCACAGAGTCCTTTCTTAATGGTCAGCATCCTCTCAGCCCTCTGGCAGTCAAACACATCTTCTCTGGGTTCTACCTTAGCCCTGTGTTCTTTCTCAAGTGTAAACAATAAGTCAAACACCTCCCTCTGAAGTGGCTGAGAAGATGGGGCATTGCCCACCCAGGCCAGCGGGATGATGGCTTATCGGCTCAGATGGGGTGTGGCTCGACATAGGAGGGGAGTGTTGGTGACAGTGGACCATGCCCTTCCTTGCCTCCCCTCTCAGCAGAAAAGCCCTCTCCTCCTCCTGGGGATGCATCCTCCTCTCTTCTTAAAAGCCAAACCGAATTTATACTCCCTTCTCTCTGCCAGCCAAACAGGTGACTCCTGCCAGGGCAGGGAGAGAAAAAGGCCATTGTCTGCATCTACCTCTGGCTCCCCTTCATTTCATTGAGCTCACGCGTTCCCCCTTCATGTCACTGAAAATGTTATTTATCGATCCTGCTGACAGCGGCAGTAAATAGAGCCCGGGCTGTTTTACATCGCTGATGAGAAGGCAGGCTCCATAACTCATCAGGCCCAATCTGATTCCACATCAGTCCTCTTCCCCTTTTTTCTCTTCTGTATCTCATTACAGAAACAGGAATTAATACACATGGACAGAAGAGAAATGAGTTCGGCTGCTCTTAGGGCTTTTGTGGGAAAGCGGGCATCCTCAGTGGCTCCTTAAGAAAAATTGACAGAGGGGCAGCCCCGTTGCTGTCTGCAGGCACAGCGTCACCCTTGTTGAGGATCACTAGCTGTGCCCCGATGATCATAGGCTGTGGGGTCCTCACACATTGGGCTGGAGCTGAGATCTGGGGCTTACTCTAGAGATAACCCCCCAAGCATTCTTTTGACTCTCACTGTACAGCTGTGGGCCCGGGGTGTCCTGAACTGTAACAGAAAATGGTGCTTTCTCTTGGAATACCTATTTTACTTGAGATTTAGGAGGATGTGTATATGAAAATAAACACACATTTTAATGTGGGTTGACTCAAATGGACATGAATTTTAATGGGAAACTTCAAAGAAATTTCGCTCTTGTGATGAGCCCCTTGGAGCTATGCTTCAGACCTCAGTGATGGGCAATCCCTTTACTCTGGCTTTGGGGCCTTCTGAAGTAAAATGCTTCTAGAAATGAGCCAAGCTATTGATCCTGCTCTTCTGAAAGCACAGTCCTTAAACAGGGACCTCGCTTTGTGTTGAACCCACAGCCATGGACAGTGAGTCTACACTGAGACAAGGCGTATTGAGTGGAAACTGTGCTGGATGTAGGCTGGGAACCCTGAGCTTATTCTCCAGGCCCACCCCTTTGTTGCTGGACTTCAGGCATATAGCTCCTTTTCACCCCAAACTCACTGTCCTCCTCTATTTAATGGGGAGTGGGGGTGGTATCTGCCTTCCTGGGCCCTCGTGAACATTAACAAAGAGGGGAACTTTGCTTGTCAATAGTCTTGTACATGGGATTTTTCTGCAGTATTGAAGCCCAGAACCAGCACCAATTTCTGACGGCAGGTACATCATCATAGGGGTTCGTGAAAGGACCCCATGTTACAAACTGTCCCACCATGAAAAACACAATTCTTACCTTTATTGAGCACCCAGGAGCTGAAGTAAGGCCAGGCATGGAGAATGCTAAATGGGACGACAGGAGGACTCTGATCTAAGGAATTCCATGTCTACCTGAGAAAGTTAGACACATGTCACCAACGTGGGACAGCTAGCCAGCAAAAGCTAGATTGTGCAACTGTGCATTCAGACTTCATAATTGAAAAAGCAGGACAATCACAGTGACTCTTTACAGAGCTCTAGTGTATGGTAGGCATTGTCCTAAGGGCTTTACCTATAATTATCTCCTCTAAACCTTCTAACAAACCTCCAAAATGTATCCTCACTTATAATTGAAGAATCGAGGCTTAACGAAATGAAGAGGCTTGCCCACAATCCTATAGTGGTTGCACCAGATTTGTTTGACTAAAAAGGCTTTCCAGGGATCTGTGACCGTGTGGGGCAGGGGTGCCGGAAAGTTGCCAAGAGAGTCTGATTTTCTTTACTTCTCAGCACCTGAGCACTAGGGCTTCTGGACCCCTCAGTGTGCTGACGTTTCTTCATCTGCAAGAAAAAGGGACTGACATAGCTGATCTCAGTTCTGAGACTTTATATACATTCGTGAAAAGGGAAACTAGGCAGATTCAACCTCAGTCTACAATATATACTTCTGATATAGGTTTGTTTGTTTATTTTTTGTTGCACCGGGTCTTAGTTGCAGCAGGTGGGCTCCTTAGTTGCGGCTTGTGGGCTCCTTAGTTATGGCATGCAAACTCAGCTGCGGCACGCATGTGGGATCTAGTTCCCTGACCAGGGATTGAACCCAGGCCCCTGCATT